>NW_005842439.1:1096724-1121435 GCF_000455745.1 Alligator sinensis | reverse complement strand
TCTTTCCTCTGAGTCAATAAAGTGGCTGGGCAACATCCTGGCTCCTAGATGAAATCTAATAATGCAGGTTTCCTGGGACCTGTTAAAGAACCTGCAGATCCTTTTTCACAAGAGTATGAGTATTAACCCCCTTAGCCTCATCAGACTTAAACTTGGGTACCTCCCCATAATTTGCCCAACAGCTATAGTTTCATTTGGAAGAGGGTGTTTTTCATGTCTGGGCATGGAACACTGCAGGCTATAAAGCAGGCAATGTGTTCAAGACCCCAAGGGGACCACTCATGCATTGCACAAGAATTTTAACCCTTGTTCTACTTGGTCTCCCATTTAAATGATAAGTTTTGCTTTTGATTTAAACAGAAATGGGATCCAGCCCAGAGCTAGTAGATCACCATAAGAATATGTAGTCCACAGGGAGCATTTTTCATCAGTACTTCTGAAAACATTGGACAAAGGTGGTCAGTGTTGCCATTATCCCCATTTCATAGCAGGAGAAGCTGAGGCACAGCAAGGTGAAATCATTTACCTAAAGTCATCAGGCAGCCTAATGGGAGAGATAGGAATAGAACCCAGGTGTCCTGAGACCCAAGCCAGTATTGTACCTGGTAAGCAACACTTTTAGGTGCGTTACGCTGAATGCTGCTCTAAATGAAGCAACACTACACAATGTTAGTAGGACTAGGAGATGGGAAGTGTGCTGTGAGCCTTAGGTCTGCCAGTTTCCTCTATTTGCGCAGTAAAAGCAATCATGCATGCTTGGCCAACAGGAACGCAATGAGAATCTTTGCAGAAATAGAGAGATGAAGCCTACTTCCAGTGTGTCAATAAATCCAAGAAAATGGATGCTTTTTTTTCTCTTTGCAGGGCTCCCTTATGCGGGGTGTATTTGAGAATGCTGTGGTACATGCATGCCACTTTTATTTGCACAGGATCAGCTTCTTTGATGAAGTGCGTGTGCCAGAAACACAAGAAAGAGATGGTTTATAAATGCTAGAGGGGGGAAGGTTAGAATGGTAGCACAAAGGGCCCTGTACACCTAAAGATAAGCTTTAATGGGGAAAAGTCTTGATTTCATATACAAAGAAATCTGCAGTGTTAAAAAGCTGCTTGTGTCCATTGAACTCTGGCCCAGAAGCACCCTGTTATGAATAATCAGACAAAACAGCTGAATAAACAGGAGTAGCTCAAACACGGAGAAACATCAAGGTGAAAGGCAGGTGATGAGATTCACTTGAAGACTCTTGGTGGAATCAGAAGGAGAGTCCCCAGGTCTTGGAAGACAGGCAGTGAATCTCTCTTCACAGGCTGGGAAAGAAGCTAAAAGTTACTCATGAAAAGCAAGATATTTTAAGCTGTTTTTAAAACCACTGCACTATAGAGATGAATGTGTGGGGCATATCCACCCATCAAGGCATGGCACATCCTGAAGCAGGTGAAATGTAGGCACCTTAGCGCAGTGCTGGGTGCATGTGCCTGGAAGCTTGCTCTTTTGAGGGCGCTTCATTATTGTGGTGCTGGCATCTCTCAAGAGAGCAAGCTTGTTAGTGTAAGCCTAGCACTGTGGTTTCATCTGTTCCAGGGAGTCGCCTGTTTGACTGAAACATGCTCTTGCGTGCTCCTTTGCTGTAGAGAGCCCCAAAGCATCACTACTGATGTCAGAGAACGTGTGCTGTTTCTGTCCCAGAGGAAATGTGGACTGCTTGGGACTTATATGTTCAGCTTTTATAGCTATGAACGTAATCCTGATCTACACGCAAAATCCCCCTCCTTTATTTGCAGGGTAAAAAAAAAAATCACGCTTCACCCTCAGTCGGTTCCATTAAACCACATTCCCTCTGCCTGCCAGTAAACACAGAGGGAGCACTACTTCTGCATCCTTAAATTGCATGTCAGTGCCAGTGGTAACTCAATTGAGTAAGGTAAGGAAAAAGAGCTGTAATGTCCCATCACTTCCCTTGCCTCAGAGCTGATGAAAATGACCGAAAACCTACTAGATCAGTCTAGAGCAGGGGTGGGCAATTATTTTGGGCAGAGGGCCACTTACTGAGTTTTGGCAAGCCATCAAGGGCCGCATGACGGCAGCCCAGGGCAGATAAATATTAATTTTCCAAAGTCTTTAGAGGCCCCGCAGGCTGGATAGTATGGCCTGGCAGGCCGCATCTGACCCCCGGGCCGCATTTTGCCCACCTCTGGTCTAGAGAGATGAGTATGTGGAGCATATCCCTTCTCAAAGGGAGGCAGATACCAACTCTGTGTCTCCTTGTGTCTTCCAAGTCCATGAAGCGCCTCTGTGCATTTGGTACCTAGGCCACTGTAGTCTCACTGTAAGTGAATACATTTTTCAGGGAAACATATAGAGGGGAAGGTTTCTCCCCAGTGGCAAAACTCCATTTCACCTCACTGGGGCCGTCTGGCAAGCTCTCTTGTTTTTCCCTTCCAACCCTGAAAATTGTTGTGGAGGCTTCATGGACCATGGATGTCACCCGATAACTCTGGATTCAAATGTTTGTCCAATATAAGAACTTTCTGGGACAAAAAACTGAGATCTTTGTCCCTCCCCTGGCTTAGATTTTTTTTAATTCCCAGAGGGCATTTCCCTTGGTGAGGAGGACCTGAGTAAGAAACAGGTAAAATTTTCAGGATTAAGGCTGTTGAAAAAGTAGAGTGGTCTCCAGGAGGATTCCCCTCCCATAGACAAGAGGATTCCCCTCTTTTATGATATTTTACCTTGTGCTTGAGAAGCGTCATATAGGGCATAGGGCTGATGCCTTATTCAGGCCGTACTTGTCCAGGGCCAGCAGTGCAAAAGGAGGCATAAAGCTACTGTGCAGATGCAGCTTCCCAGCCTTTGTCATCAAGAAAATACCCTAATGGCATACAGCTAATGCAGGCAGAGGTGGACCCCTCTCAGCCTCCCTGCTCACTAGGCACCTGCTGCAAGGCCTGGTAGGCAATGCCTGCATGTGATTCTGGACCCAGGGACCAAACTTTTTCAGGGCTGTTCTAGATCAGTGCTTCTCAACCTTTTTTGTACCAGGATCCATTTGTAAACATTGATGGCTGCCCCTCACTCCCAACCCACTGTCCCCAGCCCCTAGTGCCTGGGGCAGGAGGTGGCTGTGGGGCAGGGTATGTGTGTGGGGCATGGGGGGGGCCCCCAAGCAGCCCCTTGCAGATAGAAACTCTCCCAGCCTGCAAGGGAAAACCCAGTTTCCCACATGTTTCTCCTTTAAAGTAGAACCCAATTTTTAAAGTTTACTGATCCTTTTTAAAGTTCGTTCAAGACCCTTTCATATAGTCTTGCAACCCACTTTTGGGTTGTGACCTATGGGTTGAGACATGAACGACGTATTCAACAACAAATAGGCAGAGCCCTTTTCTCCCCAGCACCACCCTGGGTACTAAGGAACAATGGTAATAAGCTGATGGAGAATAGGTTTAGGTTGGAGATCAGAAGGCAATATTTAACAGTTAGGGTGGCCAAAATCTGGAACCAATTTCCCAGGGAAGTGGTCCTCGTCCCTACCTTGGGCAAATTCAAGAGGAGGTTGGATGATCACCTTCTGGGGTCTCGTGACCCCAGCATTCATTCCTGCCTGTGGCAGGGGGTCAGGCTACATGATCTGTTCAGGTCCCTCCTGACCCTAGCTACTATGAAACTATGTCCCCGGCGACCAGTTTTGGGAGCGTGGTGGCTATAGCCGGGAGCCTCCACAGACACCACTGGTGGGTGGCCTTTTTGTAGGGGGTGCACCGCCACACTCAGGGGGTGCACATGCACCCGCATGCACCCCCTACATGTCGCCCCTGGGTTGAGAAACACTGCTGCAGATGGCATGGAGCGGAGCAACCTCCCAACCGCTCTACTCTGCGCTACCGTGCAGGGACAGGGGCAGCCGCCTGCAGGCTCCTCCTGCCTCAGCTGCTGCTTTGTGTCAATTCATTGCATGGGGAAGCCTGCAATTTCCATCCTGCCAGGAGGCGCCAAGCAGCCGCTGCACAGGGAAGGGGGAGCTGCGTGGGGCGAAGGCCAGCTGTGATCTGGAGGGGCTGTACCCCGGGACAGGTGTCTGCTCCCCGGGACAAGCCAGGCGCGGCTCCCGGACACCGGCTGCTGCTTCCTGCGCACACAATAGCCGCTCGGCGGCGGAGCACGCAGCGCCCCGGGCAGCCCGGCCTCCCCTCCCCTCCACGTGCTCCCCGCATTCGAATCCCGCCCCCTTCCACCGCTCGGCTCCTATTGGCTGCCGCGCCGCCTACTGGCACCTCAGTGAAGCAATGGCAGCGGGCTCCCAACGTTCGGGGAGGGGGCCAATTCCGCCCCCTTCACTCCGGCCGGTCGGCGCATGCGCGGTGGCGCGGACTCGCTGGGAGGGTGGAGGGAGGAGGCAGCGCGCGAGTCTGGTCCGGACACGGCGCCGCTGTCGCCGCCCGCAGCAGCCCCGGTCCGGTGAGGGGGGCGCCGCGTGAGGGGCGGAAGTTGGGCAAAGTTGGGCTGGGTTTGGGGTCTTTAGTGTGAGGGGGTTTAGGGTCACGTTGTGCTTGGTGTCAGGGGTGTAGGGTCAAGGGGTTCCTGGGGTCAGGAGTCCAGGGGTGCTTGGGGTCGAGGGGGTTTAGGGTCAGGGAGTTCTTGGGGTCGAGGGGGTTTGGGGTCGCCCGGCTGGGGCGCAGCGGGTGCCCCCGTGTCCTGCTGCCCGGGCTTGGCCCCCTCCCCTGCAGCCCCCGGCTCGGCCGCGGCGCTGGGGGTGCTCGGCCGCCCCCCAGAAGACGCAGCTTCCTCCGACGGGAGGAGATGGGCGTTGCTCAACATCGGGATCTGGGGTTGAGCCCAAAAAGTCAGCTGGGCCCGGCAGGGATTGTCTGGCCCAGGCGGTGCCCCTCCAGCAGGCGCTGCGGCCCCCGGGCAGGGGCGGCTTGACCGCCTTTCGAGGGGGCTGCGGGGCAAGGGAGGTCTCGGGTGGGATCCCCCACTGAAAAACATCCTGCTCTGCTGGGGGCTTTCCCGGTTCTGGGCAGCAGCAAAACATTGCTCTTTTGTCTGTAGTTGAAAAAAAAAGTGAGGAGAGCTGGCGTTTTCCTTGAGGTGTCTCGCTTCTAACGAGGGGAGGCTCCGGTCTGGGAAGGGGGCCTCGAATGTGAAAAGGTTGGGAACCGCATCAGCGTTCGGGTCCGGACAGGCCTCGGGGGTGTCGTGCGGGGTTGCCGCTCCCAGACGGGCTCCCCCTGCGCTTTTCCTCCAGGCTTGGCTGCAGCTGCTCAGAAGTAACTTTTTCTTTTGAGAGCGGTCTGAGGCGCTGTCGCAGCGAAAGTGCTGCTGCGCCCGAACTTTTAAGCCATCAGGGTTTATTAATCCACCTTTCCGTAGCCATGTTATCCCTTCAGGTCATACAAAGGAGTTGGGATTAGCAAGAGATCAGTGTTACTGACCTCTCTAATTGCTTCTCCTCCAGTGTCCTGCACAGCGTCTCCCTAATGCTTTTCTTCTTTACATTCAAGCCTTTGCAATGTCGTCGTTCTGCAGCGATGCCATCTGCTGTGGTATTGCGTCCCTTTACCGAGGTGCAGGTATTGAGGTGGTAAACAGAATATAAATGCCGCGGTAAGCCAATCGGTAGCATGTGTTGCTTGCTTACAGTCTTAAAGGCAACCGTGAAACTCAAAATACATGCTGGGATATGTGATGCAGTAGAAATATGAGAGGCACGTCATCTATAAACGAAGTCTGGACAGTTGTCCTGGGTTGCAGGCGTGCCTTTTGTGCTGTGGGTCCAGGATCACGTAATATAATCAGCTGCGACGGGACAAGAATGGTGTGGTTTCTGTTTACAATAACTACTGAAGCTTGAACTCGGTCCCTCTCCACATTCTTCTTGTTGTTTTGCACACACTGGCTTATTGTGGGCCTGTTAGGGTGAGTTAGGCTGAAGAGTCCTTTTGGAAGGTAATGATTTATTAATTTCACCCTGGAGGACATGTCCCTTGATATTACTCGTATTCACACAGGGGCTGATGATCTTAACTCCGGTCAAGTTGTTGTGAGGGGGACATGATTTTCTTCCCTTCATGGATGGGAACTTGACTCATAAATTACTTGGTTGAGGTCATACAACCGTTCTGCAGCAAAGAGGGGAGCTGAAACCAGGCAGGAGTTTCAGGGGATGCTGCTTAGGTACAGGACCATCTTTTTTTGCTGGATGCTCTGTTACAGAATGATTGTCCCAGAGGAAATGCTAGGCAAGCTTCTGGGTCCATGTGCCTGCAGGTAATCTTGATGCAACAAACTATGAAGTGTGTTTTTTGTGTAGCTCTAAACAGTTTTGTCGTATTGGTACTTTGCATACGCAGCTTGGTAGCAACAAAAGATAGCCTGATCTTGCGTACGTGTGATTGGCCAACACCCACTTATTTATTTATTTTTTTGAGTGGCTGGTGACTTGGGGTACAGTACTCCTATTTTGAGACACCTTTAAATCAGTGATTTTCAACCAGGGTGTTGCAACACCCTATGGTGATACAAGATCCCTTTACGGGTACTATGTGGTGCTGCTTAATATTAGCATTGTTAGGTTTACAAACGCCTATACACAATTCACCAGATAAACCCAGAGATTTCCAGTAGGAATCCATAGTATCAAAATCATTCTTACTTGTTGTGGTCTTTCCAGGTGTTTTACAGGTCAGAAAGGAGTTAAAAGGATTCCTCTAGTATTTTTCTGCAGTTGAAAAAGTATGAAAGCTAAGAATTGGTTGAGGAGTGCTTTTTCTGAGAAGCTCCTTGAGTCTAATGAGAGATACCTTCTGTTTTAAAAAGCTTGAGAAACATTGCCTTGACAGCTGAGGGATGGTCCTGGGATTGGGACATGTAAATTTAAATCCCGGCTCCATCAGAGGCTTCCTCTGTGATCCTGTGCTGATTATTTAGTCTTTGTCTCTTGTCTGTTTTGTAAACTGAAAATAATAGCATTTCCCTTCTTTGCAGAGGTAACTGCGTTGGGCTGAGAGGTGTTCTGGTACTATGGTGACAGGGGCATTAGAAGTACCTAGGCTTGGCTTTTCTTTAGGGTGTGGGACGATTGTCACATTAGCTGACATCCATTCACTGTTTTCTGATAGTAGTAGTAGTGGGGCTATGGCTAGAAACTTCACTAAAACTGCCAAATGAGTCACCGCAGCAGGTTCCAGGGTTCTGTGTGCTGGTTTCCTTAGCCATCTCATCTTTTACTGCCTTCCATTTCTGGAGCATTGAAGGTCTTCTGCTGTTGTAGATGGGAGCTAAAAACAATATCCCTTCTTAATCTGGGGTGTTTCTTTACTTTGGGTTATTTCTGGTATAGGAGAACTGTGGAAATTGTGTTTTAGCAGATGATACAGTGAAACCAAGGAAAACTTACCCGATTTAGAATGCCAATCTGTAGGCAGGTGAAACGCAACCAATTCTGAACAAAGAAAATACATCTGTTGAAGGGTTTGGGACACAGCATGGGAAAATGAATAGTTGCAGCAGGCATTACTTCTTTTGTCAATATTATCATTTTTTTATAGTGACATTTTATTAAGATTTTTTTTTTCCCCAGCAAAGAGCCAGCTATATGAAGGAACTGGAAGTGCAGTGGTATATAAATCAAAACGTATCAAAACAAAAATGTTGATGACTTTGACAGTCTCCCCTTTCAAATCAGTGTACTAAAGCCTCCCCCTGCAACTTAATCCTCTCTCTTTGTGCAAAGTGTACTATGGACGAAAATACAGCTTATTAGGGGTGTATCCTGTTAGGAGTTTAGTACTGAGTTTTGTAGCACTTGGACAAGACTAAGTTTTACTGGGGAAAACATGTTTAAAGCTCATTTGCTCTGGATAAGTGCTTGCTCAAGCTAGTTAGAAACGCTTTTCTCTGTGAGGGGAAAAAAACAAATTTCAATCAAAGCAGCAACAAGAAAAACAAAAACCGGTCTTTGTTTGAAATGCTGCAGCAGTGGCTCATAGAAGCAGGTCAGGAGCATCACAGCCCTATCTCCATGTATGTGTTCAAGTCCTTGGCTGGTCTATATTTCTCAGGATGAACTGCAGCCTCACCTTTTGGTGTGATGCGCTCATGCTATGTTGGAATCCTTGGCCAGGAATCGCTGTGGGCCATCTCCTTTCTCAGCCAGGCTCCCCAGATGGACAGCGGGGCTCTTTGACATGTAAATGCCAACTCTCAGAAGGCACCCCTTGCATTTTCTGGATCCATGTTTTTACTTTTAAGCTGGGAGCTTTTGAGGAGCTTTGAAGTGTGCTTTCTGGAGAGAACTTGGACCTTTTCCCTAAATTCCTCTAAATTCCCTTTTTTTTGAAAACCTAACTTTTCCTATAGGCAGATTGGATGGAAAAATATCAGCCTCTCTAGCACTCGCTGAATAGTTCAGTGCTGGTCATGGTATCACCATTTGGAACCACAATTCTTTAATTACTGCAGAGAATTGCAAAAAAGAAAACCATGGAGATGGCTTGGAGTCCTTTTCCTTACCTGTCTTTCTCCCTTGGAAATGACCTTTATGCAGCTTCAGAAACTATAAACTTCAGTGTTCCTTTGGCTAGTGATTAGGAGCTGGGCTGGCAGCACTCCAGCAAAAGCTGAGGCACAAATGCAAACTTTTTTCCAATAAAATATCAAGAAATCAATATTGATTTAGGTTGAAAGCACTTTTTCCAGTTTTCAGGCACACTATTTGTATTAAAGGAATAGGTTTTTTGAGTACTATTTAGTTAATTTATTGTTGAAAGCTTTGGTTTGTACTTGGACATATGTAAACATAATATCCCAGAAAAACTTATGTAAGGAACTCTTTCAGTCAAATTATCTTCCCCGAGCACACTGGTTGACCTTTCCATTTGGCATTGAAATCCTGGAGCTGGTTTCATCTTCACTGTCTGCATAGGGCTGTTAGTGGAAGTAGTAGGCAACCATCAATCCTTTTGGATCATGGTATATACATTACGGGTCACCCGGACCTTTGCATGTGCCTAGGCAGGAGGAGTGAAGGCTGCCCAGATTTCTATTCCCCATTTTGGTCATTGAGACAGAATTCAAAGGCCCACCCAAGTTTGGACATTCAATGCCTTAATGGCTGTAGTTACATGCATGTCTGGGAATCGAACGCAGGTCTCCTGCCTGACACACAGATTCTACCACTGCGCCAGGAGTATCTGACTGGTAAAACACTTTCAACAAATCCCTGATTTTAAGCAATCTTTTTTTGACTGGGGAAAAAAACCCAATACTATTATCTAATTTTTTATATGTATATATTCATATATAAGTGCATGTGTAATATGTATCTTGATCAACACAAACTCTTTTGAACCTGTGACTTGTTTTTTCTCACTCCTTATCCAGGAAGAGTGTTACTGAAATGTGCAAAAGAATCGAGCCTGGTTGTACATTGCAATATGTTATTGCTAGCTAAGAGCCTATGCATTTTTCTTTCTGTTATAGACCTGTTGCTGGAAAATATGTAGGGTAGCTTTCATTAAAATATAAGCAAGTATGAGGAGTGGAGAGAGATTATATGTAACTGAAGTCATATAATTCTGTAATGGGTGAATTTTGAAGCCCTGCTGCAAAATGGCAAAAAAGCTGAACTGAGAGCAGTTCTTCAGGTTGAAGACGATACTGTGTGGTAGGTTTTTGAAGCTCTTTGATTTTTAGAGGCACCACTCCAGCATAAATTATAGTACTGCAGTAATGGCTGTAAAAGTACCACGTGCTGTATACCCCACCTGGGTAGTCAGCAATGCAGAACAGCTACAATATAATGTGTTCCAGCTACACTTCTATGGAAGGTCTTGTTTTTGTCTGGATTTCTCTCCAGTAGTAAAAGTCTGCTAAGATTATGGCCCCTATGTGCTTTCACAGCTGGCATGTGGTTGGTGAGGCAGAGGCCAGAATCAAAGCCTGTATCAGCTCTTTTTTCCTATATATTAATTTCTTCTCATAGGATTCTTTGTTAATTTTTCTTTTGCATCCTTCCTGACAAGTTATATTTTTCTTTGGATACTTCTTCTGTAAAGATTAGGAATTCCCTCTTCTCCCAGACCATCTAATTCTTGCAGAATGCTTCAGCTTGTCCTTCATTCCAAAAATAACTTTCCAATGATGCTGCCTGCCTCTGTCATGTTAGTAATAAATTCTTTCCCAGGCAGACACTCTTGTCTCCCAATGTTGGGGAGTAAATCAGCAGGCATAGTGACTGATCCTGCAACCCTGTTTTGCCAGGTTAAGCTTTGCATGACTAATCCCTTTGATTTCCATGGCAATACTCGAATGATGACAGATTACTTGCATCAATGAGAGTTATAGGACTGAGTCATCAAAGGGAATCCACTTAGTTGTTCTTGTGGAGTTCCGCCTAATTTAAAAAGAATAGATTTAAAGTACCAATAGCTAACTCAATAAATTCTCAGTTTCAAGAATTTGTGAAATATTTTCTAAAATATAAATAGAATATTCATGTTGTCCTATCCATGGCTGTAGCTTCTGCCTACTGTTAATTGTTGTAGGGTAGTTTTAAGGGCCTTGGAAAGGTGTCCAGGCAAGTTTTAGGGAAACTCTTAGACTGTATCAACTTTAGAGCATGGAAATTTGTCCCAAGTAATGTGTTCTTTTTAAGATCTTTCTGAACAACAATTCAACAAATGTGCAGATTGCAGTATGACTCTTCATGGCAACTTCTTTAAGGCCAACCTTCTCTAGTATACGTGGGGAAATACTTTGGGATTTTCTCTTACAGATATATGAGTAACTACTGAGGAGGTGGGGAAAGAAGAAAACAAATGACAGAGTGGATATGAAGAAGTGTGTGTGTGTGGGGGGAGTTAATGTAACTGATTCTCAGTAGGCCTGATCTGCTGTGATCATTTCTGAGCACAGCATGAGGGTTTGTGATGCTTGGTTGTGTATTTTAAAGGTTTAGGGTGGCACATGAATTCCCAGTGTACCCACATCTGAATTATGCATGTAGCTGCATGCCTCTTGTCAACCAGGCTGGTGTATGCTCCTCATCTAAATTCTGCATCCACAGCTTTTGGCAAAACTTTTATGTGGTACGGCAAACGTCTCTTCTCTGCGTGGCTCGCATACAGTGGTGTGACTGCTACATAAAGCTTAGTGTTGTATTAAATGGAGTTCTTGCCAGTAAAAGAGTGTTTTGCTATCACAGGACTATTTTAAATAGTGCTCTCTCTGCACTAAAACCTTTGACTTATTCTTTCCTCCTTTTATGGACCGGCACACCTGGAATATGTCATTCTGAACGCAGGCAGACTCCATCTTAATCTCGCTATTGTTCTTGTTATGAATTTAGCAGTGTTGAAGACAAGTGGGGTGTGTCGGGCATGCTTTTGAGAAGCAGTCTACTCCTATAAATTTACATGGAGGAATATTTTGCCTGGAAGCACAGTAACTAAACTGTGAAGGAAGGAAGAGAGAGTGTTTTGGATGCATGTTGGGGTTTAAACCACCTGTTCTAAAAGTGAGCTTAGTCCTCTTGTTGAGGGTAGCATGGGTCCTAGTATGTAGCTTCCTGCTGTGCTTCCTATTACTTGACTTCCCTTCCACAAACCCCAGCAGAGGTCTAGGGGATTAGTCAAAATTAAGAAGAAAATTGGGTGTGCAAAAGAGAGACTTTTGTTAAGGGAAAGAGCAGTCCCTGTGCATTGACTCTACATTGCAGCCTGACTTTCCTTTGAGTTCCCTCTGGGATGCTAAAACCTCAGATACATAATCATGGCTAGGATAACCATATGTGGGTGGGAGAAGCAAAGCTTGATAACGGGGAATTTGAGTTCACTTCTGTGAGTCTGCAGGTTGCACAGAATTTTTTAGTTTAAAATGATTTAGGCAGGGTAAGATCACAGCAGAAATGGGTTGTCTTTTAGCTCATCTCGACCAGTACCCACAATACTTTGAGTGCTGTCAAACAAGGAGCTAGAATGTAAAGTCCATTTCCCTCAGAGCTTATAACATCTCTGCTCTTGATCTGTAGCCTGCAGCTTGCGCTGTTATAAACTACACTCGATGAATGCGATTTATATATGGCATATGAATAAAAATGGACAGCTGCTGTCGGTTTATCTGCAGGTCCACATGCTAGCACTGATATTAATCCTTAAAATAACATTGCAGTATGGTGGTTCACATGGTTCACATGCTATGTATGTATGCGTGGTTCACTCAGGCTTTTGAGTTGGAAGGATTTCATCTTATCACAAGATTCAGTTTCTCCATCACCGAGGAGTAGTTTTCAGCCCACTTTCTTCTGTTCCACCCATTTTCCTGATGACTGCAGCAGCTGAAAGCAAAATGAGAGACCGGAGGTGATGAAGAAAACTTTCATTGCATTAATTGAATGTAAATGTTTATGCTCTGTGTTCTCTTGGCAGCTGGGCTGAGGGTAGGTTAACTTGAAAGTAACTAATGGTAGAGAGTGTGGAAGAAATGAGGGCTGAGGCCTGGCATATTTGGCTTCTACATGGGCAGTTTGGTTTGAAAATGAAGGTGCATATAGTAGAACGAGCTATTTTCAGTTCAGAAAGTCCAGGTGACTCTGCCCTCAGCTACAGGCTGTCAGGAAGAAAACATTACTGAACATCAGTCTCGGCTTCTCCCTTCCCTGTGCTTGTCTCTTCGTTAGACCAGTACAGTAACCAGTAGGAAAGCAGCACATCATAGTTAGGCCTCCAGTAGATGAGCCACGGGGAGCTACTTTAGGCTCCAGTCCTGCAGTCGTATTCACACAGCCAATCGCTTGGGAACCTCCCCAGTCTTAAATGCAGAAGTCTGCCTGTGTACATCAATCTGCAGGACCTGGGCCTTAGTTCTGATCTGCACTGCATACAGCTAGTTTGGGGAAGAGCCTTTTCATAGTGCTCATTGAGGAAGTGGGCTGTACGCGGGCTCTCAAGCTAGAAGTTCTGTACCTACCTGCCTCTCATTTGCAAGCCCTCTTGCCTCCCCTGAGGCTCCTTTTTTGCAAAATGGAGCTGATTATCGTGTCTACTGCAGTATTGTTTTGAAGCTGAAGTCAGGAATGGGGCCCTGTTTTATACTGAGCTGTACCAAGCTAAAGAGCCCGTTCCTGATTCAAAAGAGCTTATGATCTTAAAACTGGGGATCATAAATATGCTTGCAAGGAGGTTAAGAGGATTAATTGCTTGTAAAGTGAAGTGAAAATGGGGAGAATTAGAGACATGCTTAAGTGGTAACCATGTCACGTATGCATCAGTGACTTGTTCCCTTTTATTCCTCCATCAGGGTATAAGCAGTGTTCACAGAGCTGTGTCATTAGTGTAGCTGCTTAATTTCATAAGGGCATGTATTGAAAGTACTGACTTCTTCAAAGGGGGATGGAAGCAGTCTTATCAGTTTTCTTTTTAATACTGTGGCTTTAAGGTGATGCACCTTTTTCTTAGTATATCTTGGAGCGAGAACTTTTCAGAATACAGATCATATTTCTTTTTGCAGTTTGGGAGTACTGAAAATTTCCATTTTTATTTTTTCTTCCTTTATTAGATTAGCTAGGATTTTGGCAGGACTTCATGCTACTTGGTAAGCCAGTAGACTTGTACATGACTGATAGTAACTTTTCTGCTTTATAATCTCAGCATTCAGAAGTCAGCAGGCAGTCATTTCAAAGTAATGAAAGCAGTCTCTTTAGCAACCACAATTTACGCTGAATATTTGAATGGAAAACACATTCAGAAGCAGACATCAAGTCCCATAATGAGAATTGGGAAGGTCTTCGGGGTATGATAATTTATGCAGTGAAGAGGGCATGTAAAAGATATGTTTTATATAATGTTCAGATGACTAAAAGTGCTATTGCCTTCACAGGTATTTTCTGCACTGAAACTCTTTAATGTGTTTCCCCTACAAAACCCTTGTCTAGTCGAACAATTTATTCTGCAGTTTTATAATGCAAAGAGATTCAAGATTTCAGGTCTTTTTCCTGAGAGGTTTACTTGATTGCAAGAAGGAAGTGCTGCACAATAAACTAAAGTATTTTATAGCTATATAAAATATGTATATTTTAAAGCTATAGCTTTTCTGTTTGGCTTGCCTGTTTTGAAATTAGCTTGTATAACCTGGCAGAAATGTACAGGACGTGGTGGTATTGCTGTTATTTCCAATAACAGCATTAAAATAAAAGAAATAGACTGCAGGGGTGCTCAACTTCTGGCCTGTGGGCCAAATCTGGTCCATCGAGCCATGGCATCTGGTTCCTGGGCTCCCAATTGTGGTGGGGGAGCACTGGTAATTAGTACTGCCACCTTCTCTCCTGCCACCAAATTCCCAAGGCCCTTGTGGAGGATCTGAGCTGAGCCATGCCCCTTCCCATTGCATGGCCAGGTTGGGGCCAATCCATGCCTCCCTCCCCCACATGGCTGGATAGTTGCTGGGTTGCTCCCTACCCCCATCCATGCATCTGCCCCCTGCCGGCAAGTTGGGACCACCAGTGAATGCATCCTGTGAATGGACCAGGGGACGACCTATTCGGCCCACTGAGCAAAAAGGTTTGAAAACCACTGCTCTAGAATAATGGTCTTCAACCTGTGGTCTGTAGACCTCCAGGGGGTAGGAGGGAGGTCCACAGACTCTCTAAGAGGTCAATAAATCAGTCAAATGTATGTAAATACCTACACTTACAATCCAAAGGGGTCTGCACCTGCATTCACATTTTTTTAGGGGCTGCAAATTAAAGGTTCAAAACCACTTCTCTAGAGAGATGAATGTTTAGGGCATATCTACCCATCCAGGCACTGCACATCCTGAAGCAGGTAAAATGTAGTATGCCGCTGGGTGCATGTGCCTGGAAGCTTGCTCTCTTGGGGGTGCTTTATTATTGTGGTGCTGGCATCTCCTAAGAGAGCAAGCGTGTTAGTGTAGGCCTAGCACTGTACCAAGGTGGCATGGTTTCATCTGTTCCAGGGAGTTGCATGTTTGACTGAAGCATGTTCTTGCGTGCTCCTTTGTAGAGAGCCCTGATGTCAGAGAACACGTGCTGTTTCTGTCCCAGAGGAAATCTGGACTGCTTGGGGTTTATACGTCCAGCTTTTTATAGTTATGATTGTGATTCTGAGCCACATATACAAAACTCCCCTCCTTTATTTGCAGGGTAAAGAAAAAAAATTCACACTTCACCCTCAGTCTGTTCCATGAAACCCCATTCCCTCTGCCTGCCAGTTAACATAAAGGGAGCACTGCCTCTGGATCCTTAAATTGCATGTTAGTGCCAGTGGTAACTCAATTGAGTGAGGTAAGGAAAAAGAGCTGTAATGTCCCATCACTTCCCTTGCCCCAGAGCTGATGAAAGTGTCCAAAAACCTACTAGATCAGTCTAGAGAGATGAGTATGTGGAGCATATCCCTTCTCAAAGGGAGGCAGACGTCAACCCAGCGTGTCGTCCTGTCTTCCAAGTCCATGAAGTGCCTCTGCATTTGGTACCTAGGCCCCTGTAGTCTCAAGGAGCAAGGGAAAGTCTGCTTCTTTCGTAATGACAGCATGCTGTGTTTGCGGGCATAATCTTAGGACTGAAGAAAAAGCTAAGCTCTTACCTTGAGTGTGTGCGTTACCCTTATTAAGTGCATGGGACTTTCAATCGCATGGCAGTTAGCTCCCAAATCTGACCAACTCCTTTCTTTTTCAGGGCTTTGACTGACTAGCAGCCCTGAAACTTGCCCCCCTCCTTTGCAAAGCTTCTAGTAGGCTAGTTGGTTTTCAGAGCTACTACTATGACAATATTTGACACACATTGTTTACAGTGTTGTGGTATTAGCAGCCCTGGCACCAACTACTCCTGCCATTTTCAAGGCCTCAAATAGCACCCTTTGAACAGCTGCTTCCCCTTTACTGTTTCTGCTGCAGTGACTTCAAGTACAGTAAGCTGCAAAGTAGGTAGTGGTGCTGCAAGAGGCTGTGCGTTAAGTGCTTCTGCATTAGCTGATGTGCAGTGAACCAATGTTTGTTGCTAGGTCGGCAAGAGGAACAAATTGGGAGTGGCACCGTGCTACGCAGTACAGCAAATTATGCAGTTACCCAGCACATGTATAACTGGAGTTCCTTGTAGTCTCTCTGTTCATCAGATGCATTCCCTACAGCAGGTAAGGCTGACCTTGTCTGTCAGTGGGCATTGCTTCCCATCTGGGGCTGTAGGGCAGGTGTGGCATGTCTGGTCTGCCTTTGTCTGCCTTGCATGGATGCAACCCATGCCAGCCTTGCATGGATGACGGAAAAATTAAGGACAATAAAAAGTCCTTCTACAGATACTTAGTGAGCAAAAGGAAGGCACAGAGTAACATAGGGCCACTGCAGGACAAATCGGGACAGTTGGTGGCTGCCGCAAGGAAAAAAAGGCAGAGCTCTTCAATGACTTCTTTGCTTCAGTATTCCTAAGTACTCACCGAGACAATTCGCCCACCTTGAACATAGATGTCCAAAAGGCACCAGACCGCCAAAGGTTAGTGCTGACTTAGTTAGGGAGCACTTGGAAGGGCTGGATGGGTACAAGTCAGCCGGCCCAGATGACCTCCATCCACGGGTGCTGAAGGAATTGTCCAGTGTCATAGCTGAGTCGCTGGCATGGCTGTTTGAGTACTCGTGGTGCTCCGGCCAGGTCCCTGAGGACTGGAAAAGGGCCAATTTGGTGCCCATTTTAAGGAAGGGGAGAAGGGATTAGCCGGGTAACCTTAGGCCAGTCAGTCTTCTATCCCTGGGAAAATACTGGAAAAAATCATCAGAGTGCATTTGTGAAGGCCCAGCAGGGGAAATGATGCTGAAAGGAAAGCAGTGTGGGTTCGTCACAGGTGGATCCTGCCTGACAAGACTTATGGCCTTTTATGACCAGGTCACACACTGCCTTGACACAGGAGCTGAGGCTGATGTCATTTACCTGGATTTTAAGAAGGCCTTTGACACAGTTTCGCATCCTGTTCTCATGGGGAAGCTAGCAGGCTGTGGAGTGGATGTGTACACAGTCAGGTGGGTGGCCAACTGGCTTAGGGACCACCCAGAGAGTGGTGGTAGACGGGTCGTTCTCGGCCTGGAGGGAGGTGGGCAGTGGGGTCCCGCAGGGTTCAGTCCTTGGACCGGTGTTATTTAATATTTTCATCAGTGATTTGGACGAGTGTGTGGAGATCACCGTCCAAGTTCACTGATGATACCAAGTTATGGAGCAAAGTTAACACACTGGAGGGCAAGGAGGAGATACAGACCAATCTGGACAGGTTGATCAATGGGCAGAATAAAATAGGATGCAATTCCACAAAGATAAATGTAAGGTACTCCACCTAGGGAGGAGGAATCCCCAGCACACCTATAGGTTGGGAGATGTCCTCCTCAGCAGCTGAAAGGGATCTTGGAGTCATAGTTGACCCCAAGATGAGCATGAGCCAGCAGTGTAACAAGGCCATCAACAAAACCAATTGCACCTTGTCGTGCATTAGCAGGTGCATGACCAACAGATCGAGGGAGGTGATGCTCCCCTTCTATGCGGCACTGGTCAGGCCGCAGTTGGAGTACTGTGTCCAGTTTTGGGCGCTGCACTTCAAGTGGGACACAGAGAATCTGGAGAGAGTTCAGAGAGAGGCCACTCACATGATTAGTGGCTTCTCTGAAAGACCCTATGAAGGGAGGCTGAAGGATCTGGATCTCTTCAGCCTTCACAAGAGATGGCTGTGGGGAGACCTTGTAGCTGCCTATAAGTTTATCAAGGGAGGACAACAGGGAATTGGAGATGTGCTATTTACCAGGGCACCCCTAGGAGTAACTAGGAATTATGGGTGCAAACTAGTGGAGAGTAGATTCAGGTTAGACGTTGGGAAGAAATTTTTTTACAGTAAGGGTGGCCAGAATCTGGAATGGGCTTCCAAGAGAGGTACTACTATCATCTAACTTGGAGGTCTTCAAGAGGAGTCTTGATAGTCACCTGACTGAGGTCATCTGACCTTGGTCCTCTTTCCTGCCAGGAGCAGGGGGTCGGACACGATGATCCTTTGTGGTACTTTCCAGCTCTACAATCTATGAAACCCATAGGTCTTTAGAGGGTTGGAGTCACTCGTATCAGGGTGAAAAGTCTGTGTCCCAAATATAATATATCTACAGGTATCCCAGTTCTGGTGTCTTGATGTGTATTGCTCATTTTCCCTGTGCAACTCGGCTCCTCACCTGGGAGTTGTTTCCAATCTGGCATGAGCTGATCAAGTAGGTAGGCCCCCTGACAACTTTCACTGGCACTCTAACGTTGTCACTGGATAAACTCCCCCGGAGCCTCTAGCTTCCAGCCCTCTGCAATCCAAGGCAAAGTAGTGAGCAAAGCCTTCTGCAGGTCTTGCCTGGGGGCTGCTTCTGGGTTCAGCCTTCCCCCTAGCTTCAGCCTTGGCTGTCTGGTTGAACAAGCTTCCCCACGACAAGCTTCTTTGTTACTACTGCTGTTGCTTGGGACTCACTGGCTCCCTGCTAACTTGAGGTGGAAACGCACCATTTTTATGGTGGCACAAAGTTACAGCAAATAGACATCCACACTTTTTGTTGCACCGCAATGTGGCTGCAACAAAAGGTAGTTACAAATTGTGCTATTTTATTGTACAGGGTGTCTGTTTTATGATGGGAGAGCATGGGCAGCCCCCCAATAGGGGGAATTGCAACCTTTTGCTCTTGGCTGCTAACAAGGAGCTGAACAAGCACCACATGACTAGACAGTTTTCTATAGACAGCCATCAAGTGCCCCCTGATCACATGTGGACCACTTCCGAGTAAGTGAATCAGTCTGAAGTGTTCTTGCCTACGGCTAAAATGCTTCCAGGGATTTCTGTTAGTCAAACTGCTAAGCGATCTTGCTGTACCAAGCTGTGACTTCAGCAGCTCTGCTTAATAATCTGTTATAACACAATTTTATTAGCCATGTCATGCAGAAGTCACGGGTCAGAGAAGACTGCACAACAACTAAAACAACCAAATAAAATTGGTTATTCCCCCCCCCCCCACCCCAAGGTGTGCGCAGCAGTGGGAGCCAACCCCCCTCCTTGTGCCCCCTGGATGAGCTCCATACCACTCCCTCCCTCACTGCAGGGGGTGTTGATCTGCACCCCCGCACACCCCTTCCCTCCCTGTTCCCCTTCCCTGACAACAGACTTACCAGCTGCATGCAGCTGCATTGGAATTGGGTTGGTATTGGCCAATACACCTACTTAAAATTCAGCATTTGGTATTGGGCCCAAAATCTTGATCAGTGCATGCCTAGTCTCTAGTTCTTCTAATGCTTCCTAGGTCTCTGGATGGGTTAACATGGTGAACATGCATAGAAACGTGTGTATTTTTTAGGTTTTTGCATGGAGGGTAGGAAGCAACGTGTTTTGGAACAAGAGGACTGAAATCTTATGGCTAAGAAGATCATAGAAGCACTTATTCTTTTGAAAAGTACCATTAGGTCATAGAGCAAACCTTGATTCATGAGGCTTCACATGGGGGAAAACATACCAAGCAAACACAAATCTTTCCCTGTATTAGACTCTTTCTATTTTGAAAGGAAGGAATTGAACTTGTCGTCTTTCTTTGGACCAGGAGTGTCAAGGTATTCTCTACTTGAAGGCTATCCTGCTGAGCTGCTCTGTCGGTTTGTTCTCCAGCTCTCCTGTCATTTTTGGCCATATGTTTGGCTCTCAGGAGAGTGCTGTTAAGAATGAGAAGCAGTTCTCAACAATTATTGTTCCTGCTTCTGTTCTATTTAGGTGCTAATTAGTGTCATATTTGAGTCCCTTCCAGTAGTGTGTTAACTGACATGACTAATGTTTGTCACATTGATATAAAAGCAGACAGGTGGAAATGCAGCTGACACTTGGTGCGTAGAAGGTCATGAAGTCCTTGGTTCATATGGGAATTCATTCCACAGCCTTGGCCTGGCCTCTGAGAAAACTGTCATATACACCCACTGGGCCATTTTGGTGGTTGTGGCAGGGGTTGTGTATGGAGCTCATCACTTTCATGGTGGGGCATGAGTGGAATTGTGTGTCGTTCTGTGCTTGAAATGAAGGTCTGAGCTGGTGCTTGGCAGAGGAAACTTGCCCCGTGGTTATTGGGATGGGTGTGAGCTTGCATGCGGTAGGTAGCCTACTTCAGGGTTGGTGTCTAACTGCTGTGCGATGTGCGTGACGTCGCCCTTGCTTTTAAAGTGTTGTCTCTTCTTTGCTTACCTGTACGACTCTTGAGATAAGTGTATCATTAGGGAAATAAGTCAGACACCTTCTCCCAAAAGTCAGACACCTTCTCCCAAGAAAAGAGATGTGTTTATAAATATTTAAGAGTCAGAAAATCAACATGAAGCCTGTTGATGTGTTCTTAACTCTTTTTCGTTTCCTGTGGGTTTTCTGTTTGTGTTACAGCTGAAATGTTTACA
Source organism: Alligator sinensis (assembly GCF_000455745.1). NCBI lineage: Eukaryota > Metazoa > Chordata > Crocodylia > Alligatoridae > Alligator > Alligator sinensis. The sequence goes on along the minus strand of NW_005842439.1, from coordinate 1,101,009 downwards.
TACTTCTGCATGTGCTTTTCTTTTTTGGAAGATGTATTATATCATCCATCTGTTATGAAGAACAGGTTCTCCCCATTTCTGATAGCCAAGAAACAATTTTCCCAAAGGAACCGGAGGGGGAGAGTACAGGAAGCACCAAGGGAAGAAATCTAAGAATAGAATTGTTTTTACTGATGCACTAAGGTTTGTTATAAACCTATAACTACCTTTCCAAATGTCCTTGGGCTTTGTGAGAACCACGCAAAGCCTCTTGTAGTTGGAATTCACTTTGGCATGGGTGCACCCTCAACAAGAGCTTGCAGTTTTTAGAAGTGGGAGTCTTGAGAGGGTTGTTTAATAAAGACTTGTTTAAAGACTCGCATGAGATGTTAACATTAAATGTTAGTAGGGAATTAATTATACTCCTCAAGCAATTGGCATTGCGAGTCATTTGGTTTTCACATTGTGTTTTCTTTTCTTTTAAACAGAGTGGGGAGCTAAGTGTTGCTTGCGAAGCAGAAATCTGATTTTTCTATGAACTGGATGAAGCTTAGAAAAATATGATGCATGCTTCCTTGGTTCTCCCCTGGGAACCCTGACCTGGGCAGGAGGAGAGGCGTGCAGTGGGCTTGGGGAAAGGGAACATGTCCAGTGGCACTATGTGCCCTCTGGGACTGGGCTTTGACTAGCTATCGGAAACGAGACCAAGATCAGCAGCCCATTTCATGTGCCCTCCCTCAAAGCAGCTCTGGCCAGGAGATACTGTTTTTCAGGCATTACCGACTTGTACCAGTTCTTTAATTGTTTGGGTTTTTTTTTTTTTTCCAAGAAGGAGCCTTTTGGTGGTGGTTTTCTGAGCTCGATGCCGGTTATTGTTTTCCTGGCCCTGAAATAAAACCAGTCTGCATGTTGAATAATGGATTGAAAGGTTGCCTTGTTTCACAGAAGGGTCCATAAATAGCATTAGTGTCTGGCTGGTTTCCTTCAGCAAAGGAAGTGGACCATTGTGTCAAAGTATGCTAAATGGGGGATCCCTGAGCTCTTCTACATCAATGCTGCTTGCCTGCTTGAAGTGGAAGCCTTTTAAAACCCTGGGCAAGTTGAAACACTTACATTTTGAGGCAAAACCTTGAGCTTCTGTGCCCCCTTTCAGCCCAAGTAGGTTATTGCCATACCTGCTCCCCTCTTTCCTCCCAAGGCTCCTGGCACAGGGAGATTATGAGGGGAGACTGGGGATGGTATTGGATGTGGCTAGATCATCCTGTGCTCTCTGAGCATCAACATGGTGCCCTGGGCCATAATTTAAGCCAGTGGCTGGCAGTGTTTTTGGACAGGGTCAAAAACACCTGCCGCCTTGACTTGTAAAGATGTTGGCATGCCAGGGGCAGGCAGTGGGGAAGCCTCAATGAGCCCGATCCTTGTTGTGGCAGTGTAGCCCCGGCCCCTTCCCTGCTCTCTCCCCAAGGTGCTCGTCAGTCCCTGGCACTTCATGTGCCGTGCTCTGGCACCTGTGCCGTGGGTTGCCTACCCCTGGTTTAAGCTGTTGTAACTGAAACCAAGCAGCTAGCTTGGTGTCTGCCTGTCAGGTCTGAGGTACAGGGCATGGAGGAATGCCTCTCTGTTACTCCCAGACCTTTTAGGCCCTCAGCTAAATTCTCCATGCCCAGATCTAGGGGTCAAGCACATCTTGGTAGTGTGTGTGTGTTTGTGTGTGTGTGTGTGTGTGGGGGGGGGGGGCGGTTCATTTTATTTTTGTTGTTTTTATTTGCCTTGTGCCAGATAAAGAACTCATTTTGGTAATGCTGAGAAGAACGAGGAGAGGGAGTAGACGGAGACCCCTGTCTTTTGCTGCAAGTCCTTCTAGCTACTGCAATAGGGCAAATAGGGCAGCCGATTTTTTTTTTTTTTTTTTTGGAGGTGTAGAGCACTGTGTGCGCTCGTGTGCACATGTGCACACGTACATGCACAGTATTACTTGGAGCTGTTTCTGGGACTGCTTCTTTAAAGTGATTTCCAAATCCCTCATGCCTTGTCATGCAGTCCTTATGCATCCCATTCCATGGGTTCGACAACCACAAGATTTGGACACTTAACTTCCTCATAATGTTTGAGGAATGTGCTTAATAACAGCATTTTCATTTTGCAAATAGGAAAATTGAGGGGGTTAGCGGTTTGCCTGAGGCCACATGGATTGCTGATGAAAGAACCAACATTACAATTTAGGTGATCCTGGCTCTTGCATTTTCAGAGACAAACCCAAACAAATTCAAGTTTAGGAGTCAGAATAAAGAAGCCTGCCTCCACTCTTCCCTTCGCAGCGACATTGTGTGTATGAGCACTTTCTTGCAGCTCCTTGTTTTCCTCTTTTAAACCGACTGTGGTATGATGACCGCTGGATGTTGAGAAATATAAATAACACCAAGGTAGTGAACTCCAGCGTTCCCAAGTCCTTGGCTGTGTTGAGTTAAAACATCTGTCTGCGATTCCGCTCCAATTCCCTCCACTTGCGCGGCTGTCGAAGTGCCAGTCTTCACAAATCCTGATTCAGAAAGGATCTTGGGTGTATGAGGTGCTAGAGACCCATTCTTTCTTCAACTACTGCGGTAGCTTAGGCAAAACAAAATGGTGACGACTTGAGGCTATAATTAAAATACAAAAATTCTTATTATGAGAGAGATCATGTAACTCTGTTAAAGCATCTCGGGTTCCAAGTTGGAGATCCGTATTTTATGGAACAGAGTAAATGTGGTACCTGATTTAAAAGGCCTGTGGAATAAGAGAGTTAATGTCTTGCTCATAACAACACTTGGCTCGTCTCCCAGTCTCTCTCTTTCACTTAAATCAGAATCCCCGCCTTTGGCCCTGATGTGGCAAGGGTACATATGACTTGTCTCTCAGATTCACAGTAGGCTTTGACACGGGGATAAGTGTAATTGTTGCAAGGTTCATTTCAAAGTTTGTAAATCTGTGATTAAAAAGTGAATTGCTATTACATGAAACCGCCTTCTGATTAGGGGTCAGAGAAACCAAACTTAAGATAGAGAAATGGTAGGTAACAATCATAACTGACCTATTTGATGCTGCTTATTTTTTAGGGAGGTTGGGTGGGAAATACATTGGCAGTTCTTAACTATATAGCTTTTGTGTGACTTCTTGGCTAACATGTCTATGTTAATATTACAGGAAATGCGCAGGATGATGAGCTGTTTTCACAAACTAATTCGAATGTGTAACATAGGTGGAGGGAGAAAAAAAAATGTGGTGGGGGCTGAGCGTGCACAACACCCCTCCTGCAGGAGAGTCGGAGGGGAAAGGTCCATTGTGGGGGAAGAGCCAGGGGGAGGGGGGAAGGAGTGGGGCTGGGGCTGGGACCAGGCAGGGATCAGGAGGGAGTGGAGCAAAGCCGGGCTTGGGATTGGGGCCAGGTCTTTCTGTACCCGTGCAGCCGCCCCTTCCCCCATGCCCAGGGTTGTTCCCGGCACTGGTGGCCCCTGCAAATCTGCCATCCCCCAGGCCTGCACCAGCCTTGGCCCTGCACTGCCTGGGGGGGCCTGGAGCTGGGGACCGGAGGAGGGCCAGCCTCAGTGGCACTGCTGGGCCAGAGGGAACAGAGCCTCTGGGATCCCCACACCTGCCCTGCCCTGCTCCAAGTTGTCCCCTGCGCAGCCTGCAGCTCCTCCAGAGGAATGGTGCTGGGGAGCCAAGTGGGGGCACGTGCCCCCTGATCTTTGCATGGGGCAAGCGTGGGCTGCACCTGTAAGCTGGGCTTTGCCTGCTCCCTTCCTCCACGCCTCACTGCCACTGCTTTGAAAGTGGTGTGGCATCATCTGCCTTGCTGCCCAGCCCGCCCAGTGGCAGGACTCACATGGCACCACACTGCACCACTTTCAAAGGCAGCAGTGAGGTGTGGAGGCAGAGAGCAGGCAGAACCCAGCTTGCAGCTGCAGCCCACCCTTGCCCCATGCAAAGAGCGTGGGGCCATGTGCCCTCCACACCTTGGAGGAACTGCTGGGCTCTGATTTTGTCCCTGGGGCCACATTCATCATGCATGATTCGCCCCTGCACTGTGGCAGGTCTCTATCTGCTGCCGCGGGCTTTCCCCCCCCCCCCCCGCGGCGCCGGCCTCCCCCCCCCCCCCCAGCCAAACCCAGGTAAAGAAAGCAGGTTGAAAGAAACTTACTTGCCTGTGGGGCCAGCTGCGATCCTGGCTCTGCAGGGTATTCGAGCGTGCGTGCCCCTTTCCACTGCAGCAGCCTGCGGCTGGGCTGCCCCGCGGCTGGGGGGGGGGCGCGGCCCACCCTGTCAC
>NW_005842439.1:1080798-1096708 GCF_000455745.1 Alligator sinensis | reverse complement strand
CCCCCCATTCTGCTGCCTAATATGTAATGATAGATGATTGTGGCCTGAGATTCAGCTGCATTGGTGGATTTTGGGAACATAACGTTGCTTACTTTGAAGTCCAGTAAGATGCATGTGTCCTATTGACACTGGAAAAAAATGGATCTGTTCTATGTGGAGTCCATCTTGTTCGTGTTGCTCTGAATATTCTGTTCACTTCGAACTGTGTTATTAAATGGCTTTTTATTTAAATTGGAATTTTTCACAACTTTCCCACCCTCCTGCTTCCGCCATCTTTTTACTATTCTGGTGAGATGAATTGCATTTGTATGTTTTCATTCTTATGGTTTACCTCTTTCTTGTCTTTTTTTTTTCCCTCTCTTCTCTTCCTATCCTTTCAGTGGTAAGTTGAAGAGGAAATGAAAAAGTCACACCCCAACATTCTAATTAATATTTGTGAAAAGCTGGTCTTTTCCTGAACTTGTAAAACAAAAACGACACATTTCCTACAACCACTCGGCTCCCCTCTTTAAACCTTCTCAAGTTTACATGAGAGGAGTTTGGGAGGCGGCGAGTAGAATGTGCTGTCTTTAAATGAAAAGGTAGGCAGACATCATCCATTTCCTTGTGTTGTGGTAAAACATCTGACAGTGATTCAAATGGATTTCTGGGATCACATACTCATTTTTTCCCCATGGTTTTTCTTTACGTGAATGTGACTTTGCATGTAGTAATGAAAGAAATCTTGACGGTATTAACTAGACTATTGCCAAGCTTTGTCCTTATTTACATACCCAAACCATAGTATTCCCGTGGTTTGAATGAAAGGACATCAAATTCTTTCTTTGAAGATCCAGTCCCTTGCAGAAAGTCCCATGCTCAGCCTTCCCCTGTGAGGAAGCCACATCTCGCACGAGGGCACTTTCTTTGGCTTTAGTCTCTGTCACCCTCAATGTCAAGAAGCACCACTCCAGTACCAGACTTCTCCTGTGTTCTCAAGCCAACTTGTGCTGGCTGCTCTGAGGTTGTAAACTTTGCTTAAAAAGCAGTGAAGACAACTTGGGCCTTAAATCAGTTTAGCAGCTTGAATAATAGCTTATACCTGGGTCTGGTGGTTAACTTGAGTTACATGTACAGCTTGCCTTGGTAACCAGCTGAAGTTTAAATGTTTGCTTTTTCTGTTTTTTTGGGGTTTTTTGCAGCATAGATGTGTCCAGAGGAATGTGTCTTTGGATAACACTGCTTGTCTCCTATTCTCTTGTATCATTGTGAAAGAGGTACAGATGATTGTGCATAAAACAAAGTTATCATTGCCTTTCCAGCATTTGCTCTGACTACAACCAGCGTTTGCCTGTTCAGTGCAAAATACACTAGTGACATATGATGAAGGGAACAGGAAGTCTGCAGGTTGCAGGGTTCTGCTAGGATACATGTGCAGTGGGGCATGTGTTTTAATTTTAGACCTGGCAGTAAAATATGTAAGAGCAACACTTAAAAGTGAATAAACTTGTAAGAGCAATGTAAATGGAACAGGAGGTTGTGGTGTTGGCTACAAAGGACCAACTCACAGGATCATCATAAAAATATTAGTTTATTAGATGGATGCAAAAGTCAGATCATAAGCCTTGGGGCTGATCCCCTCAAACACACACACATTCACACATGCACACACACTCACAGTAGCTAGCTATGAACACTAAGCACCGATGTCAAGATACCTATCCCCAAGTGCTGGAGTCTGCTGTTGGTGGCTAGTTGAGGCTTCTTTCAGTGCGATGTTGCTTCAGTAGGGGGTTGCTGACCAGTCCTGGCTGCACAGGCAGGGTGCTGGTCAGGTCATAGAGGGTGCCATTGGGGGTCATTCTTCATTGCCTTTTATCCCACTCTGCTAGACTTTGGAGACTCCCCAATCTCCAAAGACTGGGAAACTCCCCAATCTCCAAAGTCTAGGAGATCCAAAGACTCTCCTAGACTTTGGAGACTTCCCCAATCCAGGGGCCATTGACCTTGTGGGACATCCCCTTTGGTGGTTGCTGGATGGCAGCTGTCAGCCCCGGGGGTAACATCCGCAGATATGTGCAGTCTTGGGAGTCTGTTGATAAAGTTTGATTAATTCACTGCCGTGATTAGTTCAAACTGGGGCTTCTGTAACTTTAGCAGTGAAGTTTCAGGGAGTTCCTGGCTCTGTATTGATCCTTTCCTCTCCTTAGTCTGTGGTTTCCTAGGTGTTAATTGCCACTCCTTAGCTTGTTATCCTGTGTAGCTGCTGTGCTACTCAATCAATCAGGATTCATTCAGGGACCCGCTCCATACAGAGAAGCTGTGGTTTGATTCCTGCCCTTGCTAACATTGTTACATGGTACAACTTACTTTTAAACTTAAAGTATATTTGTTTCAAAGTTAAAAAGCATAGACTATAAAACATAGAAGGGTGAAATGCCATGGCACATAGAACAAATAGACCAAATACAATCTTTGGGAGGGCGGGGGAACGACATACTGGTGCAGAATACTATTTTATACCCATAAAAGCATCTGCAATCTATATTTTTATTATAAGTACACCTTATAGTCTATAAAAATAATAATATAATAAAAGAAGAGGAGGAAGGAAGAAAAGGTAGAAAAGAGAAAGCATTCCCCAAAAGGGGGCAAATACTGCAAAAGGGGCTTTTTTCCATATGGAGGGACTTCACGGGGGAGGGAGGTGGGGGAACAGGCACAAAAAAAAAAAAGGTTTCTTGCTACATTTTGAGAAATGTATGGCAAACCACAGTAGCAGGGTAGATTTAAAAAGTAACAGATTTCGAGAGCTGTGCTAATGAGGAGAATACTTCTCAGTCTTGACTTTCATAGCAGGGAAGGTCAGTGTTGGTCTTATCATTTGAAAATGGTGTATATGTGAGCTAGTTTTATTGCTAGCTGTCTTAATTTGTTCTACGGCCAAATCTTGGTCTTGATTTGGGTAAATTGCTCACTATTTTCTTTGTTATCCTGTTATCCTATTTTCTGTAGCTTAGTTCTGCAGAATTAGTAGTAGTTTATCTTTGGGTGTTTCCTTTCAGTTATCATCCTCAAACATCTATTTTGGTAAAAAATGCTTCCTGTCTCAAATCCTTGTTAAGCAGCAGCTATTTTTCTGCAGATTAGTGGCTGATTACATGATGTTTTGTTATGTCTTTTTTTTTGTGTGTGTGCTGTAAATGCTAAGCACTTCATTAATGTTTGAATTTGTCTGCTTGTGTGAACTGGACTAAGAAAATAAAAAATGCCATCCTCAAAGTTAAAGGAACAGTGCCAAAGCTGCCGAGCAATGCAGGTGTGGAGCTGTACAAGGCAGAGCGCTGCTAAACTGATAGCACATCTTTGCCGGTCTAGGACAGGGAGCAAAGTGTAGAGTAGGATGCAATACGATGCCAAAAGTGATAGGGGCAGGTAAGTGCTATAATTACAATTCATCCTGGAATGGCTGTGTTTGAAAGAGGGGTTTTAATGTATACACATTCATACATATTCACCGAGATGATGGGCTAGGCATGCAGAGTGGCGTGGAAAGGAAGGAAGAGGTTAGGAGTGTAATGAGGGTACAGTTGGGTAGAAGAGGATGAGTAGAGCAGTACTTTGATTACAGTTCCATTTTAAAGCTTGTTTCAAAGCAATCCTGCATATTTTTACATTCGTTCAGAAGCACTTGCACCCAGTGCTCTGAGTTTGGAAAATATTAGTGCATACAAAGGATTTTGCATGCAGAAATGTTCCCCCCAGTAATAGAGGACACGCATATGCGTGCAGCAGTTAAGGCTGAGATTTGTAGTGATGACTTTAGTTAGCTTTGAATAAGGACCCTATAGGCACGTCCAGACAAGCATGCATATGCCTCTTGAGGCAGGGCAAGAGGCACGTGCAGGAACGAAAAAATGTTCCCCGTGCTACAAGTTTGCAGCACAGGTAGATATTAGACCCCTGGATATCCAGGGTTCTAAAAAACCCACTCTGCAATATTGTGGAGCAAGGCATGGTTCGAGACCGTGCCCGGAGCCTGCACGGAGTCGGTCCTCGAAAAGAGACGCTGGTTTTGGCCAAAGTGTCTCTTTGGTGCTCCTGCTGCCCCCGGCATTGTCCAAGGTAAGTGGGGTGGGTTCATGGGTGTGGGTGAGTGAGGGGTGGCAGGGGGATAGGAGGAGGGGTTGGGGAGTGGCGGGCGGGATGTCCTTGGGGCTGCAGGGGGTGAGGACCTGGCCCAGATCCCTGCGGCTCAGTAGTCCAGCTTTGCACTGGAGCGGGTTGCATGGCTCTGGGAGATGCACACAGGAACAGTGCCTCCCGGAGCCGTGTGACCCACTCTGATGCAAAGCTGGACTAGAGAGCCACATGAGGCTGGGCCAGGTCCTCACCCCACCCCCTTCAGGCACAGCGGGGCAGAGGCGGGAGCTGGCCCTGGGGCCCAGCCTGGCTGGGCGCCACCCATGGTGACAGGACCCGGCGCGGCATGAGGTCCCCGTGTGCCACCCCGGGTCCTGTCGCCCGGCTGGGCCCTTCAGGCCCCAGCCACAGAGCTGAGCTGGGTCTTGCCGGCCCTGGGGCTGCTCATGTTGCTCGGCGCAGCCTGGTGGCATGAGCAGCCCCAGGGCTGGCAGGACCTGGCTCGGCTCTGCGTGGTCCCCACATGCTGGGCCGGGTCCTGCCACTATAGGAAGGGCCTGGCAGAGTGGCCCCAAGGGTGACTGGGCCCAGCATGCAGCGACCGCATGCCGCGCCTGGTCTTGTTGCCATGGCCCCAGCCGGGTGGCAGAGGGGCCCCAGGACCCAGCTGGGCTTGGCACGCGGTCCCCACATGCTGCGCTGGGTCCTGCCACCATGAGACTGGCCTGGCTGGGCAGCAGGACGAGCCCCAGGGCCAGCAGGACCTGGCTGGGCTTGGCGCACGGTGCCCCGCTGATGCTGTGAAAAGCCGTTTACGGGCCCTGGTTGTGGGGGCTGGGGCCCTCCAGGGTGGAGACTGGACCCTGGGTGGGGGGGAGGCTTCCAGGGTGCCTGGGACCCTGGGCAGGGGGGCTGGGGCCCTCCAGGGGCGAGCTGGGACCTTGGGTGGGGGGACGGGGCAGGGGACCCACCCCTCCTGAGCAGCCCCCTCACAAGGTCCCCCACAACCACAGTCCCCCCAGCAGTTCCCCACATTTACCCACAAACTGACCCACATCCCTCCATGCACCCACCCGCCTTCCCCCACACCCCTTCTCACCCCCTCCTGCAAACACCACATCCCCCTATCACACACCCATCATGTGTGAAGAAAACCATAAGGACACATCAGCACATATAGGTATTTAGAATTTACTTTGTCATGATGTTAGAGACATTGGTAACTATACCAATAAAGCATTACTCAACTGATCACTGTCTGTCTCTCTCTGTATATATGTGTGTACGTAGAGTGGTTTTTTGTTTCAACTGTGGAAGAACATGGATTTTGGGGTATTTTTAAAAATGGATTTGGGATGCTGCTGCAGCAGTCCAGCTGGCACACGGGGTACCAGTTACCAATTAGCTGGGCCCCAGAAGCTCCTGAGAGTGAGTAGCCCTGAGCTACTTGCCAGGGCAGCTTTTTGTGCTGATGGGGCCAGGACAGGGCAGCTTTTTATAGTGCTGGGGATAGCACAGGTGCTGGCCCCAGGCTCTAGTTCCCCCTGGCTGCAGATCCGGGAGGAACCAGGCAGGGTTATTTTGCCCCAAGTGGCACAATTTGCTCCACAACGAAGTGCATGTCCGCTTCTATTTGAGCTGCTGCAAGCGCACATGCTTGCATGTGTGGATGTGCCCTATATGAGCATAGTAGCACACTGAAAAATTGTCTGGTCTGTCTCGGTGTGAGCATGTTTACTATTTGGTTGGGGGGGGGGGTGGTTTCTAATCTTGTTAACTCCTTTCCATAAGCATTTTTCCCCTGCCAATCCCTTGTATTACTTGTCTAAATGCTGAATAAAAAACGCGACTATTTAAACTGGTGGTGGTACCTTTGCGTAGCAGTGCTTTTAGAGGAGATGTCCTATCAATATGTCTGGTAACTTGGTGACATAGTACTTAGAGGCTTGTGGTTGGCTTAGAATTTTTTTGTGCGCATGTGTTTGTGGATGTAGTTATATATGGTTTACATCATGAGACACGGTATTAAATTCTTTGTAACTAAAATTATAATGCTGTCATCCAGAAGATGCCTTTAGAAGTATGAGCTAATTTTGAAGCTGGATATGTATTGCAAGCAACTTTTTCTACAGTAGGTTTTTTGGACACAGTAACTTTTTGTGGTTCTGTTTATTCTTGTGGTATGGATATTCAAATCATTGTATTTTAGGACTACAGATGTTCGAGGAAAGTAAGCTTGTGTGAATGCTTATGGAAACTAGAATTTTTAAAGCAGGTGTTTATACAAGAACACTCATGCTCATGATTACAGAAGAAATAAATACCTATTTGTTTATCTGAGCAACCCCTAATAAGCTTATATGTAGGGTTAAAAAAAACCCAAAACAAAACACATATTGCCAGACATAATATATTTGTTTTGAAGAAACTAATCTCAAGAACATCCCGTGAGCAGAAAAGCTGGCTTTTTGAATGATTTCTGCAGACTTCTAAAATTGCAACTTTTATTTATTTATTTATTTATTTATTTATTTATTTTCTACTTTTTTTTCCTTCTCTTTATATTGGGAATGAAAAACTATGAAATGTGAACATGTAGTACTACTAGGCAAGTTTCCAAACTTTTCCAAGATTTAGGATAGCTTTATTATACACTTTCTAAAAATAAAAATATCTTAATAGCTGTGCTGATATTTCTTCTGAAAAGCTGTAGGAAGTCTGGAGGTTTCTGCAATACTAATTTAAAAAAAAATTTTTTTGGATATTGAACTTCTGTTTCTGTAGGAGATGTCTTGAATATTAGTAGCTCCAAGAAAACTGAGGCTTGAAAATTAATGAACCAGAAGCAGAAACTATGCGGAGGAATTAGATGAGCAGTTTCAAAGTACTCTGTTGTATTTGTCGAATGGAGTTTTAAAAGCATTGCACAATCCATTTCAAGACGGGAGCAAACATTACTCTGGGTGTTCCCCCAAGCTTTTCTCCCCTGTGCACAACTTGCTTTGCCCTTTTACCTTGTTTTACACTAGCCTTTGTTTCACTCTGCAGTAGTAGTGCAAAATCCCTGGTTACTATTGCTATGGTTGTTTCAGAGGATGGAAAGCTTAAAGAACTTTCTAATCTAGATTCAGTTTACGTTTTCTATATTCAAGTTACCACCTTAATGAGTCCAGGTTTGCTGGAAACTTTCTGCACAAATGGGAATTTGTTCCCATGAAACTCTAACCTATAGGATGAATGCATTTATCGTTCTGAGCTAGACGTGGAGGGTCTAATACATTTGTGAGTAAAGGCAGAGTGCTGCTCGTAAAAGCATAAAGAGAATAATTTGGTTGCATCTGGAAACGCAAACCAGCGTGCTGCAGCAGATTCTTGTAACGACAAAGAACCCACTGTTGAAATCCCTGCTTCCATTTATGCCAGTCTCAACCATTCCAAACATATAAAACTTCTTAAGATTATGGACGCTAAAGAAATGGGAGTTCTTAAACTTTGCACAATTCAGGCTTGTAAAGGAAATGGACAGGAATGGAGCGCTCCCCAAACACACAAATGCTTTTTTGTTTTCAGCATCCAAATAACAGTGCCACGATGAGCAATTGTGAACGAGAAGGGCATTCTGGGTAGCAGTAGGAAAAAGCATATAAAAAAACCCCTCCCTGGTTCCTGTATCTATCCTGGCACATAAATAGCTTTTGGATAGGAGCAGGCTTTATTCTGCCTAGGTGGGCACAACTCTGATCCTAGAAAGACTTGGCCTTCCAGATTTTAAGGATAGAAGGGACCATTGTGATAATCTAGTGTCATCTCTTGCATGACGCAGACTATAGCACCTGTACCAGTAAAACCCTTTACCACAATAAAAAACTATTGGTGGTACTAGGGATAGCTATGGAAGCCTTTCATTTTACAGGGCAGAATGAGACTTTGCGGGTGCGCTGCTGGCCTGTAGTCCTGCTGTCCGAGCTCTTGGGATTAGAGCTGGCAGGTTTGGGTACTCTTTAATTAAATGGTGGTGCAACAAGGGCTGTCTTGTAACAAGAGGGAGCCAACTGTCTTGCAAAATACACAGGCAGGCTGTGTCTTGCTATCCCATTACAACATTTCTATTCTGGGAAACACCCACTGGTGCCATCTGATAAGCTTGGCTCTATTAGTGCTAAATTGCGAATTAAGTTATGTAGCTAATGGATTCTGTATACTCTAGATAATTACAACAGTACTTTGAGTCGATGTATCAGAAGCCCAAAGACTTAAGGTAGGCTACCCCCATCCAAAAAATGGGGAGCAGCAGCCATAGGTTAAAGTCAACATTTTTCACTGAATCTGGGCGCCTGCAACCTGAGTGTCTTCAGCTCCACCTGCAGCTGATGTGTATTGCATATTGGTAGCAATGGCTCAGGGTAGGCGCACAGAGTTGGTGAGCCCTTGAGAATTAAATTTCACTCTTGTGATGTGGCAAAGGATTTGTGACTTGGTAGCAGAGCTGGGAAGAGAATTGTGTGCCCTGTCTGCTCATAAGTACTTGCATAATCACAATTGTGTTAATTGGCAAGTTGCTGAGGATGATGTTGCAGCTTAATGCTGAAATTTGAATGCTCTTTCGATAGCAAGTGACAGTATGAAGAAGCCTGCATGCTAATGGAAAGCTCTGCTGTAATATGGGTGTTACTGCATTTGTCTATCTTCCATTTCACTGCCTCTGGCCACATTGGAAAGAGGATCATGCTGAATACACGAAGGGTCAGTCTGCTCAGAGGAGTCCCTTGAGGAACTCTAAAGACTCACTTTGAATTAAATAACCCAGGTAGTAAATTGGGCGTCTCCCAAAGGGGATTAGGTTGTGAAATCTTTTCTGTCTTATTTTTCTTTTTTTTCTCCCCTAGCACCTTTACTCTCCAAACACCACCCCGCCCCCTTCCCATTTCTCTTCTGGTACTTTGTGAGCAGGTTTGTGGTGCTTTCTCATTAAGTCCTGATGTAGTTTGAGCTGTAGGTTATTTCCAGCTCTTTCTGGTAGGTAGAAGTTGGAAATTGTTCATCTGTCTTCTCCAACTGTACTTGGTTCAGAATGGGTATCCATGGAAAAATGTTTCCCCCCTCCACAAGCATGTAACTCAAACACTGGGCAGAATGCCATTGGTTTTGCTCATAGGGGTTCTCTTCCTGTGGCTGGAGGGAGTCTAGCTATCAGGATTTGGCAAGATTTTATTCTGAATAGATTGAGTCGGGAGTGGTGGTTGTGGACCTGGTTTGTCTTGTGGTTGCATGCACTGTTCCCTCTAAGGTTTAGCGATCCATGAGCAATCCTGGTTGGGAGTGCATGGGTATCTCGGTGTGCCCACCCCTCTCCCCTCCTGCAGCAGCCTGTGGCCAGGTTGGGGCAGGTGGTGAGTGGCCAGACACTAAGCCAGTGGCAGTGGGGGGAGCAGCAGTGCCCCCTTGCCTGGGCACTGGGCATCCCTCCCAGGCCAACGCTGGGGGGCCATGTCCCCCTACCTCCCCTTCCTTTCCCCTCCCCCGTCAGTATGCCACTGTGTGTGGCATTAAAAAGTTGTGTGGCATGATTTTTTTTATTGTGCGTGGCTTAGAGGGAACATGGTTGCATGGCAGTTTTGGCTTCAGCCAGTTGGGTAGGGATGGACATCACCTTTTGTATAGCTTGTTGTTCAGATTAATTTTGGATGAATAATTTGGTTTTGCTAGGCACCCTCCTGACCTGCCTTCTGGAATCCTGCAAAGCTCCTGTATTTATCATGGCCTTCTAAGCGTCAAGGACTTCAGTAGGCTTTTGGGGGCGGTGGGGAGCCCGTGTATAGAAAATAGTCGCTTCATTGGTAATGGTAATCTACAGAGAAACTGCTTGAGACCATTGCTGTGTGTTAAGAAATGTTGAGATCTCCATCCTGTTCCCATGGAAGTGGGGGGGGGGGACCCCAGTGAGAGCAGAATCTGATGATCACAGTATATGGAAATCTCTCGTATACGCGAGTCTTCTCCACCTGAAGAAACTTCAGCAGAATGGCTCTTCTCGCAGGTTTTCATACCTGTCTTTCCTTGCATTTCAGTCTGCATTTTATTTCACTTTTACACATGACCAGTCACCCTGATCTGTCTCTCGATATGTGCGCTTCAATTACCAAACACAGATGCATTCAGTTGACTACTGCCAGCTAAAATTTAAATTAAATCTTTAATCTCAAATTTAGATATGAAGAACTTTGTCCTCCCCCAACCCTTAGTTCTGACTAATACGGTTGGTACCTATATTTCTTAATAAGAAAATAGATGGATTCCTATCTCTGCTGAGAAATTTTTGGAGCAGTTTTAACAAAACAGTGCAACTTCCCTTCCCCCTCTCATGAATAAATCTTAAGTACCTTATCTGCTGTATCGGAAAGTCTTCCCTGGTTTTAACAGCCTCTTTAAGAGCAGATATAAAAGGGGCTTTCACTAGCAAACAGGAAGCAGAATGAATAGCAGGAACCTTTTGATAATGCACTGTCTGTCTGAGATAGGAAAATTGGCCTAACTAAATTGTACCAGATGAGTGAATGACAGTGGTTCAACCAGGGCCAGAATTACAAGTTTTAATAGCTGGAACAGTTAATTCTCCCTCTTCTACTAATGATCAACTCCTTTCTCAATCTGTCAGCACAAACAGTCTGTTGCAACTATCTTATTTACTTTGGGCTTTTCTTAACCTGCGGCTTGATAGGACTCCCTATTTTTAATCCACAACACACTTCAGAAGAACACTGTGCCTACAAACATTGTGTTTCTGTGCCTGCTTATAACGAACACCGCTACAAGCAGGCACGGGTCTTTGTGTGATGCAGTGCAGGGCTGTGTAGATGTGATGATGTCCTACATATTTTAGCTTTCTGTATCCTGAGCTAAATGTTGTGTGTTCTTATATTTCTATTGGAATTTCACCCTGGGAGTGTCTAGATATTTGTAATGACCAGCGATTTCATTACCCCCTTCCAGTCTAGGCAGCTGTCTGTTGTGTTCTTCCTTCCATCTCATTGACTAGTATTCCTGGCTTGTTTAAAAAAATAATAAAATTTTAAACAAGTCTGACTATGGCAGTTGCTCAGATTAGCTAAATGTTTTGGTCCTGGTTTTCTACTGTTACACAAGTCTTTATGCCACTGAAATGTCATTGATTTCAGTGAAGTTGCAATTGGTGTAAAACAGGTGTAATATAGTAGAAAATCCAGGTTCTCTTACTGCTGATATGCTTGTTTTCTGATACCTCCTTTTTTATTACTAAATAGTCTGCTGGTAATTGTACCAGAATTGAATGATAATTTTTAAAACACCTTTCTTTTTAAAAAACGTAGTTACTTCCTTGGTGTGTTTACTATAACGAAAGAGAAGACGACTTATTCAGTTATGTAACTCTTTGTGTTTTTCAGGCCTTTTCCTTGGATTTTAATATCAGAAATGTTTCCTTGCTGATGAGAACTCACCTTAGGTAAGTGAAGGAAGGTTTTTATATTTACATATTTAAAATCCCATGTTTTATTTGTTCAGCCTGTTTTGTTTGGACTATAAACTGCCAGCTGGCCATACCATGTGAATGGTACTAAATTAATCCAGAGAGAGATATTAAAAGTAGGATAATGCCTTTATTATAATTTACAGGAGTGCTTTTTAAATTGCTTACTTTTTGGGAAACGTTCTTCATATAATCAATGGAAAAGGAGATGTATTGTAAGGAGGTCTTTTAGCCATGACCACATCCATTTACAAATAGATTCTTGATCACGGACTCAAAAACTGACATTGGTAAAGCTTCCTGGGTCCTGGGGAGGACTTCTTGGCTTTTGAGGGCAAATAATATGAAACGGGGGGGAGGAAAAGCTCACAAGTGTTGCATTGAATTTGAGTTAGTTCAGAAAACATTTTCTGTTCCATCACAACTCCCATGGCACCATCTCCAAGTTGAACAGTGAAGACACTGTCTCTGTCTTTTTTAGGAGCTGAAGGTTGTTTGCAATTAAAATGGAGTTAAAACTGCCAAAGTCTAACTTTCTGGGCAAACACTGTCATCTACCCACACCTCGGGCAGTACCTTAAGACTGACGTATAGCATGTTCTCTTTTTCCAATCCTTTTGCTGAAGATGAGGCCAGACTGCTCTCCTGCTTCAGAGTGGCATCCTGATACAGGATTGTGCTTCTCATTTAAGGTATAAGAGGGGGTGGTTCAAATTCCATGTAAACCTTTGCATGGATTGGAAAAAGTTACCAAAATTCTGCACACTTGTGCCTCTAAGTGCTAGGATTTTGAAAGACTGTACCTTTCTTGAAAAGTGCCTTTTTTTTTCCCCCTTTTTAAAAAATATCTGTGAAAGGGCTTTCTTCCCTCTCCCTGGTTCTACAGGCCACCTTTGGTCCTCTCCTGTGACTACGTTGTACACCTTATAGGCAGGCCCCTTTGGGCCCCTTTTTTTCCTTGAAGTCATGGACCCTGAGGGAAGTCAAGTGGATCCAAGCCTGGCTCATGACTTCGGCCAAGCCTGTAGATCCAAAGGCCCCACACAGTCATGGGGTGCCCTCGTCTTCTGCAAGACCGTTCCTTTGTGCTTGCTGTTCCTGTCACCTTTATCTGTGACGCTCCAGTCCAATTTTTAGGGCTGTGCAACGCTTTGGTAGCCCATTTTGATTTGGAGGAGATTCGGCGGCCAAATCTCCAGATCCAAATCAAATTGGGAGATCCATTAAAAGCTCCGAATTGAACCAGAAGCCTCTGAATCAATTTGGAGATTCAGCCATAGATTTAAACAGGGCTGCCTTGTGCTGCCAGTCCAGGAGGGCATGGGATCAGGCATTTGCCCCCGAATCTGCATGGGGCAGGCTGGGCTGGGCTGGGCTGCACTCTGGGAGGCTAGACCCAGCCGCCTGCTGTTGGGCTGTGCTATGTGGGGCGGGTGAAGCCAGGGCTGCGCTCTGGGTGACTAGCCCCAACTGCAGCCTGGAGAGCAGCCCTGGCTCCAACTGCTCCACAGAGCGCAGTGGAGTGGGGCCTATGGGGGTGTTGTAGCCACCCTAAAATTCCCCGTAGCCCCTGGCATTGGCCCCTCCTCGATCCGGGTATGTATGCCTGCCTCCATGCCCAGCTGCCCCCAGCCCCCCAACTGGTCTTTAGCAGCCCCAATCACTCCCTTGCTGTGGGGACATGGATCTGCACCCGAATGTCCCTTCCTTGCCCCCTCCACCCACCACAACAGACTTACCAGCTGGAGGCAGCTGTGTCCGGTGTGGTTGAGGACCGCTGCCTGTTTAGTCTATGGCCAAATCTCCAGATCTGAATCAGCTGAATCAAATTGGGACAGTGATTCGAAACACCAAATTGAATCACTGTTCCTCCAAATTGGCCGAATCCAAATTGAATACTTGCCACTTTGCACAGGCCTACAATTTTGTACAGAGTATCACTCTTGCCTTACCCAGAAACTTGCACAGGATCTACAGACAAGAAGGCTGCCTCAAAAAGCTGTGCTGCTCTCATCACAGTGGGCACCCACTAGTCTCACCATGTTGGCACTTTGGGGCCTGATATACACTACAAGATGGGGGGTTCCTTAAGAAGAACCTTATGTCCAACTTGGATATGTTGACATCCTTTGCATCACATTCATTACAGCTGTCTTGATAGAGGTGCCTAAGGGTCCAGAATCAGTCATTTGGTCTTTCTCCAGATGTTTTCTGGTTATGAACAGTCTGAATGAATTGACCAAGGACTAAATTAGACTCTTTGCCTGTGTTTTGAGGTCTTTTGTTCTAGCTCTGTAGGATAAAAGAGGGAGGGTCAAGGTGCAGGCCCGTGTCATAAAAATGGGTTCTTTAGCAATTCTTACTGGCTTAGAAATTTTCAGTACAGCTGACCGTTCTTCTACGATCTCTTTTAGAAACAGGTACCTGGCCTGACTGAATTATAGCTCACAGATTGTATTTTTTCCCCCCAGGCTTTGCAACAGGGCAAAAAATACTGCACAAACTAATAAGGGGACATGGCAGCCTTTATAAATCTGTTAAAGGAGCAGTCTCTCAGCATTGTATACTAGACAGTACGTCAAATCTATGAACATACCCAGACTCAGGTGATAAATAACTCAGAGAATTGTAGTTAAGAGGGAAGGACATAATTAAATCTGTCTACTGTGCTTTTAAGTTAGGTCCAGAGCACTAATGCTTTACACTAGAAAGGTAAACACTGTCATTATTCAACAATGAAATGCACACAAAGCTGACATTGTTTTTCCTCCTTTGATTTAATAATTATTTGCAACAGATTTAATGTACTATTTAGATTAGTCTCTCTTGTACGGTGGAACCGTGATTAAACCCCTACCCTTTTTGATGGGTCATTACTCCTTTGTTTTAATTTCCATTTGTATTAATGCTACTTTGCTGAAGAAGTGCATGCCATTCTGGAAGGTGCTTGCTTTAAACTTAGTATATCTGGGATGCTTAGCTCCTGCTGCTAGAATATAGTTAGCCCAAGCATGTCCCAACTGGCTTCTGCTCATCCGACTGGCCATGTTACACTCTCTGCTTTGCTGTGTGCTGTTCAGCATTGAATAGACAAGCCTCCAAAACAGGAAAAGGTTTTTCCCTTCCTGCATCTTCTTTTCTATTTACGTTTATTATTATTTTTTTGCCTTCTAAACAAAACTTTTAAGTTTGCTTGCTGGTGATATTCAGTTTTACACTATAAACTAGACCACAGAGATGAAAGGAGCAAAGCTCTTGACTGTACATCATGAGATGAAGATCCTGTTGGGACATCTGGACACCTCTGTAACACTTAACTCATCTCTCCTGAACCTGTTTCCAGGTGTAGTTGTTTATGTGCTGTGCTGTGCGCTTCTGTGGAATCCAAAGGTAGTTTTTTGGGGGTGTCTTTGGACTCTTGTTTAGGGTTGTTTAGTTCAAAGCTTCTCTTGGCAGATAGTCTTTGGTCTCTTTTACCAATGGTATACCAAATATATGGGAGATCCATAAGGCCATGTTTACAGTGAAAAACTTAGTTTAGTACTAACAGAGCTATCACACTGGCAGATGGGGTGGGGATGTGTCAGTGGCTCCTTTCAGCTGCTGTAGTTTGTCCTTTTTAAATTTTACTAATTTGTTTGGGGGTGGGGATTGCCACATGGTGTATTAAGATGTACAGAAATAAGGAACATTCTTGTTAATGGGTGCAGCTGAGACACTGGGAGGTGGCATATAAATTAATATCTGTGGGTATTTTTGCACACGCAAGTGCTGCAGCGCCGGGTGCTTTGCAGTGCTGCAACACTTGTAGTTGTGTAGGTGGTGAAATGTGCGTCAAAAATGGCAGCGCAAAGAATAAGGCGGCAATGCGCTTTTGAACTAAAACACATAGAAGGTGCTTTAGTTCGAAAGCATACCGCTGCCATTTTCTAAGTGCTGACTTGCATTTCACCACTTATACAACTGCACGCAACACAGCGCACATCAGCTTGCATGAGGACCAGCCTCGATCAATCGAGTCTGCTCCGAAGTGGCGGATTGCCAGCGTGTTGCAGGAAAAGTATGTGTATAAATTCGCCCTATGTTTGGTACAAGACCAAATGATGGAATTGCAGCAAGTTTACCAAAAGGGGTGGCTGCTTATGAAGCGACTGGTATGCAGTGACTGTTCATTTGATTGTCCTTACTACAGGGTGAGAGCAATTATAGGGTAAGTCCCTGTCCCCTTTTAACTTGCTGCAGTTTGATTGTACAGACCCTCAGTGTGCAAGTGTTTTTGGGGGC
>NW_005842439.1:1068675-1080767 GCF_000455745.1 Alligator sinensis | reverse complement strand
TGCTGAGTCCCTTTGGACTCGTGCAGCTCTAGCTCTTCTGATGTGAATTCTAGTCCAAAGCATTCAAGGAGTCACTGATGGGATATCTGCTTTGGCTCAATAGTTGCTTACCAAAGGAAGTGGTGGAAGAATTCCCAGTCCTCTTCAGACATATATTTTTTTTGGAAGACCGGTGTTTCTGTAATGTTTGTGTTTGGCCCTCTTGAGATCTCTTTAGCTAAGCCACACTTACTCCCTAATACTCTCTGACTGTTTTCAGCTCAAATTTTCCTGGACAAAAAACAGCCCCTTCTCCCCTTATCTCCAATGGGATAAACAATTTCTAGGGCTTCGTAGTGTGAGTTCCACCAAATTTCCAGAAGCTGTACCACCTACTCAAAGAAGACCAAAATTGAAGCAAGTCCCTCCTCAATGAGGATCCAGGGGAGGCTGGTACGTTCAAGAGACCTCAATTTCTCCTGGAAGCAGAATATGTTTTGGGAAAAACCTGGTAGTAACATTGTACGTTTGCTTTTGGCATGTAGCATGCCACCCAAAAAGGCTATTGTTTTATGGTTAACATGTTTTTTGGGCAGCCAGTGATCTTTTTTATTTTGCTGAGGCAGATGGAGGAATTCCAGTCCCACAAGCTTAACCCTGGGAAAGATTAGTTGGTTTTAGGTTTGAACCATTTGAGCAGTGAGGTTAGCCTAAGACAGCGACATATCTCTGCATATGGAGCTGGTTCTGGCCCAAAGCATGTCTAGTGACGTAAAGGCTGTGAAAAAACCAATAGGTCAACTGCAAACTACTTGAGGAATGTTCTATACGTGCTTTTGGCGAGGGAGAAATTTTGTGGCATGTCTGAACTGTTGTGTTTGTGTTTCTTGTTTCATGGTAGAGATGCTTGAATTGCAGATGCATGCAGTAAGTGTACTTGAAGCGTTCCAGTTATATGATTACAATGAATTGAAATATCTGTGTAAATGTAGTTTCTTTTATGGGATGATGGCAAGGGATCATAGAAAAAGTTGCTCTCTTCAAGCACAGAACATGGACTTTTATTAAGAAAGAAACCTGTGTTACCGCTACCTCTCTGCGCTCGCTCTTGGATTTACTGTGGAGTTTCTGCCTAGTACCTTTCCCCAGGTTCTTCCTGCTTGTCTTTTGTACTACTAATTTAAAGTATACACGTACTTTGAGGACATCTGTATTCTCTCTCTTTCACTCTCGCTGCTGCTGCTGCTGTTAGCATATGCAAGTCATTTATTGTGTAGTTCCTGCATAACTTGCTAGAGATGTAAGTGTGTTTGTCACAACCAGATAGCACAGTACACTTTTATGATGGTGTGTAGAAAACCGAACGTCTGTCAAAACAGGCTGGAATGAACTGAAATTTGTTTCCTTTTTGGTTACTCATGTAGCACTTATTCACTTCCCATCTATTTTGGCTTCGAAGACTGCTGAGATGCTTCCTCTGTCTGACCCACTTGGCACTAGTCAAAGAAGATCATCTTTCTTCGATAGCCAAGTTTTATAGGGCTGCAGCTTATTAGTAAATAATCGTTAGGATTGTGAAACTCATCACTGACCGAGCGGGCAATTTTTAGTGCTTTTCCTCTGTCCCTCTTACTTACTGACCTGCTGTACATGTCATGCAAACCCAAAGAAAATGGGGTTGCACCAGGTGCACGGAGGAGGAAGGCAGCATCTCGGGGGTTGTGAAGGGGCACTAAAGGTGGCAAGCTCTTTATTTCACTAACAGCATCCAGACTTTTTTTTAAGTTATGTTTAGGCAATTTTATGCGTCTCTTGTCCTTGTTTGTGGTACTGTAGTCATAGGCAGAGACTAGGATTCCTTTGTACATGGTGCTGGTATGAACACACTGACGGGTGGCATTACCGTGTTACAAAGTGTATACAAGATGGAACGGCATGTGAGCACAGACACAGGCAGGAACACAAAGAGAATTGCTTCAGAGACTAACTTTCTTGCATTTGTTAAACATCTGCATGAGTTTAGAAGTGAAAGGATGGGGAACCTGATACCAGTTGACTGGAATGCAGCATTTCAAAGTGTGATGCTCACTTTTTTATTTCCTCTCAAGTCCTGTGTCAGTCACTGGTAGCATGCATATTAAAACTAATTTTCAGCTCAGTTAAACATCATTCCCTCTTTCTTCTATGTGGTTAAATTGAAAAAAAAAGTTACCAAAAAACTCCTATAAGCCTTGCTCGGTGTTCTCTGGCACCATCGTGGTAACTGGTTGCTTTCCACTTGTCTGTAGATGCGTTTTTGCAACCACAAAATAAACTCTTTGACTGTCCGATATCATCTAGCTTCACTGAGAACTTTGTGCATGGTGGAGTAGTGTACTGTCATGTATTTTAGAATAGTGTTGGTGCTTAATGAACACTACACTAACCATGTTAATTTAATCTTTTTACCTGTTTAAAAAAAAAAAAAAAAAGGCTTTTTTTTCCCCCCTCCCTTTCCCTCTTCCAAATCCCAATTGTTTTTGATTTTCTGTTAGGTTAAGCTTTTTTCAAGAGCTGTACTTTCTGTAATTAATGAAACCTTGGAATGCACATGGTCATGGATATAAATGATTAATAAAATGGAGAAACATTAAGTTCTAGTTATGTTCCCTTTATTTGACTAGATCCTGTTAATAAGAAAAACCTTGAGTGACAGGATGACAAATGAGATCAGCAACTTGAAAGAGATGCTTTAGGTCCCATGCTTTTATTTATTTATTTTTTAATTCAGTGCATTGAACATTGCCAAAAAACTTGATGGCTGTTCTGCTGCCTGATTCTCTCCTTGAACAAAACACCCTCTGAGTTGGCTGCTACTCTGGTCGCATTGAGAAGGCACATGTGTCTTTAGAAGATATGACTAGACTTCCCCCATCTCCATCCCCAATTCAGTTCTTATTGGTTTTATCCTTCTAGCTATTTCCCGTTGCCAGTAGTTTTAGTGTGGGAGAGTCTCAAACACTGGGCCCAATTCACATATGAGCCATTCAGTGAGTTCAGCGGTTCTGCAAACCAATTTCTGTGTGCTTCATTTACAGGCCCTGTGACTTGTGTGTGGTCTCTCCAGTCCCTTTGTTTCTAAGAGTAACATCTGATTGCAAAACGAAGACTTAATAGAAGTCTGGGCTGTTTTCTTTGAATGTGTGCAGTTCAAAGGCATGTTAATAGCAAACTAGATTTAGTTTAGCATTAGGTTTTATTTCTTTGCCATCTCATAGGTAGAAGTTCTTGTGGCAAAATTCCTTTATTCCAGCTTTGGAGACTCGTGCTTTTTATAAAGTTGTATACAGGTGTTCAACACGCATAGTTTATG
This sequence comes from Alligator sinensis, assembly GCF_000455745.1. Lineage (NCBI taxonomy): Eukaryota > Metazoa > Chordata > Crocodylia > Alligatoridae > Alligator > Alligator sinensis. The sequence continues at coordinate 1,077,436 of NW_005842439.1, read as the reverse complement.
CAGGTGTATTTTATTTCTTTAATATAACCTATATATTTAACAATCATGTAAAATAATCATGAAATAAAAAGGGGTCCCTGTCAATGGACTTAAGATTGACTTGCTGCAAACAAGTTACGCTTTTATTTCAAATAGCATCTTTAAATTTAAGTGCATGTCCTCTTATGCCTTTCTTGCTCCCAATACCAGCAGGGTCTGAATGTCTATTACGATGGGCACAGGTTACAGTTAAGTGGTGCAATCATAACAAGGAAGGATAGAGCCCCTTTTAATGGCTGCTAAAACCAATACAAGCTGACGGCCTTTTGAACTTCCCAAGCTCTGGCCCATAGTACTTTTTGTTGTTGAAATGGAGAATATGTTCCAGTTTTAAAGACTATTTGGGAAATGCATTATAGAGTTCTATAATGGTCACAGTGTTGAGGTAGCTTTACCAGTCTGTTTATCAAACTTTAATACCCTCATATTAAGAAATCTCTGCCAAGAATTAGTCTGCCCTGTAGTAGCAATGTTATGTAGCATAAAAAAGTGTTCTTTAGGTTTTATACAGTTTTCCCTCTGAGTTTTGTGGTGGTAATGGATATTATAATGTCACCGTATTTGCCACATATTAGTTAAACCCAAACAGATTTGAGAGCTTGAACGCATGCAAGTACAGGTACTCCTCACTTAATGTTGTCCTGATTTAACCTTTTTTTGTTATTACGTCACTGATCTATCGGAGAACATACTTGTTTGAAGTCACGCAATGTTCGGTTATAATGTTTGGCCGCTGCCTGCTAGTAGGTAACTACTGTGACATAATTAGATTTGCTTAACATTGTTTGGCTTAGTCGCGTTTTTGAAGAACGTAACTGCAACGTCAAGCAAGCAGTAGCTATATGAGATTTGCATATATATCGTGTTCATTCCTACTTATGTGAATTCAGTGAAGGGAAATTCCTGGGAACGTGCTGAGGAAAGTATAATAGTAATGAAGAGACAGGAAGGGAGACAGCACTACTTTTTTCACTAAGTTAACTGCCGCGCACTTTATTTTACTTGTACATAAAATACCTGTTTAATTAATATTGTAGGGTAGAACAACTCGGATTTTATTGGGGGCTACTTACAAGGTTCTTAAGTTTGCAAGTTGCAAGGAATTTTCTGGAAAGGGTCTGTCAGCGATCTCTGTGATTTATTGATGTACTCCAGACATGTAAGTGGAGTGGAATTTCATGTGTAATATATAGGTGTTCTACGAAAGAAGCTTGTCTCACTCCATACGACATGCAGACATGAGTCTGGTAGTGGATACCATTCTGAGAGTGCCTGTTTTTAACTTGGGTTTTCAATTCTAGAGGCCACTTTCAAATTATGGTAATGTGCTGCAAAGTGCAGGATCCGCATCTGGAGTTCCCAGAGATAAAATTGCTCATTCAATTAAACTCTGTGTGTGTGTGTGTGTGTGTGTGTGTGTGTGTGTGAATCTTGATACATTCTTCATCTACATAGCTAGATACAATTTTTATGGGGGACTCGCATTTTCTTCATCCTACAGGTTGGATGGTGTTTGAGACGGGTCATGGAGGCTGCTTCATTCACAGCTCGGTTTGTGCTGGCTGTAATGTACAAGACATAAGAGAATACGCTGAACTGTTGATATATAGCTAAATATTTAATAGTTTAATTCCCAGATGGCCTTGTAGCCTTGTTTACTGTATAAAGCCTAGACTCCTTTGGGCCTAGGAAATGAGGAAGTACTGGATATGATCCTATAATTAAAAGCTGTTCTCTATTCTTCCCCTTCCTACAAAGCCATCTGTTTTTTTTCCCCCTGCCTTCTTTTCCTATCCCAGATTAATGGATCTATTATTTCTTCTCCTGCCTGTTAAATTATTCTCTTTTCTAGTGCTGCTCTGCAGCAATTTTTTGCAGCCTGAAGGGGCTCTTCTCAGCTTATCTCACAGCAACAATGGGCCATCTCAACCCTTCTCTGACATGTTTTGGGGTTGGGATGGTCTCTGTTCCTTTCAGGCTTTGAGTTTTCTCTTGGTGGTGAACATCTCCTTTCTCTGCTTGCATTGCCACTTCTTTAGGTCTTGCATTGTAAGTTCTGCTTTGCCTACTTGCTCATTTAAGTCTGAGACCTCAAAGTGGTGGGATTTTTCCCACTTCCCTGGAGTGGGAACAGAATTGGGTCTCTTGTGTTCTCTTCCCTAAGGCTTGGGAGTGGATCTCTGGAGCTGGATGGAAGAAGCAGCAGCTAGGGGTGGCTGTAAGAGGTTCCTTTAAAGGTGTGTCCTGCTCTTGACCCTCAGCTAGGGACAAGTGAGAATCTATTTTGCATTGATAATCCTCAAAAAATTCTCTTCATTTGGAGCTATTCTGTTGCACCTACTGCCAACCTGAGGCAGATTATTGGGTATGTCCTCTGCAGCCCTAGTAATGGGTATGCCTGCTCGCTGTTTGACTGGAGATACCCAACCTGGCTTGGACAATGGAAGCAGTGTTAGCATAACACTGCAGCAGAGCTGAATAGCTTATTGGGAGTGCTTCACAAGAGCAGCTGTTGGCGGGTTAGCTCTGTGCGTACTAGCTCAGGTATCAATACTTGGCACTGCGTTGTGCCACGTAGATATACCCATAGTGCAGCAGCTGCTACTTTTGCAGGGCCTGGCAGCTGCACCTCATTTATGCACAGCCTGCTCTTAAGCTTCCTTTTCATTTAGCAGCACTAGACAGTTTAAATCAAACACCAACACTGCACAGAATTTGATCGCTTACCTGGGGAAATTTATTTGCTTGGGGCGAGTAGCACTTAAAAGGCTGTAACATATTATCACCTGCAGCTGAAAATAAAATAGAGTTCTAGAAGTAGTGGATGATTTTCTACTTAGAGGCTAAAGCTGGCTAGCTGGAAAACTTTGCTGAAAGCCTTCTGATACTGGTGCCCAGTGCCAATGGCACTCTCTGTTATTGAAGCATTGGCACACAAATTTTCAGCTGATTCATCCTTTAACAAAGGAAAGGGGAAAGGATCATGTAACTTGGTCTCTCTCTCTTGCTCAGCTGAGTCCTTAATTCGGGCATGGATAAATGGAGGAATTTGATCAGACCTCGCAGTGTCAGACAGGCTTTGAACTAAGTGAAATGGAACAGAGCCGGGTTACAGGGCATAGGGTTTCTCTTGTGAAGTCTGCAGCGTTCGGCTTATCAATGAAAATACGCATGAATAACTTCCACCGGGCAGTCCTGTATGCTCTAGTTCACCTGCTTGCCTGCATCATGGTGTGGTGAAAAGGCATGTTACTACCTAGTAACTTCTTCAGCACAGCTAGCAGTTGATGGGTGTGGTGCTCATGAGCTTTGAGGAGGTGCTAGTTATTTCCCCCGTATGTCTCATTCCTGGTTATTTACGCTGTAGGGTGCGTGCAGAGCTGAACTCAGTCTTGGGTTACACGCATGTTCCATCCACCAGGGAAAAAATGTGCATAGCGCTTGGAACCTTTTCCTGAGTCTGTTTTTCAAAATAAAATAGGGGAAAAATGAAAACTGGGTCAGATGGCTGCGTGTCAGTTGGTTCAGCTCTCGAGTCATGTTAGCCTGGAACAGTAGGAACTCTTGACTTCATATGTGTTTTCCTCTGGGGGAAGGAGGGAGCTCATTGCACAATTATTGTACTATTTCTTTGGATGCTGGTTTTGGATGTCTTCATGCTGTGACAATACAGAGTTCCATGTTCAGTTAAATCCCAAGATGCCTACCAAATTTGAAGGCACTGGTGTATGGTAAACTTTTTTTTTTTTTTTTTTTCCATGCAAGATCTGGAGTTAAGTTAACTTCCCTGATGAGAAAGTTGGAGGACTCATGTCCAGATAATGAGCTGAGGGCATAGAAGAGGCCTGGTGAGCTTGCATTTAGGATAAATATGTCCTATCTAGAAGTACTCCTGAGTTAGCAAGCACCACCTGCAGCCAGGATTCCCTTCTAGATGCTCTTTTACTCTTGGCACTCGCTCCACGTACTGTTTTTGTTTGCTGGTTTGCCATTCAGTGGCATTCCTTCTTTCTAGTAGTTTGGTGTGTGAAGTATAACGCTGCATAAACTCAACACCATTTGGGCAGCCTAGCAAGATCACTGCTGTCCTTACGGACGGGGTAGCTCAGTTCTGTGAAGAGATTACGTGATCGCTCTGCCTTCCCCCACCTGCTTTCCTAATCTGTGCTGCTTTTTCACCTTGGCTGGCTGTGGCTGAGTCTGCTGTTTATGCCTGTTTAAGAAGTTAATCTTTCTAAGAGCTGTTGAGCTCCTTGGCCCGATGTGGTAGTCTTGGCTACAGGAATGCAAAACATCAGCATTGACAAACTAATATGGGGCGCTGAAGAGAAATAGTTAGATGCTTATTTCCATGCAAGGCTGCAGGAACCTGGGGTACATCTTGGGGACTTTCTCCTTAATCACTGAAGCATGACAACCTCCAGACATTTTTGTACTAAAACAAAATTATCTGAGCTGTCTGTTTGGTGACTTGATCAAATCACTGTCCCATTATGTCCACGTGGATCGTTCTTGTCTTGGTTAGCCAAAAAATAAAACAACTAAAGTACATAGTGTTTAAAGGGAAGGAGAGACTCTTGTATTTTGAACTCTTCAAATGCATGTGCAGAGCATCTCTGACTTTGGTTCCTGTCTTGTGCAGGTTGAGAGGTCCTGGGACATGACAGCCATGCAGTTAAGTGCTTGTATTGCTTGCAGTTGAAAGGTGAAAGGAAGTGGGGACATGCTTGTGGACTCACCCAGAGATCTTCTTGGCAATTGGCTCTCTCACTGCAGTGCAAAGGCGCTAGCTTTTTCTGTACAGGTTTCCCTCGATGTATGCAGTACACGCATTCCTGGAGAACGGCGCATAAATTGAATTTGCATAAAGCAAACCCACTTCACAATGTAACAAATAGGGATAGGTTCCCATGGCAGGGAGGGAAGGAGTGAGGCTGGGACGAGGGAAGGAGCGGGGGGAGGGGTGATGAGGGAACAAGAGCGGCACTCACCCCAGCCCCGGCTGCAGCGGGCCTGGGAGTGCCCAGTGCCAGCTGCCTGCAGCCACTGCACTGTGCTCTGCCTGTCCCCCTGTGCCTGGGCTCCGCTTGTCCGCACTTGCCCCAGCCCCGGTTGCATCGGTCTTGGGAGCGGCCGCCACCAGCTACCTGCACCAGGGCACAGCGCAGCCCAGTGGCTACAGGCAGCTGGCATCGGCCACTCCTGGGGCTGCTGCAGCAGGAGCTAGGGTGAGTGGGGACAGGCAGAGCCCCAGGGGGTTCAGGGCACAATGCAGCCCAGCAGTTACAGGCAGCTGGTGTCAGCTGCTGCAGCTGGGGCTGGAGTGAATGCCGCGCCCCACACTGCCCGGGGCCCCGCTTGTCTGCACTCACCCCAGCCTGTGCTGGAGCAGCCCCAGGAGCAGCTGACACCAGCTGCCTGCACCAAGGCACGGCACAGCCCAGGATCAGAGGTAAGTGCAGACAAGCAGAGCCCAGGTGCGGGGAGGGGGGGGACAGGTGGAGCACAGTGCAGCCTAGTGGCTGGGGGGAGGTGCTCCGCGCTTGGTGGCTGCGGGCAGCTGCTCCTGGGGCTGCTGCAGCCGGGGCTGGGGTGAGTGGGGCCATGGCCCTTTTCTCTCCCCCCACAGACTTACCTGCTTGGGGGAGGGGCATCTATGCTGATCGCATAAGAGCGAATTTATGTCACATACAACGAATTATGGGTCTAAATATGCTCATCGCATAAGAGCAAATTCGCATATAAAGAACCTGCATAAATCGAGGGGAAACCTGTACTTCCTCGGAGCTCAGCCCCATTTTGCACCTTTGCTTAGGCTTGGCTCTTATTTCTTGAGAACAGTCATTGCTCATAAAACCTTTGTGGATTGAGTTTGTTCATGGGGTGACTCCACACAAATTGCATCAAGAGTGAGTTTGACTTTCTGATGGTCACATGAATGGGACCTGGTTTAATTATTTGGGGTGCGGAGCCTCCAGACTTTCTCTGTTCAAGTGTTGCTGTGGTTGGCTACTGTATACTTCCTTTCTTTAGTGGACTGCAGATGGAAGTGCAAGGTTTAATAGGAGCTGGTGCATCCCAAAACCAGGCCTTATGCTAGGAGACTGCCCAGGCTATTCTGCTCCAGTCCCTTATGCAGTATAATACTGGGACAACTTGAGCAATTTGGGAGTTGATACCTTAGGGAAGGGGCCACAGAAGATGTGCACAGTGACAGTGTGCCTTTGCACCTGCCTTGCCTGTTACTGTGTGGTTTACTGCCATGTGAAGGAGACTCTTGCTTTCATACAAGCAGGCATCTTTGTTTCTTTTTTGGCAGGCTTGCACTACCAATTCAGCAGGTTTGCATTGTCCCTTCCTATGGGTCAGAGTCTTTCATTATTTTATGAATGCCTTTTAGCTTTTATGATGAGCATGGAAGATACAGTGACAATTATGCAGCTTGCAGGGTGCATGGAACTTGCCCAGGCAAGAAGTTGTGTTTGTTGCACAAGATCCACCTACCCACAGCCCAGGGCTTGGAAGAAATATAGTAAGGCTAGAGTTAAGAATTAAGGAATAATATTAAATCTGTTTTTCCCCCACTCCCTGTAGCTAGGCAAGTTAAGGTTTCCACTAGGTTGGTGGCAATGTACTTTGGTACATGACTTTTTTTACTCTCTTGTTCTATACTAACCAAAGAGCATTGGTAGCCTTAATAGTTGAGTAGACGTGTTTCAGATGCTGAGGACTTTTTTGTAATATTAAAAATGGGTCTGTAATGTTGATGCTAAATGTTTACACTTATTGATGCTGTCAGGAGATGAATATTCACCATTTGGAGCCATAAGCGAGCTGGAGCAGAGATTATTTAAGAGCTTTGATGGGAGGAAGTTTAATTCAGCAGTGGCTTCTGTTGTATAAAAGAGAATCGCTATAATTCTGACTTGTTGGATTATAACCGGTGAGAAACCTTACCCCAGTCAGCTCTGGTATTCATATGGGAAAAGGTTTGCCAGATCCACCTTTAATTTAGGCACATCTCTCTCTTTTTTATTTTTTTTTTTAACAAGGCCAGCTCAGTAATACAGCTGATATATGATGTATTGTATTCACTGTCATACTAGATGGAGACATGTAAACATGAGGAAGAATCAGTGTGGACTGTGCTGGAAAACAAGCCTGTCCCTTGTTGTTCTTCGACAAGCAGCACTGGCCAAGCTCTAACCTTAGGAAAGGCTGAGATCAGCTTTGTTTTATGTTCATAGCGTACCTAGCACAGTGGAGCTTCACGTGGCACTTCTAGGCTGGGTACAGACGTTACACTTAACGTGTGTTAAGCATGCAGAAAGTGCTTTAAAATCATAACAGAACAAATATGTATAGCAGTTAATGCTTTAATGTCAGGGCATCTATCCATGTGCCCAACACCTACTCTGATGCATTCTAATTAGAACATGTTGGAGCAGACTCAATTAATCTAATTAGAATACTCTAGCAACCTTGGCCTCGTGTATTCAGTGTCCCCGTGTTTCAAAATGGTGGCAGGGGCACTTTAATTAAAGCTTGTTGAACGAGCTTTAGATCAAGCACTGCCACCACCATTTTAAAGTGTGGGATGCTGAATACATGAGACACTGTTGGCATTTTAATTAGAGTTGTCCCCAAGAGTCTCTCTAATTAAATGTCGTCCCACCCCCTGCCCTATAACACATGTAAAGATGCCGTAAAATAATTCCCAGTAGATATGGTATTGGACTAAAACGCTTTAGGTTAGAGTGCATTTTGAACATGTGTACCACATCCATTGCACTTCAGTGCAGATTGCATTCTGCTGCTATCACAGGGGCCCCTAGCTGGGCAGCTGCTAGACTTGGCTAGTGCTTGTCTGCTCCAGGCGAGCACTGGTCCTGGGCTGTCACCTAAGCTCCCCCTCCATGCTGAGCTGCCCTCCCCACCCCCAGCTTGCTGGCTGGTGTCTGCGGGTGGCATGCTGGGTCCATGCAACATTAGGGGCTCCCTTCCTTGCCCCTCTAGCCCTAATTCCCAGCGTGGCAAAAAGCCATGCTCGGCAGCCCCGTGCTGTAGCTCCTGACTGTAGCTGTTGAGGCTGGCGCTGGGGGAGGCAAGGGAGCCCCCTTGCCATGCAGACCTCGCACTAGTGCCTTCCTCCCCTCACTGAAGAGACCTCAACCAGCAAGCTGTGGGAAGGCTCTGTTCCTTCTCCCATCTCCTCCAGCTGCTGCTTATAGTCACCAGCTGGCGAAGGGAGGGGCTTGGGGAGAGGGGCCACACAGGAACCTCCTGGGAGGTGTATGGGGAGCACCCCTCTGCTCACTGGCTTTGCCTAGTGCATGCAGGTGCCAAGTCCTCCCCACGTCCCCCTGCAAACAGACATTCATTCCCATTCTAACTTAAGGTGCTATAAGTGAAGTGTCATAGTTAGAGTGCTTCTGCCAGGGGCTTTTTGAACATCTGTTGAACTCTAGATACTACAGCAGGGGTGGGCAAAATGCGGCCCGCCAGGCCATTCTATCTAGCCCTAAAAAATTTAGAAAATTAATATTTATCTGCCCTGGCCTGCCTGTCATGCGGCCCTTGATGGCTTGCCAAAACTAAGCAAGTGGCCCTCTTCCCAAAATAATTGCCCGCCCCTGTACTACAGTAATACAAATAAATAATATCTAGCCTGCCAGAGGAATGTGTAATAAGTCGTAATCCTCTTTGCAGTCTGACTAAGCCC
>NW_005842439.1:1061003-1068644 GCF_000455745.1 Alligator sinensis | reverse complement strand
CTCTTCCCCATCCCATTGTGCTTTGGTCCCTGGCACATGCGTAAATGCTGCACCTGGGAGAAATTCTCTGGTGTGAACTGTGCCAGATTTTCTTTCTTCGTCTCAATTGCACGTGTAAATGTATCCACTGAAAGTCAGTGGGATTTAAGCTCCGAAGTCACTGAAGTCTGGAACCTGGCCCATCTCTCAGCCTGAACCTGCACTCCAAGGAAGGGGGGCAGTTGAGTTCATGCATTTCCTTGTTGTATCTGCTGCAGACCTGGTCAGTCCTGGCACTTTAGTTTGCTGCTGTGACATCTTTTCCTAGGCTACCTGCTGTAGGGCTTCCCTGAACAGCAGGGCACTGGGAACATTGCTGAATTTCATTGCTGCACGAAACCTTTGTGCACTTCCTCCTCTTCCCATTACTGACTATCATACTTTAGTACAGGGGTGGCCAACCTGTGGCACAGGTGGCGTCGGTGTAGCACATGGCAAATCAGGGAGCAGACATAGATAACGCAGGCAGCTGAAAGCAAAGTAGCAGATCAAACATGGGGCACAGGGAAGGAAGCAGAAAGAGCAGCAGACCAGCATAGGGCTGGGAGCAGAAAGAGCAGCATTTCGGGAAGGGGATCAAAGTGGGAAGGGTGCAGGGCTAATTTGTGGCATGCCTGCTTAAAAAAAAAACAAAAAAAAAAAACAAAAAAAAAAAGTTGGCACTTATTGCGTTAGTATGTCAAGTTCTCGCTGCTCTCTTTTAATTGATGTGATCTAAGTGTTGATTCCTTCCAGTTATATGATGTACATCAGCAAATAAGAGTGCCACACCTTTTTCTTCAGGGCCCAAAGTGAGAGGCTCATATTTTTCACCTTTGACGTTATTCCTGTACACCCTGACTTCTGAATAGATTGACACTAGACTTTCCTCTCCACTGGAGGTGCAGGAGTTCTCCTCCACTCCTCATTTGCCTTTTAGCGGTAACGCTTCCAGGGAACACTATGTACCCAAGAACAGAGGCACGTGTTTCTGAAGCACTTCATCATCCTGCACAGCGAAATGGAGCGATTTCTCTTTGCTCGGTGAGGTGATCTACGCATTACTACTTCTACCTTCCTGCAGAAGGGGAGAAGTGAGCGTGAGATTCATCTGGTTGCTGGGACCTTTGAGAAGGGGAATAACAAAGCAGCCACCTTCACAGCTCCTCCCGAGGGTGGCAGGGGTCTCTTTCTCAAGGTGGGTTAGAATTAACCTGGAAGCTGAACGTGGTCCCGAGATCGCTTTTGCAGGTGCTCAAGGAGTTGGATAATGCTGGTGTTACAGCCCTTTGGTTTTTATTGTCCTCCCCACGCTCCATCTCCTCCCTTCAAAGCATTTCCTGAGCCAGGAACTGTGGTGGTGGGCTGGCTTGGCCTGATCCCTGGCTGCAGAGGCGATGGCATGCTGCTTTCCTTACCCTACCGCCCCTTCTCTCCACTTGCTTGGCACTGGGCTTTTGCCTGCAGGCTGCTTTTGTAGGCAGACAACATGATGTAGTGTGGGAACGGGTTTTCATTATCACAAGCCGAGGGGCGCTGTCAGAGATGAGCCCTGATATGTTCTCCTTTAGACCGCAGTCGGGATTTGCTCTCACGCTCCCTCCTAACTCATGTTTACCAGAATGGCTCTAAGCACCATAACAAGGGTTGTTTGGATTGGTTTAGTTAGTTTATGGGGAATGTCAAGGTCCTTGGCCGGTTGTCTAAAGAGCAAGATGAAAGAATGTTTTCAGATGTCCTTTCTCTCCAAAGCACAAGCTTACAGTTTTTGTCAGAATAATCTACTGGGACGTCCGAGGCCAGGAAGTCGCCATGTTGTAAAAGGGGTCTGCAGCGTAGCGCGCACATGTGGCCAATATGTCTGATGTTTTAGTGCAAGACTGTTGCTGGGGAGCTTAGCTTTCTGAACTTGGTATCCTACGGGCAGAAAATGACTGCCAGGCTGCACGCTCTGCTCTTCTTCCCATCGCCTACAACCCACCTCTGCACCTCCAGAAACAAATCTTCCAGTTGAGTATCTGGAACAGATGGTGGACTCCTGCCGCATGACAGATGACAGCTACCTTAGCAGTCTTTCAGTGTGTGGCCCACAAAGCATGCATCCTTGAACGTGATAGTCCCTCATGATCTGAGTTGAGTTATACTGCGGACTGGTGTAGTGCATCCATCAGAAACGCATCAGTGTTAGCACTCTGGCTCAGCCACAGTATGCTGCTTATACAGGCTGTCTGGACACTCTCATTATTAGTGGAGCAAGTGGTTTTAATTTAAGTATGCATTTTTTGACCTCCAGTCATTTCAGAAAGGCCCCGGCTTTAGTATGTGCTGCTGCCTTCTCTATCAGGGCTGCTCTGTGAAAGCCCGTCAGGACTGTGCAGTAAAGGCACACATGCTTACAATAAAAAGAAGAATGAATTTGCATTTTTCTCCAGTGCTTTTATGTGGCCCGTTGGTTTATGACTCTCAGCCTGTAGCATAGGCAGCCGTGCCAATAATGCAGCTTCATTTTTCCATGTCACGTGCTGCTGTGCCAGGTCCAGCAATAGCAACTGTTGAACAAAAGGGAGGAGAATAATACAACCTGCCTTACCAGAAGCCCAAATGGAGTCAGATCTGTGGGAAGCTGGAAATGACTTTTACAGCAAGTTAGACACTAATCACACTTTCTTTCCCTCTCGCCTACCCATTTATCTCTTTCTCCTCCTCCTCCATGTTTGGCCATAAATAACATGTCCACTCCTTTGTACCTGGGTGACTAATAGTGATGGTAAAGGGCATCTCTTTCATAATGGAAAATGTCTTGTAAATAACCAAGTGAGAGATGTGCCTAGTAAAACAAGATAGAGTTGCAGGAGGGAAGATTTTTAAGTGCAGCATCGTCTTTGGAGGTCTAGGAGAGGCCAAGGATACTGGAAAAAGAAATGCCAACAGAACGCCCTATCAGTTTGCCTCAAAATGGACAGTGCAACCCTGGAGCAACGGCTGTTTACCTAGTGATGACTTGCCAGGTTTGTCTTTTCCATCTCGAGTTTGAAAATACAATAGGTAGGAGATGCTGCTTTCATTATTTTTATTCACCCTTCTGTGTCCTTTGACCTCAAATGGCTCATTGTTTAGCACAGTCTGAAGTGATGCAAAACCAAATAGTCTTAAAATGTGCTTTATAGGAAAGGATCAAATATATATTTTTTTCTACAATCTGAAGACATTTGAATGGATTGTTTTGCAGTATATTTTAAAACTCCATGGTGAAACCCTACACATGACCAGATGACAAATTCCTTATTGGTTTGAACTGGCAGCACTCCATATGATCAGACCCTAGCGTCTACCTTGCAGTCTTTCCTGTAGGGGAAAAATGACTAGAAGAACATCAAGAACTGCTTTTATCGCTTCTAAAGCGCTGAGTCCTGAACTTAGTTTCCATTCCATATTTCCCTTTTCTTTTATTTGTAGTGTGCAAAACACTTCTGATGCAGGGTTTGAAGCGTGCTGTTCAGTGCTGTACTGTGCAAATGTCTGTGGAAAGTGGTGTCCTACAAACGAGAAACGCAGAATGAGTTACCCTCTGTAAATTGTATACGATACATTTAGTAGGGGAGGGTGGAAGCTCTCCAAGCTTGGATGGTATCTTTCAAGATTGTTTTAGTTTTCTGATTATTTAGAGAGACAGAGAACAAGTTTTGATGTCATTTCTCTGATTTTTTCCCATGTACATTCCAACTTTTCTTGGCAATAGAGGGTACTTGGAATGAATCTAGTATTTCTCTTTTATTCAAGTGTTGGAATGTGAAGCTCATCTTTTATCTCCCACCCTCCCTTTTGAAATGTTCATATCAGAGGGGCTGTTTTACCATTTGGTTGAGGAATGAAGATGCTCGAGCCCCCAAATAAATAGCGCTGCTTGTTCAAATCAGTTGCTTGTTTCCAGTTTAGTAGTCTAAAGTACAAGAAGCCCAGATGAGTGTGCGCTGAGGTTTGTGACCAAAAAACCCCCAAACATTTTAAAGCTTTCTGTGAAGATTTCAACTTTTATGCTGTCAGGGCTGAGAGTTGATTGGTGCTTAAGGGAAGGCTTCAGTCATGTTTGGACTTTGAAAGTTTACAAAGCCAAGTTCTATAGATTAACATTCTCTGTTAATTGATAAACCCATTGGCTTTGGATGTGGTCAGGTTAGTGCCTCTCATTCTTGATAATGTTCCTCGTTTCTGAGACCATTTCAGATGCTGGCAACCTTGAAATGCACAGCCATTGATGGCTTTGTATGTAATTTTAACAGTATCTCAATATAACAATATTTAAAAATATGCACATTACTAAGGATTTCATATTGTATTTTTTTATAATTGGAATGCCTATCTACATAGGCAAGGTAAAATGCCAACTCTCTTCCCCTACTTGTACCCATCCCATCCCAAACCAAATCAAAATAAATTTCACCTATGAAAAAGCACTAAAGTATCTTATTTAAAGGGCCTCGTGCCATCCTGCCTGCAGCACTATTACCTGTAAATAATAAGACAAGTTGCGTCTAACTGTGATTTGCTGTGTGCGGGCCGCCTCCTGCTCCCATCCATGTCGCCATGAGCGGGCCGGGAGCGATATGCGGACCCGTCTTTGCGCATGCGGGCTGTGGCCAGCAGCCCGGGCACGCGGGATTGGAGAGACCTGGTGGCGAGCTAGAATTAGTTACGGACGCGTAATGGTTGATTTAAAGATTGTTTACTTACACCAAAGACGGTCGTGGTGTAGGCTGGACAGTTTCCAGGTTCAGCTCCGCTTAAATCCTCGTTAGAGGACTACGACAATTCGGTTCTAGGCCCCGGAGTTATTGAAGCTCCGCGGGTTCGGTTCGGTAATTGGCCCCGGAGTTGTTGAAGCTCCGCGGGTTCGGTAGTTTCTTGTATAGGAAGGGATACGTCTAGGAATTTATCGGCGACGGGGAGAGGCTAGAGGCTGTTCGTTCTTTTGCCCGGAGTGGTTAAGGCTCCGCAGGTTCGGTTATTCGGCCTCTATTGCCTTTTAAGGAAAGCGTTGGGTTCGTAAGGATCCGCATTTCTTAGATGCAAAAAGAAATGCACCATGCAAAGAAAGCTACAAATTGGCGGGAATACTCTTTTGCACTGGGGTTCTCTTCTGTAGCAGAAAACTCTACCGTGCAAAGAAGCTGCAATTTAGCGGGAACATAATTTAGCGGTGCCGAAGCACACAAAAACAAAAAATCACAACTTTGGGTTGTGACATGCTGAACCCTTTGTGAAAGTTTCTCAGGTCCCCGCTTTGTTCCAGACTCTTAAGCTCATCCTGATTTATTTGAATGGTTTTAAACCTTTTGACTGAATGAACATGACCTCTAATTTTGAAACCTTGGCTGATTTCACATCAAAACTATTTACAATTCAGGGTTTTTGTTCTGAGTTGCTTGAATCTCTATTGTAAGGCAGCCTTCAGGAGCGTGTGTATATCGAGGGGAGGGAAGCTGAGAACCAAGAGAGGATTCCCAGAACCCCCTCCATAGTGAACGGTAGCTGTAAAACTAGAATGCCTTGTGCTACCATGGAGCTTTTGTCTTCTCGTGCTTCTTTCTCCTTTTCTTTGGAGCTTAGGCCTGCAATATGCTGAGCCCTCCCCACCAATCAGCAAAGCACTATGAAAGGAGGCAGGGGGGTACTCCCATTGACTACAGGGGCTGCAAATATGGATGGAAGGTGTGTCCCTAAATGCTTTGCTGAACTGGGACCAGAGCATCCAATGCCTTGCAAACCTGAGCGTCGCTTCTCAAAGTGAGTAGGCACCTACCAAAATTGCAATTTCATGGAAATCGGGCAATGCTTGTGAAATCCACAAGAGGGAGAAAAAAAAATGAAACAAAACCTTACTGAAAATAAAATGCTGCCTCCCCACAGGGAGCCAGCAGACCTCATGATGCAGTGGCCCAGGCAGGTGGGAAGAGGACTGCTCGCATAAAGGAGAGCCCAAGGTGGCAGTTGCCCCCGTCCCTTGCCGCTGATTGGTTCAGAGGGCTGCCTATCATGCAGCCCCACCCCTCCAGGAATTGGCAGAGAGTGGTAGGACTGCATGATGGACAGCCCTTGCAACTAGTCAGCAATGAGGGGTGGGACTATGGCAGACAGCCGTCATAACCAGGGACCACTGAGGCCCGTCCACCAATCGGAGCATGGGGGGAGTGTCATAACCAGCCCATGAAAATGGTGGTTGACCCAACGATCAACCTGCAAAATCGGCCGGCCGCCACCTTGAGTTGGGTAGATCCGTAACTGTGAGCACTTGACTCCTCGACCCCTATTTTAGAGACTGAATCGCGCACCTCTTTCTCTTGTTATACTGATAGCAAAACTTTCCCGTGAGGCCTGGGTGCGTTGCACTTGAGTTAACATCCGGAAATGGGGAGAGGAGACTTAGGTGGCTAGCACTATTTCTACTGATTCTGACAGACTGGTGCCGCTGGTAGGGTTTGTGTAGTCTAGCGTATATCCCAGCCGCAAGGCCTTTATGAATAAAACTGCTCCAGCGTGAAGCATGACAAGCAGGGGAATACCTGCCAAGAGGAGAAAATTCACAAACCCTTATTTCCTTGATGAATGGGGCAAATTAGAACAAAAAAAGCAAGTAATTAAATAGTTTTGTCTGTGTTTGTGACGGTTCAAATTGGTTTAATGCTTTCATGGCCTTTCATTAACGCACACTTAACTAGACAAGAAAAAGCATAATCTAGGTTTAGACCTTGCTATTTTCTGTGCCTTGCCCTGCTGCTCTTGGGTATTACGGGGAAGGAGGGGTCTGGGAATAGAGCAGGAGCTGAAAGCAGTAAGGTGAATCGAGGGCAGAGCGAGAGGCTTAAC
Organism: Alligator sinensis; assembly: GCF_000455745.1. Lineage (NCBI taxonomy): Eukaryota > Metazoa > Chordata > Crocodylia > Alligatoridae > Alligator > Alligator sinensis. Next base: position 1,061,762 of record NW_005842439.1, on the reverse strand, counting down.
TTGCAATTTCCTTGCTTTTGTTGGTTCAAATCTGACCCTTTCACTTCAAAAAAAAAAAAAAAAAAAAAAAAGTTTTGTATTTCATTTCCTTAGTTGTATAAGTTAATGGGAGAGGTGGGTAGAAGGAGCTAGGGACAGGGGTCAGGTATAGGACAGACAAAAATAAAGCAAAGCACCTGATTTCATTTTATTTTATTTTTTACTCCCAGCAGAGACCTGCATACTTCGAGTAGGCCAAGAAAGATATAAAAGTGGTTGTCTTCTGGTTGAATGCTTGAAAGCTTTTGGATTTAGCTGGCTTTACAGCTTTCTGTGCAGCCCTGGAGTATCTCCCTCCCTCCAAATACCTTCTGGGCAAGATACACTGACCCTGACTAAGCCAATGTAGCTGGAAAAGAATTGGGCTCAATAAGGCAGAGAAAAACAGTCTTTCTGGCAACCGAAGGGGACTTCTTTCTTTGGCTCCTCGGAGGCTAGCTCCCCTTCCCAACCATAGCACCGTGCCTCTTTCCTGTTAGTTCTCTGCCAGCTGAAAGATGGAAGCAGCAAAGGAAAATAAATATGCTTCAAGCTGTGGAAACATTACCGAAGACAAAAACATCCTGCGTGTTAGAGCTAAAGCTCCATTTTTAATCGCACTCATGAGTATTGGTAGGTGGACCTCTGACAAGGCATAGGCTTGATGCTAGAGTTTCTGGGTGAAGTCTTATGGCCTATGAAGTAAAACTGAGTAAGCATTATAGCTCCTTCTGGCCTAAC
>NW_005842439.1:1027718-1060993 GCF_000455745.1 Alligator sinensis | reverse complement strand
CTGCTTTCCCCAAATGTAATCTCTGTTTAAAAGATGGAGGCACTTCCTAGAAACAGGCTTGGGCATGGGGGAAGCAGACTCTTGCTTGCATCCATATATATGTATACAGGGATATATACAGGATCCCTGTTGCTTAATATCCCCCTGCTGTTTATTCCCCACCTGAAGTTCTCGAGAGATCCATTTTCGTGGCAGCAAGCAGAGGAAATGGCTTGTAGGAGCAACTTCCCTCATCTTTAAGTTACTGGACAAAGTGGTGTTTTTCTCTCTCGGATTAGTGTCTGGTCCTTGATTTTCCTACTGTAAGTCAATTCTTTCTTTAAAAGGGAGTCTTTCCCAAACAATAGCAGAAAAGTATTTGTAAGACAGTAGGCCTATTTATTAACTGAAACTTTAAATCTAAGAGTTTAGTAATTTTAGCTGAGTTATCCTAGTAACTGTGGGATTTCTTATTAATTATTCCTGTAAAATGGCACTTTTAAAAAAAGAAAAATGGTCTGTGGACAGAGACATTTAAAATGGATACTCCTTATAACTGTTATGGCTTGCTTACCATGAAGTAAACCCATTGCTTGTGAAAGGTTATGCTATATACATCTCTGATTTAGTTAATCTGTAAAGTGATAATCTACCCTCCTTTCTTGCTTATCATGCATTTTCTTGGTCATCTCTGCTTTTGCTACTACTTACTCCTGCTGTCTGCATAATCCTTTTTACCTGTACCATTCAAGATTAGTTTCTTAATAACAGCTACACGGAGCACGTTGTTTTATCAGCTACCATGAGCTCTGACTTGTTTTCCTGCCACCTCTAGGGTTTACATCCTTCACAGCTCTGATCATTTGGAAAGCATAGTTCTTCCTGGAGTGCAGTTGCGTCCTCTTCCTGGGCACATGTGATGAACTGGCTTCTTTCTGTGCCGGTTTGCATCAGGGCTGCAGGTTAGGGCTCTAGATAAGCAATTCTGGATGTGCTATTGGGTAGTTTGTGCCCTGAAGGGTGTGAATACTTATTTGCAGATGCTTCGTTTATTTAGGCAAGAAAAATGCTTCGTTGCTTTAGATGGAAAGTCTTTCCCAGAAGATGATAGGTTTTAGAAGATCTGCTGTGGTCTCATCCCAGGGTCACATGGAGAAAAAGGAACAGAAGCAGCAGAAAGATGATTTTGATGACTTACTTTAGTGGCCAGTACCTAACAGAATCAGTACCTCCTTAAAGGCAACCTAGCATGATGGTGGACAGCATCATCTGGCCATATATTCAGGCATGCCCACAGCTTTGTAGCCTGATTTTTGTCCTCTCCCTCACCCTCCTGCCTTTCTCCTCCCCTCTTCCCCCCCCCCCAAAGTACTGAAAACCTGCAGCTCCTGCTGACTTCAGGGGGTAATCAGTACCTCTGAAAAGCCAGCAGTTATCACTGTTTTTGTCCCTGATGGAGTAGTATTGAACTTAGACACAACTTGAAAGGAGATGTAGGGCACTCTTGATTAGCTTAGCCTTGCAGATTGAGCTGTCTATAAATACACCAGGTAGGTAAACAGCCAGGAAGGAGAAGAGCTGTTTAAGATAAAAGACGGTGCTGGCACAAGAACACATGGCCACGAGTAGGTTTAGGCTGAAAATGAAAAGAAGTTTTTGTTCATCAAAGGAGTAAAGCTTTGGAACAGCCTTCCAGTGTCGGGTGAAGGGGCAAGAAACCTGAATTGGCCCTAAGATGGCGTGCGATACGTTTGTGAAAAGAATTACCTGATTTAGCACCTGTTGTTGCAAAGCGCAGGACTTGTTGACCCAGGAGGTCCCTTTGAGCCTGACGCTCCTGTTTCTGAAATGAACTACTAGGTATATGTGAATCTGTCACTTAGTGTAACGCAAAAGGCTTGCAGGTGAACCTGGTTTTTATTCTGCTGCCAAAGCTCCTTCTCTGGGTCTTTGCTTACAAGGGTGGGCAAAATACAGCCTGCAGTCCAGATCCAGCCTGCCAAAGGATTTTGTCCAGCCCACAGTGGGTCCCTCGGCTCCACCTGGCCCAGGCGCAGGTGGCAGCCTGGGCTGGGGTGTGTGCAGTTGGTCCCACTACTCCCCAGATGTGCAGTGGGGCTGGGACAGTGCAACGGCCAGACTTGCTTCCTGGCAGCCCCGGCAGCAACAGCTCCTTCTGGCTGCTGCTGCTGGACCTGGATCCTCTGCCTGGGCACCCCAGCCTGTCTGCCTGGCACCCACCACTGGGGGCACCCAGAGCGGGTGGGCAGGGCGTTCATGGAGACCAGCCTGGGACCTGCGCAGGCAGGGTATGTGGCTGGGTGGATGGGATGGGGTCATAAGTGGCTGGGGAGCAGTGTCTGGGACCATGGCAGGTGGGCAGGGCCGGGGCTGAGACTGGGATTGGGTTTGCAAAGTGGAGATAATGTGGGGCCAGGGCCCGGGACAGAGCCGTGATCTGCTGCGTAATATCACTGCAATGGTCACCGGTTCTGCAGGCAGGGGCATGCAGGGAGTGGATTATGGCTCTTCCTGTGGCCCCGGCCCCATGCTGTCACAGCCCCAGGATCTCAATTTGAGGCCTGGCCCTGCCTGCCCTTCCTGCTCCCAGATTTCACTCTCCACCCACTAGTGGCCCCATCCCATCCACCTTACCAGGGTCCTGCATGTATGTCCTGCCCAGTGAGTGTGGGGTCAGGGCCCAGGGCAGAGCCTCCATCTGCTCCCCATGTCCCCCTGCCCATGGAGCTGGCACCCATTGCAGGGGCATGCTGGAAGCAGATTGCAGCTCTGCCCTGGGCTCTGGCCTTGTATTATCACAGTCCTGCAGTCCCAGGGGAAGAGGAGAGTGCTGACCCGGCCCACAGCAGCTCACCAAAACTGCCTAAGTGGAGCCGGCCCATAATTGCCAACTCCTGCCTTAGAGGATCTCTGGCCTAGGAGTAGGAGGTCCTGAGTTTTTGGTCCTTTTTGTCTCCTTTGGGGGAAGGGAGGATGGAGGGGTGTGTGTGTGTGGGTGTGTGGACGATAAAACCTATTTGTCCTGTTATTAACATGAGATACAAGAGTGGCACAGATACGGCAAGGAATTTATGAATGTAGAGCAACTTGTGTTCCTTGCCCTGAGGACTGTGCTGTCCAAAACCCTGATTTGCTAAAGACTGGCCATGTGCTTAGTTCTGAGCATATGAGCAGTGCCTTTAAACTCAGGAAAGCCAGCAAATTCAAATATCCTGAAGGCTTTGTGTTTTCAAAGAGATGTTTCTTTTTTATTATTATTATTATTTTTGTCCTTGCTTTGCCTTTGCAGTAGATCGTTAATGGTACTGCTGGAAGAGGCAAGAGATTTTTAGATCATGATTTTGAGCAGCGTTGCAACAAATAGATGAGCCGTGGCTGCTTGTACGTGGATAGTGCTGTATTTGGGAATGCACTGTCCACGTGGAAATATGGGGCAGTCTTTAATTTTCTTATTGTGTTTGTATTAAAATAATGCCAGCAGGCCCCAAAGATCAGAGCCATATTGTTTGATGTCAGCATTTGCAAGTATTTTGAATGCAGAGCAGGGGGAATTTATTGCTTGTACCCGTGTTAGAGCTGAGCTCTAGATGTCTTTTTAGTAAGGTCACCTTTTTTCTTGCAGTATTCCATATGTTTTATGGAGAAATCTCAATGGACACCTGATGAACTCATTATTGGGCTCATCTTTTGATACCAGAGCTCTGGTCAGTGGTTTAACCAAAGATTTATTTACTACTTGAGACTAGCGCTCTCCTCTCAGCCATCGCTTGAAAGGAGGATGCTTTGGTTGTGTAACTTCATGTTCCTGTTGGGAGCTTCAGCCATTAGTGAAGGACTCCGAATGATTTTCTTGTTGCTGCGATTGTGTTACCAGTCTCCTCCCACGAGGTTGACAAGCGAACAAAGGAGTGGCAAAAATAAGATATACCTACTTCCTTTGCAAAGCATGTTCCCCACTGTACCATAAGCCAAAACATATGATGCGTCACAGAACTTAACAATACAATAACTTCACCGGTGCTGTGAAATGCAGCAGAAAGGAAAGCAGTGAGGATGTAATGATATTGCCTGACTACATGATGCAAAGTGATAGCACGTTTGTATAGCTTACACAGTGCTGATATTAATTTTTGAGGCCCAGGTGACTTATGTTTATCCATTGGTATCCTTTTCATTTCACTTGCAGCTTCAGCTTGCCTTTTGTGTAGCCTTTATAGCAGTGTTGTTGGGCGAACTCTGGGCATTGACCTCCACCGTGATTAACTAATTCATTTCTGCATGTCGCTTTGTATATAATACACAATAGCATTTCAGGAAAGCTGCTTGAACATGTTACCATTGCAACCCTTCCTGTCTCTTTGGGGCAGCAGAAAAGTAACAGAGTAAAAATGATTACCAACTGAATAAACTTAATTCCTCTCAAAAAGTGTTGACTGAAAGAGAATCAAAATAGCAGGTCCATTTACTAGTTCTAGTTCTGGGTTTAGGATTTTCAGATAAAAGGTGCCTCTGTAGTTTCAAAGTGTTAATTTCCAGCTTCCTGCAACAATATTGTAAATGATTTGATCTAGGGCAGTTAATCCCACAAAAGGCTTGTAACCGCAGTACCTAGAGATAAGTTCCACTTAGGGGGAAAAAATGATTTTGTAATTTAAATGAAACAAAGTATAAATGAGCTTCAACTCTCCGTGGTAAGCCTTGAAGTCGGTGATATTTGCACAAGAGACAGCGAAAAGACTTTCATAGTAAAGGGTCCCCTTCTTCAGAGAGTGTTTTTCAAGGTCTTAGAAGGATAAGAAGTTAAGTGTGTGCCAGCACGTTTATTAAACTTGCGCTGCATGTGTTAATGTAACCAGGAACAAACTGTGCCTTTTTCTGCACAGAGCAAAGCTGGAGGCTTTAAAAAAAATAATTTTTAAATAGATGTTGTTTGTTTTACAGAGTTTCTCCCCTGCTAGCTGCCTTTCTCTACCCCATTTTTCAACATTAACCTTGTCATTAGTATCAAGTTCTCTCATCCTTTCTGGAATGTAGAGGGCATATTGAATGCTACCTTGGAAAAGTAATAGCTGAGGGGGGAGGATAGGAGTGATACATGGAAGGCCAAACTTGTGCACAGGAATGAAATAGTTCCAGTTTGGATTTTAAAAGGAAAATTTTGAACAGTTTTTTTTGTTTTCCAGGTGAATGGGTAGTAATATTCTTCTGTTTCCATACTAGAGACAGACTTTTTATGGTGACTGGAACACAGTGTTGCTTACATTGATATAAATCTAGGTATTGCTGGACATCTAATTGAGGCTTTTTATCCAGTAAAAGAGAAAGCAAACCAGTACCGTTCCCCTCTCTAATTTCAGTACTGGAGTTTCTTACTCGGTTGATTATGAATGTTGTGAGCATCCACTAATGTTTGAGCCCTCGTGTAATTTTCAATAATACTTCTTAGTTCCAGGACAAGTACAACACGTTTCATCTATAGATCTCTGAGCACTTTACCAAGGGAGGGCAAAGTTATACTGCTAAGCTGAAATCTGATACCTGCACTTATTGGCATCTAAAATGCAACTTAGAAGGTGCTGAACAGCCATAAAAAGGGGGGGATTTAGAATGAAATGCTTTCTCACTTAAAACATAATACTTTTGTAATAAAGAAAAATCATTACTGTTTGGCAGGTTTTCTACATGGGGGGGAATCCCTTCCAATACAAACCTTTTGGTCATGACCACGTCCCCTCCCCACTCCCGCATCCTGGCTATCAGTGTCTGACAAATGCCTAAATAACTCCATCCCTCATCACGGAGGCTTGTGGATGACCCCTGTAGATACTGACCCCTTGCTGACACTGCTTTTAGAACGGGTTCCAGCTGGGAGTTCAATCACACAACACAGCCCAACTGCAGTGACTTCTGCAAACTTTACTGTACTGTTTTCACTTGTGTTGTGTGTCAAGGAACAGGATCCTTTTCTGCATAATGGTCTCCTTGTGCTACATGCTGAAAATAGCAGTTCTTTGTGCTTGGGAGAAGAGAGCAGTAGTGCAGTTTGGACAGTTGTACCTTATTTATTTGTTGTATTTGGAGTGTGGGTAAGGATCAGACTTGGGGGAAGGACGGAGGCTCTTTGTTTCATCTTTTCTCCCTTAATCAGTGATACTGATGCTAGACTCCTTTCTCTAAGGTCCTGATGCAGTGCAAGCAAATGTCACTGCCATTTTGCTTGTTTAATGTCAGACGGGGGTTGTGAGAAAACAGGTACATTTTCTTTGCTAGCTGCCGGAGATCCTTAATAGTTGAGCTCTTGTGTAACGCAGCATGTAATTTGAGATGAAGTTGCAGATTTTGGTTGCATCATTGGACCTCCTCTTTCATTATTGGTTTAGGAACATTATACAGGTCTCCTAATTCATGTAATTACGTTAAATGCTACACAATCCCAATGACATGTTGTTTTGAGCAGTAAAACAATTTAATTCTAAGGTTGCCTGGTTGGTGTTCAGCAAATCTGGGCAGGTCTGCACCATATTAAAAGCAGATCTTCCTGAGGTTTAGGACGGTGGGATAGGGAAGCCTATAGCTGCCTTTTTTTTTTTCTTGACGAATTTTTAGTAATCAAATCTTTGCACTAGCGATTAGGATGGTAGCCGGGGAGTTGGAGACCAGGGTTCTAATTTCAGTTCTGACCAAGCTAGGACAGGTCTGCTGTGTGACCAAGGTCACTTCACTTTTCTGTCCCTGTGTTCCCCTCCCACTGTCTGTTTACCCTGTAAAGCAGGGGTGGGCAAAATACGGCCCGCCGCCTGAATTTGGCCCATCAGGCAACTTCATTCAGCCCACAGGCACCCACCAACTAATTGTACCCCACCCAGCCCATGTGCTTCACTCGCACTCTTGTGGGCACAAGGGCCCGGCCTAGCCAGCACACATCTTCTGGGCAGGGCTGCTGCTGCCACTGCTGCAGCTGCTGGGGGACCTGCTTGGCTTCCCCAGTGTCCTGCTGGCTATGGGCAGGAGGTAGGAAAGCGGCTGGGGTGGGGAGGGAGCAGTGGCTGGGCAGGAGCATGGGGCTGGGGCTGGTGGTAGCGTGGAGCCTGCATCCAGATTTGGGTGGGCAGAGTGTGGGTGTGAGGGAGGTTGGGGGGGGGTGGGGACACCCTTGCTCCCCATGGCGCACAGGCCCTGCCACTGGTGGCAGCAGCAGAAGGTGGTAAGCACTTGGGGTGCTCGTGCCCCATGCAGGTGCTGCTGCCTGGTGGCACACAGCTCCAGCCAGTGCTGCACATAGTGGTGAGGAGCGCAGCCAGGCCAGCCCGCCTCTGTTGCACGGGGCTCCCTGCAGCACACGTGCATCACCGGGGTTGTCCCGCGCGATGGAGCCGGTTGCCTTCTCGGCTCCCCGTCATGCAAGTCCCTTGACTCTGGCAGGAAGCAGGGGGAGGCTGCCCTCTACTTCTGGCAGAGTCTTGGGACCTGTACAACAGGGAGTGATGAAGGCAGCCGGCTGCATTGCATGGGGCTACCCCTGGTGGTGCGCGAGTGCCAGGAGCTGCATGTGCACCATGGGGAGCCCCGTGCAATAGAGGTGGGCTGGCCTGGCTGCAGTCCTTGCCTCCATGTACAGTGCTGGGCGGAGCTAGGCAGCAGTGCCTCTGCAGGGCATTGGATATAGCTACTGGTCAGTAGAGCTTCAGGATGAGGGGTGGGAGTCAGGATCCTATTGTTACCAGATTTAATGTTAGGCTTTAGATAGTGGCACTGAATTCTTAAATGCTTGAACAAGAATAGTTCGTTCTCTGAAGACAGCATTTATTGAGCACAATTCTCAAATTCAAGCATATGACAAAGAACAACAGAAATCTTCACTTAATCTAAGGCAGCTCAGTAAGACACAGTGACAACACACACGACTTAGTTTAACTTAAAATGCAATATAATAAACCAAAGAAGACAACAGAATGCCTTTGCACGAGTCTTGCATAGTCCCCGAGGGCAAAGGGATTTGGAAAGTCCTTCTGGGGAGTCCACAGGTGGTCATAGGTGTTGGAGTGGAGATCCTACAGGGCTCATCTCTGCCTGGGCTTTTATAGGCGAATCTGTACCTCTTTCTCTCCCTTGGGTGCCTTGACTATAGTCACATATAGCAAACCTCTCGTGTATAGCACGCCTCTCGTACATTCATTGTATTCCAGTCTCTCACCTCGTACAGGTTCTACTTTGACATGTATATGTAGTCTTCTGCTGTCTTTGGCTATTCCAGCCCAAGCAGTCTGGACCTTCTCCTGCTCCCTTAGCTATGTCTCTGGTGTACACATGTGATGATTGTGCCAGGTCTTTGCCAGCACTGTGGAGGAATGCTTGGGACAGAATCTGGGAGAATGAGGCCTGGGTTGCTAGGTAAGTTGTGTGTGGTCTAAATGGAGCCTTTTCAGTGACAGTGGCTTCTTTTTAAGGAATAATGAATTACCGTCATTCTGCTTAAGGGCACTTCTATTAAAGAATAGCACACTGCAAACTTAACTTGTATTGTTGAGATCCTCTTGCTCAGCGACACCTGCATAAAAGCTCAAATACATCCAAAGAATGCAAAGTATTTCTGTTCCTGGAGGGCTGCACACTTGTGGTCTTTCAAAAATAATTTTAAAAAAATGTATTTGTGCTTGGTTTCGGAGGGTGAAAGGGGGAACCTACTCTGGGCGGGGGGCAGTGTTTTCATGTGAAAAATAGTTTCTGGGGCAGGTCAGTGACAGCATCTAAGCGATGACCATGTTCCTGTAGTCCTCAGCTTGCTGCTGTTTGCACTTCCTCCATCCTTCCTGGCCTGCGGATGGGGGTTTATTTTGGGCTCTGGCCCATGTTAACAGAGGGGACAACCTGTTTAGATTATACTCTGGATGTCATTTTTAGCGGAGACATCATTCTTTTTGTCTTGTACTAACAGACAGAGGGGCCCATCCCCTGGAAGGGAAACACTAACAAACACAGAGGATCTGTGGCAGCGTTCAAACTGTTTCGTCTTGTGGGAATGGCTGTAGGCTGGAGCCGTTATCACAGCTTGACACAGTTTGGAGCTACTTGCCAACCAATAAAAAGACAATATGGTTCTTTAGGTGGAGATAGAGGCTGGGTCTTGATGTGAAGATTATAGTGTTCAGACACCTCAGTTATTCATGGTGGGCTCTTTTTTATTTAAAATCCATAACAAGTTGGTAGAATCCAGGCTTTTAGTATCCTCCCAAAGTGGTGATGCTAGTGTTGGTGAAGCAATGAAAGGCCCAAAGCAGACACAATTCCACAAGTGGTTTGGGTTTTTGGGTTTTTTTTTTTGGGGGGGGGTGCTGCCCCCCACCCCTTGTTTTTAAATCAACAAATCTGAGTAATGGTAATTTAGCATCGAGGTTTGGCAAGACTAGGTCTTTGGGCCCAATCCTGTTCTCTATGGCTGAATGCCCTAGTTGGGCTTAAATCCCCACGCAGTGTTCGGGTTGTGCTGGATAAATGCACAGGAAGACACGATTCCTGCTCCTGGGGAGCTCTCTTATACTAAGGTTGTCAATAGGTGATCCATTTTGTCCTGAGAGAAAGCCCTTTGCCTGGGATAGCGTACACGTGAAAGTCTTCTGTCCTGTTTTAAGTTCCTCAAGTCTGTGGGATAAAATATGCCAGCGCTTCTTCCTGGGACGTGGCTGTATGCATCTGTAAGGTGACTGGGCTTTTTCTCCGGAGAAGTCAGCCAGGCGCTGTGCTCCTCTCTGGCAGAGGAGAAGGGAAGGGCCATGTTTCTAAATGACTGTGCTGCTCCTGGCTTTGAGCTGGATCAAGTCCTGGGACAATCAGGTCTGTGTCAAATGAGATGTCTATTTACAGCCTAAATGGACAAGAAGGAGAAACAGTAACAGAGCCAGCCTGTAAAATGAATGCCAAAGGCACGCACCTCTGTTTGTTCCAGGTTCTGTGATGCTGACTCAAGGTGGCCGCCTTTCACATGACTCAGTGGTTTCAGTGTCAGATCCAGGTGTGTCTTGGGCACATTCTCAGCTCTGTGCTCTTAGGGGATGTTAATGTTTGTGGGTTACTGTTGCTTTGTTGCCTTGCCTTGCCTTACCATGTCTCTGTGGATCAGGGGTGCCTGAATCATCATCATGTGAGAGAAGCTGGGTTGGCGCACTCCCCCTGCAGCCCCACGGGAGTCTGGATGTAAAGCAGAGATGCCTGGCCTTCTCCTCGACTATAGGCCTAGGCAGGTAAATCTCTGCCAGTGCTATGCAAAGTTTAGAGTTTCAGAAGTAATGGGGAGAGCCTCTGCACAGCATTCCTTTCTCATCTAGTTGAGCAGCTCTGATGCCCCCGTCCCTGTGCAAGGCCCGCACAAGTATTTTTGGCTTTGGGTTCAGGAAGGGGACAGTAGACATACATTAGGAATAACTGAACTGAGAATGAATTTACCCGAGTCCTTGTTTAACCAGTATTATGGGGTCCAGCTTATGCCTTGACATTACCACTTACCATGCACTGTGGGGTGAGTGATCAGGAAACTTTTTAAAAATCACTAGTTTTCTTTTGCTTGGTGTGGAACTAGAAATAATACAACAAAGCCAAAAACCCTACTAGTCATATGAATGCAAGAGAAACCTTCCTGTTTTTACTATAAAGCATGTGAACCATATTCTGTTCTTGGTTACACAGGCAGTAATATAACACCTTTACGTCCAGTGGAGTTGCTCCAGATTTATACCAGTTCAGATGGAAACAGAATTCAGTTAATTTTTTTTTATCTTGCTGCATGTTTGCGCACTACTCTTGTAGATCTGGTTTTGGCACCTGTCGCCAAGCAAATGCACATACATAGCAGAACGATCTGCTTCTCTGTTCTGTCACTGTTGCACATCAGTGCTAAGTTCTGAACATTACCTGACATGGCTTTCCAGTCCAGGTGGGTCTTCGCTTCATGTGTGCTCAAGTAAGAGGGAGTTCAACTGCATGAACGTGGCTGTCCATCCTCTGATTCCTCATGAGGAGGACATGGTAATGGAGACTGTCCCAAAGTCCTTCCCTAGTCTGCATTTGAAAGCATGGTCTAGATTACAGGCCACACTTTCAGAAGATTTCCATGAGCTGTCTTGGAGAATCAATAGGCACTAAAGAGGGTACTCCTTAACCAGGAAAGCATGTGTGTGTGTGTCGGGGCATGCAAATTTGTCTGGCCATTCGGGGCATGCTTTCACTGGCATGATATGGTACAAACTTCTGAGTGGGGTTTACTGGGCATGTCTACACATTCAGTTAATGCACCTGCATTTTCTGCACAGAAAATTCAGGCTCATTACAGTGCTATCTGGCTCACATCTACATGTGCAACCCCATTGAGAGCAAATTGAGGCTGACTGGAGCAACCCAGTCCAGGTCTGTTCCTGCCCTGCTCTGCCCCCCTGCAGCTGCCAGGAGGAGCTCAAGGCTCCCCTGGGTGCCAGCTCTGAGCTGACAGAGGACACAGGGCTTAGCCCTGAGTTGTGGAGGGTTTGGTGGGGGAGCTGTCCCAGCTCTGCAGGCAGCTCTGTTCCAATGTGGTGGAGATCAGGCTGCCCCTGAGTTGGGAGGATGCCAGGATGGGAGGGGGAGAAGCTGCCTCAGTTGGGTGGGCAGCTGCTTCCCAGCCATGTGGAGATCGGGACCCATCCCAATCTCCATGTGGCTGGGAGGCAGCTGCCTGCCAAGCTGGGACAGCTCTCCCTGCCCTCCTGTTGCCTAAGCCGATAGAGCAGTTTGCTCCCAGTTAGTGTCTACACGTACGGAGCAGCACATCAGTCAGTACACCGTTTTTCTAGTACCTCTGTTTACAGGTACTAGAAAACGGTGCATTAGACTAATGTATTACACAGTAATTGCTGTGCACAGTATACAATGATGTTTACTGTGCATTAGATAAGTCTAATGTGCAGTAAAGTGTCTCACGTAGACGCACCCACTGTGTGGGTCAAAGGTGTTATAAACTTTATTCCAAAGGTTAGGTTGTGTGTCAGAACTGTAGGGTTGACCTAATTAGGGTACTTTGGCCAGCAAGTGGTCTCAGCTATAGCAAAAAGCCCCAAAGAATTGGTGATTCATCTTATCGGTCATTAACACCCATTTTTATGCGTTGTCTGAGTTGTTGAAAGCTTAATTACAGGAATTCCAGACACAATCTGAGACAACTCACTGTACATGTCAAAACCACTGAAGTTTTCAAAACAAAGCTGGTAAGGTTTCTCAAAATATGCTTAAGAAAAATATGCTTCTCCAAATGCTTAAGATAAGGAAACAACTTGTTCTTTATAGCTTTATTAATGCCTGCTTTTAACTGGCGTGTTTCTGAGGCATGTTCTGTTTCCTAGACCCATCTTGGGGAAGAAACCAAAAAGTGAAAACCTGCAAATGTTAAGGTTTGCTAGACGTTTCCTTGTCATATGGTGATTCTCCCGCTGACCTTATTTCAGGCTGGTTGGTGGATATTTACAGCCTTCTGTCCCAGAATTGATGACAATCACCTTTTTTAACCTTGGATAAGTTGTTTCCTGGAGAATGTACCATCCTCTGGTACACGTTTCTGATTATAGCAGTAGAGACGGGTCCATCGAATGCTTGCTCCATCACCTCTAAGTCCACATGAGAAGCTGATCTGCTTTATGGTACGCATTTCTGACTTGGTACACAAAGGGGTTTTAAGTCACCAATCTGTCAGAGTGCAAACCTACTTTCGGCATTGGCATTATATCTTTACAAGCGTGCAAGTTTGTATCCCATCACACTAAGCCTGGCCCCTAAGTGATTTTCATTAATGCATCTCTGGCATAGACATGAAGTACCCTGACCTTCTTAGCCTGGGTGCCTGCTTTTATGCCTGAACAATACATTGGGCAATATTTTGGCAGATGGGGCAAAGATGGAGCCAAAATAGGGTGTGCGCTGATTAGATTCTGTTCATGTTTTTATAGATATCTTTGCTCTTTTGTTCACCTGTTGCATCCTGTCTCTTATACAGCCTGCAGACTGTCTTGGAGTAGGGACCATTTTCTGTCACTTGTCCATTGGTTCAGATTGGGAATCCTCAATGTTTTTCTCATAGCAATATTTAATTGAGGGCCATATGAAAGATGTCACTTACCACTCTGGGAGATGCCCCTAACTAAGATGCCAGTTGAAGTGGTTAAAGATAAAGCTTCTTTGTCTTGGCCCAAGCTGTTTGTTAAATCAATAAATTAGTCTCATAGTAGACTTAACTTCTGCAACCTTCCTCATTCTTCTGGCTTCGGCATCACTGTAGATGTGGCAGTGCTGAGAGCACAGCTTAAAGCAGCACTACAGAAATATTTTGGATAGGAACCGGTATTTGATCAGTGACTGTTCAAATGCTCTTAGCTAGTTGCTGTGAAAGTTGATATGCTCCATTTAATTTAATATCACAACTGTCCTTTTACATAACTTGGCTTTTTAGCTTGGTTTCTGCATCTTTTTCATTGCAAAATCCTTCCGTGGGCAGTGTCTATTTTGTGTACTTGATAGGTCAAGTTAATCTCTGATACCATTAAACTGACTTTGACTAGGTAGTATCAAAGGATGACCTGAGCTTGTTGGCTTTTTATATCTTTTTTTTGTATGCCTTCTGGAAACTGGGTGTCAATTCCTTTCTCTGACTAAAATTGAAAATTAATTTCATATTCTCACCTTACTACCTGGTAAAGATTCATTTGACATTTCCCATTCTGCAAGCAGCTCAGTTTAGTTTGGTTGGCATCATCCTTTTCTTGCCAAGAAAAGGCTTTATCCTTAGAAACTGAGAGCATCCCTTCAACACATACATATAGAACCAACCCAAAGAAGTATATAGAATATATATGTTTTGGTTGGTTGTTTCTGTGAAAGACAAGTTTTACAAACAGTGGTTATGTGACCTACACAGAACTGAACTTTCACTTGACTTATGAGTATTTTATTGCTGTACCCTATACCTCAAATTCCCCATCTATAAAATGTATGTATTACCATCTTCCTTTCTACAGTACTTTTCAGCAGAAGATCTTAGTGCCAAGCATTAATTTTATCTCCTTTTGGTGTCATTCTTTGAGTTGCATTGCTGCTGTCCTCTTCCCTACCTCATTCTCTAGCGCACCCAACTTTTCCCTCAACTTTGTTTCTCTTCCACTAACCAGTTTCTTCCTCTGCCTTGTCCTGCAGGTCACATTTTTCCATGGGTGCCTCTTCTTGTCCAGCAGTCTGCCCTCTGACTCCTCCAGTTTTGTAGATGCCTGCAAATCTTGTGTGGTCTGTGCAGCCTTCTTTTTCCTCTCCTCTATCTCTTCAAATCCCCTTCTGAATTCCTCCTTCTGTTTGAGTGCAGCATGTTGTAAAGGAGCCTTGGCTGTGCTTTATCTTCAAGGCCTTGGCTCTCTTTCCAAATAGATCCTATTGCATAGGCCTGCTGCTTCAGGAGTCTCCCAAGTCCCTCAGACAAGTAAAGAATCAAAACTCAATCAGGCTTTGGGATGGCAAGTGGGTGTGTATGTGTAAAAGAAATTGGGAAACGATAAATCCAGCAGCTATTTAATAGGTATAAAGGGAAGCAATTTTAGAGATTAGTTCATATGAGAATTATTTTGGAATAAAATAGGGTGAGAATTGAAGGTAGGTTAACTATCCCAGAAGAACTCCATGTAGGGGATTTAAAAAAAAAAAAAAAAGTTGGAATAAGAAATGCTTACTCCAAAAGCTGTCCCATAGAAATGTGTTGTTTTTTTAATTAGCTATAATGGAATTGCTCCATTTGTAGACACTCTTTAGATTGGGATGGACAATTATTTCAGGTGGAGCGGAGGGCCGTTTACCGAGTTTTGGCAAGCTGTGGAGGGTTGCATGGGGTAACCGCGCCCCTTGACAGTGCCCCACCTCTTGGTTGCCATCTCGGGACCAGAAGTCCCACCCCCTAAACTTTGCCACCAGAAGTCCCTCCCCTTGCCCCTAGAAATACTCCTTTCAGCAAGGGGTTTTGCCATCTCAGAACCAGAAAAACACCAAATTATATTCTAAAAACGAAACATCTACAACGTGTTTTTTTAATCAAATTAATTAATTTTGTCCTGTACATGTTTGTGTAGTGTACACAGAGGGGATTGCACAGTAGCTTAAAATGAATTCTGACTCTTGTATATTGTGGAGGGATGGGGGGTGAGTACAGGTTGGGCGGGGCTGTGGGTGTATGGGGGGGTGGATAGGTGTGGGGGGCAAGGGAGCACTTGGGTGTGTGTGTGGTTGTGGGGTGTGGGTGGCTGTGGGGTTTGTGGGGGAGGTAGCTGGGTGTGTGGGGGGGGTGGAGATGGGGGCAGTGCAAGGCGGGTGTGTGGGTGCATGCATGTGGTGAGGTGTGCTTTTGGAACTCACCCTATGAACACACATACATTCTGTGCTTCTCTCACTGCATGCACATTCACGCGCACATGCACACCTACCCCACCCTCCTGCTCCTGGCCCTGAGGTACCAGTGTGAAATCATATGGCCCATGCAGCCTGGGCCCATGTGATGATGGAGCAGGTGTGCAGGGAAGCAGTGAAAGCCAGGGCATGGGACTGGCCTGGCTTTGCTTGTGAGTCCTGCCAGCTTTCCCTGGGTCCTACTGTCCCTGGCTCCTATCATCTTTGTAAATATTATCTTGTATACTATTTATCAAAGCTAGGAGCAGATAAATATTAATTTTCTACACTTTTTAGGTGCCCCGCAGGCCAAATAGAATGACCTAACGGGCTGGATCTGGCCTGCAGGCCATATTTTGCCAGCTTCTGCTTTATATGGAGAATGCTTTATCTGACTGGGCAGGTATAGGGTGGTAATGTGTGGGTGGCTGGCTCCTTTAAAGGAAACTTTAGGCATCTGTGTCTAGTTAGTTATCTAAGACCATTTTGTTTTTGTTTCCTTCTGTAATAATGTGTTCTAAAACCGCTCGAGAAGAAAAGGAGGAAATTTTATAGGCTGCATTACTGCTCTTTGATTTGCTAAGCTGACTGATCCACTCCGCTCCCTGCGACATTCCAGGTCTCTTGGTGATTCAGAACGTTACTCACTATTTAGTTAACCAGTACTAGATACATCGGTGTTGTGTATCGCTCTGTTGAGATTTCATTCGTTTCGACGGCCTCTCTCTAAGTAAATTATACAAAGAAACTTCACCCTTGCTGACTTCATATCGTGTCTCTAATATGGGTCTTGGTTTACGTAATTAGTCATAGTCAGTTCTGGCTTGAATAAGCAAACCAGTGTATTTCAATTAATGGTTATACTTTAAAAGATAGTACTGGAGATATGGAACAGTGCAGCGACATTTGTGTTCCAATGACTATTGGATTGATTTTTGGCCGGTTTACAAATCACAGATGTCTTCTATACTAGTGGCTTTCAACCTGTGGTCTGCAGACCCCTGAGGGGATCACAGACTCTGTGTAAGGATGAAAAGATGACTATGATCAATCAAATGTATTTGAATATTCACACTTACAGTTCAAAGGGGTTTGCACCTCCATTCAACATTTTTTAGGGGTCTGCAAATGAAAAAAGGTTGAAAACCACTGTTCTGTACCTAATCTGCAGGCTGACAGGATAATTCTCTCCTCCTTCCACCAATTTACCAGTCATTAAAAATATTCTTTGATGAGCTTGCAGGTTAATACTATGTTTTTATAGAAGTAATGGGATCGGGAGCTCTTTTGAGAAATCTGATTTCTTTGTGTGGCTCTAATTGGAATAAGACCTAAGGCATCTTGTCATTAGTAAAATGAAGACAGCAGGTATCTGAATACACAAGGATAGTGAAATGAAGCTGGCTTATATGCAGTAGACATTTGCTATCCTGCCCAAAAGGCCGCCTTCTTTCCTCTCAGCAAAGACTTGGGAGCAGAAGCTATAATGTAGTCTCTTGTCAGATTGCAAAATGTTGAACTGTGCAATGTCACAATTTGGTATGCTGCACTTGTGCATTTAAATGGATAAAACTGTCTTTTGTGATGCATTACTTGAATGCATTATAGGTTAGCTGGATCAGTGGCTAATGGGGTTTCCTGCCATTACTGGGTTCTCCCTTTGTCATTGCTGTGATTGCAACTGCACTCTTAACTTCAAATCCCTTCAAGAATATTGTTTCAGTCCATAATGAATACCTGTTTATCTCAGTGTTGTTAGTAGAGACCACTGAAGCCGGAGGTGCTTGTCTCCTGTATAGCAAAAGAGAGTATATTTATGTTGGGCTTGGGTTTTGCTCCTATCAGCTAAAATGTGCATGGAAACAATCTCTGTTGTGGTAACCTGGGACGCCCTGGTGACTTTGATTTAACTAATAAGATGCTACGCATTAATTATCTGAATCATTAACTGACTTTTCTCTCTGCTTACCTCTCTGAATTTAATCTTTGGGGCTAGGGACAGAAGTTGCATATAAACTGGTTTTAAGTGATTGTGAACTGCTTTCTATCTGTAACAGAACAGAAGCTCAGTACACATAAACTGCTTTCAAAATGGCCAAAACTAATTTAAAATAAACCTGGTTGGATGTAGTATCAGACTTAACTGATTTTGGTCAAACCGGTTTATGGAACTTCTATCCTAGATCTGTTCCTGGTTCAAGTTGACTTTCAGTCCTCCAGCATCTCAGGGTGCTTTGCAGCCCTGGGCTGTACTGTCTGCTCCAGTGGAGCAGGGACTGCCTCACCCCTCTGCTCTTTTCTTGCCTGCGTCCATCAGCCCATAGGGATGGAGGGTGGGGGCAGAGGAGCAGACCCCTCTAGCCAGGGTCTCCACAGCATGTGGGGGGAGGGAAAGCCCCTGTGGTGGGAGCTCTTGGATCCTTGCAGCCTCCCCATCCTCTGTCCCCCTTCCCAGCTGCTGATTGCTTCAGCCACTGCCACGGGAGGGAGGGAGAAGAAGTGCTCCGGGCTGGATGCCTGCACCATGGATGCCTGCACCATGGAGCCTTTGCCTTGGGGCTACCCCCCACCCCAGCCAGGGCAGCCCCAGGGAGCTGTGGGGAATTCTTCTCCTCCTGAACCCCAGGGCTGCTTGCCTGAGCTGCTGCAAGCCTCAGGGATAGCTCAGAGCAGCCTTAGGAAGCAGAGGGAAGAATAGATGGGCATCAGCTTCAGTTCCAGCTTGAGGTTTTGATGAAGGTGAAGGTTTCCTTGGAGAAAGTTTGAATTCCCTTAGTCCTGGCCACTGGTGTTCTTTGAGCATCTCTGAGCTCCCTGGCTGCAAGGGCTTGCATACCGTCTGCACTCGTCCTATTGCTGGATTTCCTCCTCGAATAAATGTAGCCTGTAATTGTAAGCATTTCACTTGGAACAAAGCATCTTTCACATGGATATAATTAAGTCTCTTTATTAAAGTGGGCGGGGGCAGAGAGGTTGTCTTCCCCATCTGCATGCCTGTTGGAGCAGTAGAGGAAAAAGGAGCCGTTTGGTTGGTCCCCTCTTTGGCATGTTCTTCTCGAAACTTGAAGCTTTGCGTGTTAATGGCAACGCCCATCCTCTCACTGACCAATCGCTAGTCAGGTATTCGAATTAGCCTGTTCCACTTCAGCTGTCCCTGGGGTGCAGGACGTGTAGGAAGGAACCTCCGCCAATACCCCCATAATGATTACCCATTTCTCTCTTTCAGGACACGTGTACCGCTTTCTGCTCTGATTCTCTCTGCTTGATTCGGAGGTTTTGGGAGGAGCCGCTGGAGCTTGTGCACTGCTTCATGCAGTTACAGTAAGGTTAAACATTGTTGATCTGCAATGAGTAGATAATAGCTGAGGTTGCCTGTTTTGTAAAGCTATTTCCTGGACTTGTCTGTTGATATCAGCACCTTGACTACGTATCAACTCATGCTTTATAAACTGGCTGAATGCAGGCTGTGGTAAAACTTTTACTCTGTCAGCTGTATGTGTCATGATAAAAAAACAAGGTCAAGGCTGTTGCATTGAAAGGAAATAATGACAGGCATAGGTGTAGGGGATTCATAAAGGTACCCAAACAGAATAAAATAACAGCTTGATGGAGCACGGCATATTTTGTGTTCAGTATCTGTCTCATAAGTAAGCTCAGATCCAGAGTTGCCAGGTCTAAAATTTCCCACTGTATCAAACAAGTAAAGGCGTTTCGCTCTCCACAGGTGGGGTTTTTCTCAAACATGCTTAAGCATTCATACCTGCGATTTCTCTGCCAAAGCTATTTTATACCAGTCATTGCAAGGTTGTCCCTTACAGGAGTAATATTTTTAACCCGAGGCTTCTGCAACATCCCGCTGGAGTTGAGATCGGAGTTGTCATCCTGAACAAAGGCACACGTTTTTCTCCAACTCGTATGTCTCCCAGGGCAAAGGGCACTGCTCCTGTAACACCCATCATTTTCTAGTTTGGTACCAGCACCAGGCCCAGTCCCTCCCTGTAATAGGCTCTTATCGTTGGAGCCAACTTCTGACTCTCCTGCATGTGTCAGTCCCCTAAGTCTAGGTAATCACTGTCGGTTCTTACCTCTAGTTCACCTAGGCACACTCGTCAGTGCAAACCCCGTCTAGTGCCCTTTGTGAGCAGTCTGGTAGCCTAGACCCTGGAGTCAGTGCTCCAGCCTGCCTGTATCCCCCAGTTTTAGATGCATTTCCCCCAGAGCACAGATGGCTGTGGGAACTTTGAATAAGTCCCCAAGTCTTCTGTGGAGTGCAGCACATCACTTCCATGTTCAGAAACCTACCTTTGAAGGTATCAACCTTGAAGTCACTGCAGTGCAGTGAATTTTCACTAAGGATTTTCAAGCGTCAGAAGTCCTAAAGCCTGATTTACTCTTTGTAGAAAACATGAACCTCCTGTGAGTAGGAGGGATTCCCACCAAATGTACCTATCCTCTCCAGGGTCAAACTTAGTTCTTTCCTGGAGTTTGACTTCACTGTTAAGTCCTCTAATGCCTTGACAACTAAGCTTACATTTTCTCACCCAGATGGACTCTTTCTGCTGGAAATGTTTGTGCAAGGCTCTTTTTAATCAGGGAGGGTCAAACCTCCTCCTTATGTACCTTGGTGGAGCTAAGTCCTCATTCGTGTCATAGTGCATCAGTGAAGTTGGCTCAGTGGCTTTATGCCGTCTCCTGCTGACAGTTTCGGTTGACAAAAGAGTCCTGCATCAGTATGTCAGGGTGATAGATCATGCCATCCTCCCACAACCTATGACGAGCTACAGCTTAAAGCTGTGCTAATTGTTTTCCTGAAAGAAAGAAAAGAGCAATTGTATAACTTGCAGTCCTAGTTAGTATGAGGGAGCAACAAACCTTCCAACATACTGTCCTTTCAGTTGCACTGATTATTTTGGATTGGATTTCTGTGTATTTTTACTCTCTCTTTGGGGAAGTCAGTGCAGTTGAAGGAGGGACTGGATTCCTTCAGTAGATGCTTTATTGTCAGTGTTTTGGAAGGATTTCTGACTTAACGGAATCCACCCATTCTCTCGGTATACTTTTGAATATGCAAAACCTGCTAGCCTTGAGCAAAAAGCTGTGAGTGCTGTCTTTGGAAACGAGACCTTTCAGCACTTCTCCAGCTCTGCAGAAAGAGAGAACCGCAGTGCCTCTCCCCCCCACCCAACACTGAAAACTTATCACATCCTCTCTTCCTGCATCTAACCTGTTTTACCCTGTGCAGTGCCTCAGATTTTCCATGGTCCTCCCCAAGAAAACTAGTGCTTTGAAAACTGTATGTATAACAATTTTGGGTCCAAATTATTTGGCATAGTTGAACCTTAGCAGCAGCTAGATGGATTAATCATAAGCTGCTGTTAGTCTGGGGAGACGAGCATTTATTATTGTAATTATTTTAATTTAATTTTCCCTTTTGGACAGTGGAGGCACAAGAACAGTATGCATATTTTAGCTCTTGATAGTCTTTTGAGTAAGAAATAAATCCTTAGGCTTGGCATCTAATTTAAAAAGAGAGAATTCCTTTGAAGGCATGCATGGCTGAAAACCTGGCTTTGTAGTTTACCCTGAACCCCCGATACCCCACCCAGTGTGGCCATGTGCATACAAGAGGCTTATGTCTTCTGTCCCATAAGAGAATCAATGTAGAAAAGACAGAGTTTGGACCCCCTAAATTCCCGTTGCACTGTTTTCACAAGAAAAAAACTATCAGGTCTGTTTTAGCTGCCAGTATAGTCTGCTCCCAGACAGGCTTTAGAAGATTATTATTGTTTCTGGCATGCAGCAAGCCTGGGGTTTTTACTGTGTTCATTGTTCTGAAGCAAATGGGAGTCTCTTCCTAAGAGAGTGACTCAGCAAGGGGGGATAATGCAAATTCCTGATGCTGTCTGTTGCCATCTTCCTGCTCTCCATAGTGCCCGCGTGCAGGCCGCAAGGAAACCTCTCACCTGATGACTTCCTCCCAGGAAACTGCAGTCCCAACCCTTAAGATTTCTGGGTGCGCCTCCTCCATGCAGAGTGTAGAGGCAGCTGAACTTGCATTCTCCGTGCCCTTTTTCTTTTTCTGACTTCCTTTTTCCTCTTCCCTAAACTGTATTTACAAGGCAGAAAATGTTTTAATTTTATTTGTAATTTAGTAGCCGATTCACAAAGTTTACATTTCTATATGGAAACCTTAAAAATAGCCATCCAGGGCTGCAGCAAGGACCACCCGTACACTGCGAATGAATTCTGCATTAGACTGCGCTGGCAGGAGTTCCCTATGTGGCCAGCTCAGCACACTGTTGGCTCCTCAGCTCTGTACGGTTTCTGTTGTGATCTCAGTGTTTAAAGTTGTTTAGGGGGGAAAAAACCTCCTTGTCTTAGATCTGTGAACAGGTTTTGAGGGGGAGGGGAAGGGCTGCGGCTTCCACTCCAGCCCTGAGCTCGGGGCAGCCATTGCCCCATCCTTCCAGCCTCTAATCCATGCCTCTGCCTCCCCCTCCTCCTGCTGCATACCTTCTCATCACAGCTCCAGCTCTGGCTGGGGCCCTGCTGCAGCTCAGAGCATGTGCTGGATCCAGGCCCCTGCTGAGGCAGGCAGTGGCAGCTGTCCGCAGCTTCAGTGTCGGGGCCAGAGCCACTGTCACCGCAGCTGCTGCTGCATGGGTGAGTGGGGGCCAAACCCAGCACGTGCTTTGTGCTGCAGACTGGATTGGACCTGAGTCAGAGCTGGAGCTGCGACAGGGAGGTAGGTGGCAGAGAAGGGGGAGGCGGGGGGAGGGGTCATAGCAGGGGGCAGGCAGAAGAGAGGGGCAAATGGTTGGGGGTGCAGGTGTCAGGGGCTGCAGGTACGGCGGGGGGGGGCAGGTGCCTGGAGAAGGTGGAAGGCAGGGCAAGTGGTAGGATGGCCAAGCAGGGGGGCAGGTGCCAGGTGGGCAAGAGGTGGGAAGGATAGGTAGTGAGGTGCAGGGGTCAGGCCACTTGACTCCCCGGCTTGCCCCGTTACACTGGTGGTTGGGACTAAATTAAGACAAGTCTCCAATATTAGGTTCTATACATGGAGAATTGTAACAAATAGGTACATTTTCCGTGTCTAAAATTTGAAGTAGTCTTGGATTCAGGTAAATATGGTACATTTTCTAGTTTGGATTTGTTAAACCTGATCTTAACTGAAGTTTAACCGTAACATACCCGTGTTACTGGAGCAGCATTGGAGCTCTTGGCTGGTGCTTTAGTGCATCTGTCAGCATTTTTTTCTAGGTTGTAAGTGGGTAATCTGGGTTTTTTTGACCAGCCTGCCCTAAAAAAGCTATCCAAATAGAGTGGTTATTTGCTGTGGTTGCTTATATAGATGAGATGGAAAGCATTTTAAAAGACTGCACGGCCTCCGTTTTCTCTGCCTGTCTCAGCAGCAATATGTGGGTTTTCTTATCAGGAATTTCCCATTTTGATGGAATTGCATCCCACAGAAGATTTCTGAATGGGTGGGGATGTATCAGATGTTTTTTAGAGGGCAGGTCATTTCTGTTTCCCTGTTTTTATTCTTTGTCTCTCTTTAACTGCATGTCTGGCGTCTCTGTTGGCACCATGCATGTACTGCATGTACAGTTAAAACAAGGAACAGTGAGCGAATTCTTTCCTATGCCCTTACGCCCAAAACAATGCAGCTTGTAGGGGTGAATGGAATCCCTTATGTTTTCTGATCTCTTTGTATTTCTTGGTTTTTTGGCGAGGAACAATTTCCTTCTCCATTTGCACTTGAGTGGAGCTCCACGTCGAGGATTTTAAGGTTGCGAAGAAAGTGTGTTAGAGGTGACAGATTTTTATGTCCTGTTAAAACTGCTAGAGTGGTTGTCATTCAGGCCCCAGGAGGTGCTGCCTTCTCTCCCCAGGTTGGACAGGAATTACTGGAGCACCATAGGGAGGTGCGAAGGAACTTTTTGGAACTCCCTAAAGGATGTGGGTTGTTCTTTGAAGAGAGTTTGTACTTGTGGCCTTCTGGGTCTGGTTCTACAGCACCCTACTGACCTGCAACGAACACTTGCTGCTTTGGGCTGAAGAATCCCTGCCGCGTGTTTGTCTTTGAGCCTATTACCCTGGTTTGCCAGGGTCTGATGGATCACAAGAGTTTTGGTTTAGTTTACCCTTTGGAGTGAGAGAAAGGGAACAATAAAGGTGGAGCATTTCTTGCTTTTGGACAGCTGACATTTTTGTGCAGAAGTGGTTGAATGGAGCTAACACAACCAGTCCAATGGAGGGACCCCAGGCCAGACGCCTTCCCTAAATACCACTGTCCACAGATGTGGAACAAGTCCTAGGAGAGGTAAGCCTTAGAGAGCAGAAGCTTTTCCAGTGTAACAAAATCAAGAGGAAGGCGCATGGTCTATGGCAGTGGTTCTCAACTTTTTAAAGATGTGAGGCACCCTCTGGAAAATGCCAGCTCTTAGTTTTCACTTGCTTTTTGACTGCAGGTAAAAAAAAGAGCAGTTCTTCTGTTGCAGAGAACTGAGGAAGACCACAACAGGTTAGAATGTTTTTAACACTTAATTCCTATTTGAAATCTCTGGGTTTATCTTGTGAATGACATTTATACACCAAAGAGTGCTAACATTGCACAGCATCCTGAGGCACCCTTGAAAGCATCTTAAGGCATTCCTTGGCTTCCTAATTGAGACTCACTAGTCTATGGGATGTGGAGTCTGAAAAGAGAAAGATGATGTACATAGAAGCCAGGGTTTATGGAGGTGGTGTAGTTGATATAAGGTCTTGGAGAGAATATGGAGATAGCATGACATTTTCAACTCTACTAGCCAAAGCCAGGTAGGCAAAATGGGTGCGTGAGTTTGCTGGAATATACATTTGCAACATGCATGGTAACTGGATCACATGTGTGTGGAAATGATGGGCACTATCAAATGACATGTCTGTAGGGCACCAATGTAGTGCTTCCATGTGAGGTGCAGCATGCAGTCCAGATTTGTTCTTCACTCTCAGCTTGAAGCCCAGGGCGGAGGGAGGAAGTTGGGAGTGGGTCCCTGTTTATTTTGGAACCTTATCTTTTCATTCACTCCTGGTAGCCATAAATCACAGCAAGTGCCAGTACTGCTGAATGCCTATACTTAAAATACCACCTCATTCCATGTCTGTGCAGTATCAAGACTGAGCTGGAGTCTGGGCCACCTGGGATGGCCTGAGTTTTTAGAATCAATAGTTAAAGTAACATTCCCAGTGCCACTGTCTGTCAGATGGTGCATGGACTGCTGCGCGAATGGCTGCTTTCCAGCCGAAAGGATCATTATCCTGTTATCTGTATGGCTCTTCTTTAGTTTGCATTAGACAACGCAAGACCTTTTTATATGAAATAACAAGTACATCGTAGAGCCTGGACAGTCCAAACACAATTGGCTACAGCTTTTTTTCCCCAAAAAAGGCTTGTGAATTTGTGAAGCCTCATTTTTTGGATGATGCCTTATGAAGGACCTAGATTTTTGGCAGAAATTGTGACCTTTCCTATGAAAACCTTTGAGAGAGCACCCCAAAGCAGTGATGGCTCTTACAAATTCAGGACAATTTATCGTTGTGGACTCTAGATCTTTAGCAGAGGTCTTCAGATGACTAGACTGGCTGCTAATGGATTTGCAGCTAGGGGATAGCTGCCTTGCACAGAGATGAGGTAGAAACAGCTGTTTCACAACTTGCTTGATTAAATTTGGATGCATGCGTAGACACATACTTTCATGAGCACAGGGAGTGCACTTGTTGCACTCCCATTCATTGAAGCCAACTGTTAGTTTCTAACTTATCTGTAGCCCTGATGAGAAAAGTCAGACTGAAATGTTTCTTTTGTCAGTTAGGGCAGGATAGCTCTTCCTCGGTTGTTTGATGTATTCTGCAAATAGATACTTCATAGCCTGTCAAATCTGCAGCGTCTGTTTGTGTTGAGTACAGTCACATTAGTAAAAGCATCTGTCTTTGAAAGCATTTATCACTTGTCACAGTGGGTATTTAAAAGTAGAAATAGGCAAGTGAGGGACAAGATAATGCCTTACAGCAGGTGAATCCATCAGTAGAACATCATAATGTAATGCAGGACATAGGCAGCGCTGTCCCGGAGTTTATGTACACCCTGCCCTATTACAGACCATGCACATTTTTTAAAAAGCCAGTCTCTGTGTTACACAAATAGATCTGGATTCAGGAAAGAGGCTTATGACAAGATGAGATCAGTTGGTATAATTAGAGCCAGCTGATAATCCTTTTTTACTCTCTAGTTTCAACATTTACAGTACTTCTTTCTATTTATTTGAAGTTGGGCACATGGGCTTTGAAGCGGTGAGTGCTGGCATTTGGATTCTGGCTCTTGAGACTATTTTTCCGGAGAGGGGAGGGTGGGGGGAGAGAAGCCACCAGCCAGGTGCATTTGCAGACGGGGACTGCTGCTTCCCTCTCCTAGGTGTGGGGAGTGTTGGCTTTATTAACAGTAGCCGCTGTTTGATCTGCCTCCAACATTTCAGTTGGAAAGTGAGTAATCGCTTAATGATTTTAACAATTTTGTAACTGGAATGTTGCAGAAGGAAGAATGGAAAAGCATGTGTGTGGTGGAGGGGGCTCTTTTGTCAGGCTGGAAGCCAGAGTGCGACTTGCTGTTTTCTTTCTATTGTTCCTTTTCGTTTCTGTTGCATGCACAGGTTGTTTTGGTGGGGTTTTTTTTCTCCTGAGCGGCACAAGAAAGTGATACAAGCTAGATTTTCTTCACTGTCTTCAGAAA
The DNA here is from genome assembly GCF_000455745.1 of Alligator sinensis. Taxonomy (NCBI): domain Eukaryota; kingdom Metazoa; phylum Chordata; order Crocodylia; family Alligatoridae; genus Alligator; species Alligator sinensis. The sequence goes on along the minus strand of NW_005842439.1, from coordinate 1,034,793 downwards.
CTGGGAAACTCCTCACAACTTTTGGACTGCGTGTAGCTGTTTTGGTCACCTGCCAGCCTAGGATGCTCCTGGGATGGAGCTGCTGATCGCTGCTCCTCCCACGGAAGAAAATGTACCCGTTAGGAAGCTGGCAGCCAACAGCACAGGCAGGGGTGGGCATGTGCCTCATGACCCAGCTCAAAGAGATCATTTGGTTTCGTTGGCCAGGTAGATGCATAAGTTGAGGTTCCCTGATCTCTCCAATGTAGTGGTGTCAGCGTTTCCGGCCTTGTGGTGCTGAGGAATCTAGAAGCATTGCTAGGATTTCCCCATACATACTACAGCCCAAAAATGGTGCTGAGGAATAGGCTGAAGACCCCAAGTGACTCTGTCTTAGCTGTGCCAATCCCAGGTTTTACAGATTCAAGTGGTAAAGGATGGGTCAGCAGCTTAGCTTTTAGCCTGGGACTCTGAAGGAAGGTCTGTCTGAGCCTAGTAGCCCTTTGGGCTAGCATGGTAAGGCATACTGATGTCTTAGCCAGGAGCAGAGAAGGGAGGGATGTGGCCAGGATCACATCCAGCTGCCATGGTCTCCCCAGCCTGAATAACCAGGCACCACCCTCTCTTTGGTCGCCTTTACACAAGCCTCGTGAAGTACTTTAACTCGCATGTTCAGAGCCAAGATGCAGCCACCAGGCCTTGTGGGACTCGGGACACCTGAGTTCAGTTGTCTGCTCCAGCACTGACTACCTATATGAATTTGGGACAGTTACTTGCTAGTTTTGTCTCATTCCCCCACCTGAAAATGAATATAATGTCATTGTCATACATCAAAATAAGAAGAATCCTAGTGAGCTTTCTGCAGTATTCCCACCCCAGTGGCAGGCTGCTTAGATGGCACCCCAGGATTAACTGCCAGCTATTGTCAGAAGGTCAGGGAAGGGGGACAAAGCCCTTTCCATGTGGTAATGGAGGTGTAATATGACATCTAAGGTAGCAGGAAAGATGAAGGTCTGTTTAACACACAGTGGGCACATCTACATGGTCATTGGTGCGCCTTTGTTACTGCGCATTGAGTTTGGTACAGGTTTCCCTCCCTTTATGCTGTACATGCATTCCTGGAAAATGGCGTGTAACTCAAATTGGCATAAAGGGAACCCATTTTACAATGTAACAAATAGGGATACGTTCCAAGACCTTGACTGTGCTGACCCCCAGACCCATTTCTACCACTTTTACAAGACAATTTTGGTACTTACCGACAGTTCACACAAGCACAGGGCACTGCCATAATGGGGATGGCAACTACAGAAACACGTGTCGCAGACAATGCGCGAGGAGCACAAATCCACACAGGAGACTATATTTTGATGCACATCACTCCCACAGTGCACTGCCCAAAGCAGCTGACTGCTGGCTTCCATCACATCGATGCCATAAAAGTGAATTTACCTTGTTATAACGAATTTTGGTATAAAAGGTCATCGCATTAGAGCGAATTCGCACATACAGAACCCGCATAAAGCGAAAGAAACTTGTACTTCTAGTATGAGATAAAGGTGCAGTAGCTGCACTAATGCGCAGTAGCAAAGGCAGACTTCTTTGTGACAATGTGTAGTAGACTAGCTCTACTGCACATTAGCACGGTTTTTCCTGTGACGCGCTCATGCCTAGCAGAACACTCCGCTGTGTATTAAGGCATCTCGTGTAGACGTGCCCGCAGACTCCTCCATTTCAAGGTGAGTTTCATTGTTTTTGGGGGTGAACTGGAATTTTGGAGAATAAGGAACCTGCTGGAGGTTGAAGATTTAATTGAGACACAGCCAACCTGGACCTGGTTGGTTCCACACAGCTTCATGCGCCGTGCTTCAGTGGGGGTACTTTGAGTAAACCCATGAAACCGGGCCAGGTTTCAGTCTGGTAACAAAGCACTTTCAGTTCTGAGTTCCAGGGAGGTAAGGTGTACAAAGCAAGTTAATCTGTATCCAGAGTGTTTTATTAAATCATTAGTCAATGAAATCAGTGACTCTGTTGGCTTTTGTTCCCTATTGTGTCTTTTTTTTTCCCCCCTTCTTGGTGTGGTTTAATAACCAGGATAACCTGATCTGCTAAGATTGTTGCTGTAATGGCTAGCTGCTTGAATCCCATTTGTTGGACTGCTGTGCCTCAAAGGCAAGGATCTGGAGTTTCCAACTATCAGAAAAAGGCTGCTTTTCAAGTACTAGTGTATTTTTTCAAGTTAAACGTGTTCCGTCTCTTTTCAGCTGTGTTGGAATGGGAAATCACAACATGTAACTTGTATCATCTCCTTCCTTTCCCCTTAACACTGTGTTAGTCTCTCCTAACTCTAGCCATCCTCCAAATATGGAGCTTGCTGTTGAATTAGCTCTGCTACGCTCTCAAGTTAGTGTATGGGGAGCAAGGCTGATCCCACCATAAATCTTCAGGTCCCAGTTCCCCAGAAGAGTCTTGCGTCGGCTGCGGCTGAACAAAGCTCCTTGCGTTTGCACTGGAATAGCAGCGTGTGGTTCCGGTTGCCTCGGACAGGACACAGCTGGGGAGCCGGCATCACCTGTGGTAACGCTGCACTTGGACCATTTTTAGAAGCAGTCCATTGAACAGGAAACCATAAGCCTCAGCAAGTTCTTTAAACACCCAGGGTCATAAACAAATGTCTGTCTCTCGCCTTTCTTTTTAAGTTCTAAACTTGGCAAATCAGCCGTGATTTTATCAAAAAACTGCCTTTTTAAAACTTAACATTTTTAAAGGGCCAGCACTTTTCTAATTGTCCCCTTCTTTCCACATGGCATTCAGAGACTTGTGGTGGGAGCAACCTACTCTTTTATTTCTTTGCAAAATCTCCCCTTGAAATATTTGCCACTGTGTCTCCAATATCCTGTCTAGTCTCTGACCAGATGTTGCAGAGAAGCATGCAAAGCCCATGCAATGGCCAATTAAACATCACCATGGCTATGGGGAAGCATCTTCTTAACCTCGTGCAATTAGTGGTTGACTTCTGTCTTGGAGCATGTGGGCCGATCTATCTAAATGTTTATCCTAACTGGTATAACAGCAACTGTCTTCTCACTTGAGAAGCAAAGGGTTTAAACTACAGCAAAGCAGATTTAAGTTAAATATACGTATAAAGAAAACTTCTCTACTGTCAAAGTAGAAAACTACGCTGGGAAGCTGTGCAAGCTCCTTTGTTGAAGATTTTAAGGAATATATTGGAGAGGCATTTGTCTTGAGCAATGCTACATCCTGCATTTGTGTGGGGGGGGTTTGGACTGGATGGTCATTCCACCCTTTGGACTCTGAGTCATGCAAATATCTAATCCTTTCTGTAATAGTGCTAATGTCTTTGCTTCTGTAGCATATTTTGGCAATGAGTTGCACAGGTTACTTCTCTTTGCACGCAGAACATTTTTCATAGATTTCATAGACATTAGGGCTGGAAGGGACCTTGGAAGATCATTGAGTCCAGCCCCCTGCCCCAGGGGCAGGAAGTCTGCTGGGGTCACAGGATCCCAGCAAGATAAACGTCTAATTGACTCTTAAAGGAATCCAGAGTAGGTGCTTGCAGGCCTTGGGGGCTCAGACTGTAAAGAAGTTCTTCCTCATGTCCAGCCTGAAACGGCCTTGGAGAAATTTGTGATTATTTGACCTTGTCATCCCATGGGGCGCTCTGGTGAACAGGCATCCCCCCAGATCCTAATGTTACACCCCTTATATACTTATAGGCAGCTACCAGGTCCCCCTGAGCCTGCACTTTTTCCAGGCTGAAGAGTCCCATGGCTCTCAGCCTGTCATCATAAGGCCTGTTTTTCTGCCCTCTGATTGTGCGCGTGGCTCTCCTCGGCACACTCTCAAGCTTCTCCATGTCCCTTTTGAATTGTGGAGCCCAGAATTGTATTCAGTACTCCAGCTGCGGCCTCACCAAGGCTGACTACAACGGGAGGATGACATCCTGGGATTTGATAGAGAAGCATCTGTGGATGCAAGCCAGAGTTTTCCTCGCTTTGCCGGCTGTAACATCACACTGGTGGCTCATATTCATCTTGCGGTCAATCATGATCCCCAAGTCCTTTTTGGCCGTGGTGCTAGCAAGCATAGCACTGCCGAGCCTATAAGCATGCTGCAGGTTTTTCTTCCCAACGTGGAGTACCTTGCATTTTTTGCTGTTGAACACCATTAGATTTTTGTCCGTCCATTTTCTGAGCCTGCCAAGGTCAGCCTGGATTACCATCCTGTCTTTGGGTGTGGATGCTTTTCCCCAGAGTCTGGTGTCATCAGCGAACTTGGCCAGTCCACTTCTGACACCAATGTCCCCATCATTAATGAAGATGTTGAAAGGGATAGGCCCAAGGACGGAGCCTTGGGGGACCCCACTGGTCACAGCGCACCACAACGATTGACTTCTGTCAGCTACCACTCTCTGGGTCCGACCTCTAAGCCAATTCCCCAGCCAGCGGACTGTGATGTAGCCAAGGCCGCAATTGGTCAGTTTTTCTATAAGGTGATCGTGGGATACCAGATCGAAAGCTTTTTTTTTAAAGTCGAGATCTATGATGTCAATCTTTTCTCCCTTGTCCAGGTGATATGTCACCTGGTCATAGAAGGAAATGAGATTGGTCAGGCAAGACCTACCTGCAACAAACCTGTGCTGGCTATCCCTCAAGAAGTTGCCTTCAGCCAATTTGTCAAGAATGGTCTCTGATTTTCTCCAAGATCTTCCTGGGGATGGAGGTCAGGCTGATGGGCCTGTAGTTCCCTGGATCTACTTTCCTCCCTTTCTTGAAGATAGGCACCACATTGGCCTTCTTCCAATCTTTGGGCACCTTGCCTGAGTGCCACAAGTTCTCGAAGATCAGTGCCAGGGGCTGAGCTATGATGCTTGCCAGCTCCTAAAGTACCCTAGGGTGCAAACTGTCTGGGCCAGCTGACTTGAAGGTGTCCAGCCTCTCGGTGTTCCTTCACATGGTCAACATTGATGAAGGGTAACAGTTCTCCCTCACCCTGGCTGTCCCATGCCATATTGAGCAGGGCCATTCCTTGGGGCTGGTGAAAAACCGATGCAAAATACCCATTGAGCAGGTTGACTTTTTCCGGTTGTCAGTTGACCCATCTGGTTTAGCAGGGGTCCACTGATAACTGACGTGGAGAAAAAAGCCAACCTGCTCAATTTTATTAATCCTTTCATTTTCTCTTATTAATTGTGACCCTTTTATAATATGAGACTAGGTGTCCCTGAATTACTTTCTCCATGTGTATATGTCATAGCATTAATTAACTGTCTTTTTGCTAGTCTAAATGGCTCCAGTCCTTTTAATTTCACGAAGGAAGGCCAGGGAAAAGCAGTGATAGATGGATACTAGTGCTGATTATTACACAGTGGCTTACGGCTGTTCTTTATACAACATGGGTGAAAACCACAGCACAGCAAGGCCAGCCGAAATCCTGTACAGCAGCTGAGCTGCTCATACACCCAACCTCCATGATGTGAGAGTAGTCGGTTTTCATTCAGAATGAAAGCAAAAATGGAATTGCATTTTGCTTTGGGTCATCTCTCCTTTGGCAGTATTTTGCCTTTGGAATTTGCATCGGTTGTAATAATCTAGCTAACTTCCTTTCATTATTTTAGATTTTTTAAAGATTATAGTTACTACTAAGGTCAAATAGTCAGCAGCTGATAATAGAAAAACTAAAGGGTGAAGGAGGAATCTAGCAGAACAGAATTGTGCACCACTCAGAAGGAAAAGGAGATGAAGTTCAAGCTTTATATGTCACCAAGATTTATCTGGAGGAACTCGAGTAAAAGAATCATTTTTATTATTATTAATGTGGATTATCATAGCATGAAAGTTCAGCATTGCAGAGGAGGGAATTTATCCTCAAGCTGCCAATCTGTCTGCCTTCTCAGGAACCCACACCCTCCTTGTCTTCTGCTCCCATCTTTGTTTGTCTTGAGGAGGTTTGAGCATAAGCACATCAGGGCTGTAAACCTGTGTCTCTGTTTGTAGCTTGTATTATGTACGGTCAGTGTTTTATAACAGTGTCTGGGTGGGAGTGTTCTCCAGGATGCCTTCTATGTTTTGCTGAATGAGTAGTTGATGCTTTTGGAAGCTTGATTTCATTGTTGTAATGCAGATAATAGAAAACTGAACCATGCCAGCAAGTTAGGAGGGCTAAGCTTGCTTTTATTTAGTATGGTTTGGGCTGTATTTAAGAATTCAGGGAGCACTTGGTCCAGGACCATTGAAGTTGAAAAGTACCACCGAACGAAGTGGCTATTGGTTAGACCCAGCTCCATTCATGTTCTGTTAAATCTTCTCGACTTCTCTAAACTGTATCAAGTGTTATAAGCTATTGTTGTGCCCTAAAGTTAAAATGTAAGGAGTGCTATATAGGCATTTGGCTGCTGTATTCATCACTTAGTGTTTAGCGCGGTACCTCAAGATATATGCGTTTGGGTACTCTCCCGCAACGTGAAAGGAAGTCAGCCTGGATGTGGAGCCAGTCTAGCTTGAGAGGGAATACATGGCTTGGATTGCTCTGTGAGATGTTATGTGAGCCAGCTGATTCCAGTGTCATCCAAGTCCTGTTTTGGCAGACTGGCTTTATGCAATTAATCTCACATTGCATCATAGTCAAATAATCCTTTAGTTCCTTCTACTCGGCTTCAGGCCTTCGCAATGCTTACATGTGATATCCCTGACAGCTGAATTCTGCTCATACTTCCTTGTCCATTAGATCTGTCTTTTCAAATGTTTTCCATGAGACCTACGCAACCCCCATAGCATTCTCATGATCTTTGCACTTTCAAATCAAAGCACCTCTTGGCAGGAACGGTCTTGGAAACTACTAAGCAGTCAGTCAGAGCTTCTCCAACGATGACCAAAGCTAACGAAAGAAAATACTTCCTAGAATACTTCTAGACCAAACTCAAGTGCTTGATCTGGCCCACTGACAGGCCCCATACCACTCTTCTGGCCCACGGGGCCAAAAGGTCCAACATCACTGGTACAGTGTCTCGTCCAGCAGTGTCTTAATTCTGGTCAAAGCCTTTTGGGTGCTACAGCAGTGCAAACCAAACTAA
>NW_005842439.1:1025125-1027687 GCF_000455745.1 Alligator sinensis | reverse complement strand
CCTGCTGTCCAGGGCAAACAGGAGTTGCATTTATTCTTCCGTCTCCACCTCCCCCTGTAAAATTAAATGCAAAATAGCACAAAGTCTCTTGTATGGATTTTAATAACTCGAGCATGATATTGACATTCAACGGGGCAGAAGGATACTTCTTCATAATAGGAAAAGTAGTAGCTTCAGATTGCTTTCGCTCTTCCAGACCTATGTAGATTTTCACAGAGTTTAAACCATTGCTGCTTTCAAGAGCTTGAAACTGGAATTGCTATTTTGTACCCTACTTACAAATTTGCAAAGGATTTTACTCTGTTATCTGAAGGGGAGAGATGGAATTGAACTCCAGGGAAATTGTAAGGTATGTGTCTGAATTGCTACAAAGGCTGTGACAAGCCTGACATGCATTGAATTTCAAATGGTTTGGCTATCTGAAAGACCTAATATGAGCATTTGCAGGTGGCTACTCCTAAAGAAAGAGAAAGGTGTATAGAGCTGAATATGGCCCAGCTGTATATGTGGCTATCTCTTCACTCAAGAGAAACCGTGGATATGCTTCAGCTAAATACATGTCCATCTTCTTTCTGCTTTCTATATGAATGTACCAACAAGTAAATTTTCAGGAGGAAGGTTGCTTTTCCTTGTTTTTTCAAACTAATGCCTGCCCCCATTGCCCGGCATCCTAGTAGAAGCACCTGTATATAAAGCATTTATGAAATTTTCACTATTTGAGAATGTTCCCATAAAATGGCTCAAACCTGGATCCAGCACGCTGCATATTATAGTCCTGGGTGAAGGGGCCCTGAACTCAGTGCCTGGAGGCTTGTATGAATCAGTATTACACACATGCATGAGAACAGAGTGGAGCAAAGGGCATGAATGATCCTAATTTTAGGCCCACCCACTTCGAAATTATCCTCCTTCTGATTAATGCAGGATGTTGTCATCAACTTGGCGGTGTCTGTTCAGCTTAATTGCTTAAAAAAAAAACAAAATATTTGCCTGGGTCAGTGGGGTGGCATGACAGCTGCGTTTGGGGTGAGGGCAAGCTTTCAGCAGGCCTTGTACTGAAGAATCCCACATAGTCTACAAGCTGGCAATGCGTAGTCCCTCCACGCACATCCCAGATTCCACGGCAGCACCGAGCGGCAGACTTCTCTCACCAGGCAGTACTTCTTGCCAAAGTGTAAAATCTTTTTTTTTTTTTTTTTTTTTTTTTTTTTTTTTTTTAAATCTTGTTTTATATAGCAGTGGAATAAATTTGCAGGGAGCACTGTGAAGAAATATACAGGTCTCAAACATATGAGATGTGATTGCGGAGGCTAACGTGGCATGTGGCACAACTGACATTATCATGGGGTTCCCATAGAAGTGGCTGCTCCCTAGAATTCGTTAAACCTTGATGCTAAAAGCTCTTTGGGATTTAAATAGCAAATAGTAGCAAGTCAAATTCTGCTGTGACACTCAGACATGAGCAGTGGTAACCAAAGTGCCTCAGCAGCATATGCACCCAGAAGGCGATTGTGACAAACATGCTCCGATACAAATGGGGGAAAAAAGTGCAGTTCATTGGTCCTGCAGAGTGTACAGGTGTTGTGCTATTTGTGATTGAAGGCAAGGCATGACCAATGCATGCAAGTAAGCATGCATCTCCCCCTGCCAAAAAAAAACCCAATCCAATTCCTGCAGCGTTTCAGATAATAAGCTGAGTTGTGTATCACCTCGTTGAGTTACAGTAGCATGTTCTCAAGCTTGCTGGGGCTGGCCTGTATATCAACACCCATACTGAGCCATTCTCTTTACTTGCTTCAGGCTGTCATGGCCCAGTTTCCTCTTCCGCCCCTTATCCCTAGTACAACCATACGCAGGGAAAGGTATTCAGACCTAATGTTTGTTTTCAAGCCATTAGGCGAAAATTTATCAAAGCTATGCTTTGCCCTGGGAGAAGACATCACACTTTTCAGGTCTTGTATTTTTTATTATATTAGCAGGACAAAACAATTCAGGTTGTTCTCTCATCTCTTTAGAACTATATGTGGTTGAGTTAGCAATAGAGGTGCACCGATGCATTGGTCTGATATCGGATCGGCACCAGTGTAAAGAAAATCGACTATATCAAATCGGCCTGGTGTGGCCAATAATTTGGCCGATAAATGTTTGTGCATGTGCGCAGCCCCAGCACAGCATGTAGGCAATGAGGAGCACAGCCTGGCAGCATGGAGCGCTGCGTGCAGCTAGTAAGTCTGTGGTGGTAGGGGAGTGGGGAGGGAAGTGGCATGGGGGGGGTGGTGCAGATCAACGCCTCCCATGGTGAGGGAGCAAGTGGTGCTGGGGCAGGCATTGCCCAGGTTTGGTGGGTGCAGGACGGAGCCACGGCTCATCCCGGGGTGGTGGCGGAGCGACTCCCACTGCTGTGTGTCACTTGTCTGCCAGCTCCCACCACTTATCCGGGGAGGAAGGGTGGTGGCTGAGACCCGGGGGTCATGCTGTGATGTGCTCAGGGCGGGCAGTGCTGGGAGGGGGTTATGGCAAAATATGGGGTGGCTGCAGCCCCCACCCCCGGAGCCTCCCTTT
>NW_005842439.1:993911-1025108 GCF_000455745.1 Alligator sinensis | reverse complement strand
TGTCCCGGCTGGGCAGCACCTACCCCAGCCCCATTACCCCCCTCACCATAGTGATCTGCCCCTCCATGCCCCTTCCCTCTCTTCCCTCCCCCCTTTCACCACAATAGACTTACCAGCGAGAGAGAGCTGTATCGGAAATCGGATTGGTATAGGCGAATATCCCTCCTTAAAAATTGGCTATCAGTATCGGCCCCCCAGATCTCTATCAGTGCACCCCTAGTGATGTAGCTGTGATGCACCAGGAACTTTGTGAGAAGCAAGGATTTCTTAAGGTCATATATTCTCTTGGACCAAATGCATGGTTTGCACAGAGTGTGACAGGCTTTCAAATGCAAGATATTCCTCATCTCAGCTCATCTGCAAAAGCTTGTCTAACTCCATCCCAGCTATACAGTTGGTCCAGTAGAAGATGTTACCCTAAGAAATCCTTGTCTCCAGCTATATCTGAGCATTTTTTAATTCTACCCATCTCCAAACAAAGAATTTTAAGTGGCTGACACATGGCGTTTCCAGCTGCATCCCTCTTGCTGAACAGAGAGCTCATTCTACCAGAGCACAATTACTGTCTTCCACCTGCCCCAGGAATGTTGCAGGGTCTGAGATCTGTTCATTGACATTGTGGAGTAATTGCTGACCTCTCTCATATATCATGCCTTGGAGTTGGCTGCTAGGTCAGAAACCAGATTCCAGATTTGCAAGAGGAAATACCGTGATCAGCTGTATCAGGTGCACTGGTGAACCTCTTCAGTTCCACCATCCTGAGTGGCATCCTCTACCAGTCGCTTGCAGCAGATCCATGCTGAAGCAGACTCAGAGAGGAGCAAGCCGCTACTTGTCTGAATGTAACTCCAACTGAATTTGTAACAGCAACTGCTGTTCTTGGAGCTTGCTGAAATCTTGAAACGCCATAAACTACGAATTGCAGGGAACTGTGACAGGGTGCAGCTGTTCTCCCTCTTCTGCCCTTGCAGAGGTAGTACAGATTGGGTGCAGCATGTTGCTGCTGCAGGGTGTCCTTGTCTAAAAATCTGCTCATGGGCCATCGTGAATTCAGGAGACTTGCCCCATCCAAGGAGTTGGCAGTGGTCTCTTTCCCACTCATTTAGTTTCTGTTTTTCTTCTTGTATATCCCTTCCTCTAACTTGTAAAGATTTCATTATAGCTGACAATGTCTCGATCACAAAATGCAGTTATTTCTAGAGTCTTGACCTCTGCCCTCCCCATCTTCTTCCATCTGCAGGTGTCCCAATTCTTCCCCCTTTTTCTTTGAGTGTCAGGCTGCAACCTCAAACCTGGGACCTCATCCTAGCCTCCTACTGTACTGAATTAGGCTGGCTTGAAACTTCCAGCAGGGCCTAACCCTCTGCCTACTCTGTCACCCGAGTGGCTGGCCAGGGCCAAATGACCATCTGCTTCTCCCCAGATAAACCCCTGCACAAGAACAGGCAGTGACTCAACCTGACCCAAGACTGCTTCACTGGTCCCTCCAGCTTGCTCTTGGACTCCATCCTCTGGTTGATCATCTGGTTTCTTGACTTGGGTCTCTTCTAGACCCTGCTTTCACATTCATTTTCTGGCTTCCTGATCTGGTTTTGCCCTCAGATCCTGCTCACCCATCCTGCCCTTGGTTGGTGCCGTGATCCCTGGGTGACCCCAGACCTGGCCATCTACATCTCGGTGTGACGATGAGTGACACGGTGCTGTCTGCTCTTCTCCAGGGAGGCAGAGACCCAAGTATTTACTTGGATCACAGAGACCCAGACTTGTTGCTAAATGAGTACCAGTCTGGTGTAGCATTTTGCACAGAATTACGATGTCTGTACAGCAGGCGAGACAGTTAGATGAGGCAGGAAATTTCTCTTACTGGGTCTCCTGCTGAATTCTTGTCAAGAGGAAGAATTTCTGTTTTATATGGATGTTCTGCTCCATGATAGTTTTCTCTTAACAGCAAAGTTAATTCTGATACCTTCCTATGAAGTGTGGGTGTATGTGTGTTGAAATAGCCCCTTGGAGCTAAAACGGCTTGATTGCCTCTGTCAAGAACATAAAATAGCATCCTGTTGTTCTTGTTAAGTGCAGCAAAATAGGCCTTGGGATGAGATTGTGAGCACATAGCATATTTTAAAAAAAGCATAGCTAACATTAATGAAAAGTGCTAGAATGGCAACTTTTGGCTGTAAAATCCTCCTCCTTTCTCCATAGAACAGCTCTCCTGTATAGTGGCAGGCAGCTTTTCTAATATTTGCATGTAATGTGTCTCAAGATGGTTGTTCGGGCAACAGGAGGAGACTGCATTTGACATGGCCCACCTGCTTTCTGCTGCTGCTGCCAACAGAGGAACCAGATGTTGCTCTCAGCTGCATGGCTGCCTGTCTACCAGGAACTCGACTGAAGCTACAAACTGAATTGCAGATTTATCTACACCTGTGTTATAATTAATATCAAAATTGCTATTTACAGCAGTCTACTTCCTAACCATTTTTCCAGTTAGGAACAAGCACGTAATACAAGCAGCTCTTTCTTCCTGTGACCTTGTCTCTCCTAGCTTCCTGGTGTTCTACCACTGTCTCAGCTTGTCTGGTGACGGGAAGGGCAGGATCTCTAGTCTAATGAGATGCACCCCTTTTATTACAGTGACTTGCTGTGAACAGGGTGGTAAAACTGTCTGATGCACGCTGCAGCGTTCACCATTTCTATAAACTGTTGGAGCACCATTGGGATATTCTGTGGGGAAGGCACGGGCTATTTTAGCATAAGATCACATTGGTTTAATGACACAAGAAGGTGTGGGAATTTGAGATCTCGGTTTGCCTTCTAACTGGTTTCCCTCCTCCCCAGCTCTCCTTCCCCAGCATCACCACAAACATGTACAATACCAGGGCTAAGGATTTAAATTTAGCTTAGAAAAATATCTTCCACCCTACGGCTGCTTCTCTTTTTGCACTGCAGGGTGCACATTGTTTTGAATTCTGGTCTCTTTAATTCTGCTACCTGTCAAGCTCAGCTTTACAGAACGGGTCCCAAGAAAAACAGGAAGTGGTGGCTAAAACCACATGGTTGGCAGCCACCTGCAGTTCCTCTGTGGGGTGGTGCAGCACTTCTGTGAGCATCCTTGAATACTGCAAGGCCCTCACTTTCCAAGGGATGGGTCAGGATTGGGCAGTTCTGCCCCGCACATGTCTCACTCTGTGAAGAATGCTTGTGTATTCGTTTAAAAAGTCTTTCATGTGTCATGTCATGTGTGGTTGAGCTTCTGCAGAATGCTTCCAAGCAGTGCAAAAATCTCAGCAGCTCAAGACAATTGTATTGTTTTTAGCTTATATTAACTACATGCAAGCAATGAGACAGCAGTGGTTAAATTGCTTTCAGGCTCTAAAGGATGTACAGGTTAGACCAGCGTTTGGGATGGTTTAGGCCTGCCTTTAGCAGAAAGTTTGGGCCAGGTGACCTCCTGAGGTCCTTTCCAACCTTGGGGGTTTTTTTGTTTTTTATGATGGTAGTGTAAACGCTGATTATGTCTGGTCATTTTCTGGCAGAAACCGGACAGAACAATATTTCATCCTTGATGTGAAATCTTCACGTTCCTGCCTTGTTCATGGGAGGCAAGCTTCCCAACCCCTACTTTTTTTCTTCTTTCTGAGATGTGATCCTTCTGGGAACTGAGCTGACCTCACCCCCTAATTGGCGGGAGAGGGTGTTATTGAGCTCCTTCTCTCTCTCTTGCAAAGGCAGAGTCAGACTCCTTCACGGCATGTGAAGCCCCCGCTGTTTAAGGTGTTAGACCTTGGAATCAAGCCAGCGTGGAGTACTAGGCACTGCAGATCCCAAACGAACCCTAAACCTCTACCCCAGTGTTATTTTTGGTGTGGGTTTGTTAGTTCCTATACAGACACCAAACAAAGCTTGTGGTCCCTGTCTTGGCATGCTTATTGAGGAAACGAGTTACTTTACTGGAGTTAAATAGGCTTTGGATCAGAACTAGGATGGTAGCAAGAGATGAAGGGCAAGCAAACAGGAAGGATACACATGGTAACATGTAACAGGCAGCGAGCGTGGATTCTTTCTGGCTTTGTCTATGCAAAGCCGACAGCTGGAGCGCAGACGTGTTTGCCGTGTGTGCGATTCTGATTGCACGTAGATGCCATTTGCCTTCAAACCACAACAGTCAACTAGTGAAGTAACCAGGGTGACTGCAGATTCTTGTGAACCTGACACGCTTCCCTGGGACCTTCAGATGCTGAGAGAGAAATCTCATTTTAAAAAGGTGGGGGGAGGGGGTTGTCATTGAGAAGCTCCACTTGTAGCGGATTCAGCCCATGCCCATCCCCACCCTGAGGTTTGTCTCGACTTAATTTGATTTTGTCGTTTACAAATTAAGCCTCAGTTCAAGAATTATACTGACCTTTGCGGTCCCTAGTTTTTTTGCCCTAAAGGATACCTGGTATCTCCCGTCTTCCTTAAAGGGAAATCTCTTTGTATGTTTTAACCTCAAAACTGTTTAAAAGATACCTGGGGTTAGTTGTTGAGATTAAGTTGCAAAACAGCTCTACATGGCGGTGATGGGACTAATGCATCTCCTTATTCTGCAAGCCTCTAACCTAGTCATAGCATCATGCCCTGCCTGCTTTAAAATTGCAACATTCTTTTCCAAAAGTCCCATTAAGTGTCTCACAAAATGGCTCTTTTCAGAAGACGTGGTTTTCACTTCTTCCTTCACTTCCAGCTTGTAAGAAAATGCACTGCATGTAAAACCGAAGGACAAAAAACATTGGCTTGAGTCTCATGCCATCTGTACTCTGGGCAGAGAGCACCTAAAGAGCTTTGCCAGTAGTCGTATTGATTGGGTGGGGGCGCTCATTGTCTGATATGAGCAAAGACGGATCTACTCCTTGTATTAGTTATGTCTGAAATTGTAAGGCAACTTAGCATGAAACTGCCCATTGGAAAAAGGTTTATCTATTGTGAGCTTGTGTGGACTGGCAGGTTTAGATTCTGTTGCAAACAAAAGAAGTGTTAATGTTTGAAGGATAAAGACAATGTTTTTAACCTCTCTTTCTTTTCCATTCTAGTGTTCTGGGTCATGAAACTTAATCCACAGCAAGCTCCATTATATGTGAGTAGAGCCATATTTTTGTTTGCTTTTCGGTTTCTTTTTTTCTTTTGACTTTTTAAATTTGCTTTTTCCTTTGTATTTATTTTGTGCCATTTCTCCACTTTCCAGGGACCCTAGCTTTTTTTTTTTTTGTTTATTTTTGTTTTTTTGCTTCCCATGTAAATATGCAGTAAATCAGTGACAGGGAAGCATTTCAAGTAACACAGATGTCACCTTTGGACTGGAGTCTGGTAGGATGTTGTACCTTTGTTTGAGCGTGTGTGTGTGTGTGTGTGTGTGTGTGTGTGTTAATTGTGTTGGAAAAAAAAAAGTTTTTTTTTAGCCAATAATATGGCTAGTGCAGTACCCACTGAAGGCAGTGATACTTAAGCTGTGGCAAAATTTCCTTCAAAGGTCTTGTCACTGTTAGATTGCCTTGAAAAATCTTCCACTGTTGCTAGCATGGGCAAACCTTTGTTAAGTCCTTCTACTGGTAATACAGGTGAGTAGACAAGGCAATCCCTAGTCAGCAACTATAGACTGCTGCCTGGTGAGAACTGGCAGTAGATCTGTTCCAACCTTTCACATGGGGCACAGTTAGACTCTTCGAAACTAGGATTCACAGAGTTGTGCCAGCAGAAAGCTACCATATTTGCCTGCATACAACATGCACCTTTCCCCCAAAAAACAGCGACTGGAAATTGGAGTGCGTCTTATAGGTGAGAAATATGGTAAATCCAGTTTCTGCTGCTCTGGGTAAAGCTGAAAGTAAAATCTGAAGCGATCCACAGGGAGCAGAACACTGAACAGGGTCCCTAGCTGCTGCTACTTGGTTACCCCAAGGAAAGATCTTTTAATATGCACCTCTCCAAAACAAGGCACATACTGTGTTCCGGGGTGTGTGTTGTATGCAAGGCAATACATTATTTCCCTTCACAGAGCAGGCTGCAATGGCCCAGAGGTCATTTTCCTCTTGCACATCTCTTCAGTGTCTGGTTCTGGATCAGGGGGCAAGTTCCTTAATGCAGCTCCTTTTCCTCTAAGCGCTCTCAGTTCCATATGGGAATCACAGCATGCCTTCTCAGCTGGGTAATACATTATTTCCCTTCACAGAGCAGGCTGCAATGGCCCAGAGGTCATTTTCCTCTTGCACATCTCTTCAGTGTCTGGTTCTGGATCAGGGGGCAAGTTCCTTAATGCAGCTCCTTTTCCTCTAAGCGCTCTCAGTTCCATATGCCTTCCCAGCTGGGTCTAATGTTTAAGGGCTCTAGGATCCCTGTCCCTTTAAGGAGTAGATCATCCAGTGACGACAGTGGGTTAACCTCCATATTTTCGAACCCTGCTCTGAGAAGGCTTCTTGATATATGGTTAAAACTTCGTGGCCAATCTACCTTTCACCTTTGTTACCACCGTTGGACTTGAACCTGTGTTGTTGCTGGTGTGGGAGAGGGCTCATGTAAGCCCTAATCTTAGTATTACAGTAGGAGATGAGCAAGAGAGGTTATGAAGGGTGGGATGATATCGCCTATTTTTTTTTTCCAAAGCATTGACTTTGGAAAACATAGAAACATACCTAAAAGGCTTAGGAACATATAGTGACCTATATTTTGTGACTTTTAAATCTGCACATTTGTTCCATCACTGGCTTGAAACTCGCATTCCCAAAACACGTCCTTCCCATGCTCACAAAGCCCACACGGCAGTGCGAGTCTCCTCTGAAAAATGACTGTGTAAAAATGGCCCACTGAAATCTACAGCTGCCTTCTGTGTAATCTTGAAACTAATTTTAGTCTGAAGGTTGGTAAATCACTAGCAGATTGTAGACATGTCAGCTCTGAAGGGACTTGCAGTTAGTACCTGCCAGAAAGCAATTTAAAGAAATTGCAGTTTACATACATATATATGATGTAAGCACTATATTAAAGGCAGATGAGCAAAACGAGCAGAGTTTAAATTTGAGTGTTTTAGATTAACTTTATGAATTTCCTTCTTGCAAGCACTTGTTTTCCCAGTCTTAAGCATCCACTTAACATGAGCAAGATTATGTTCTCATGTTCAATTAATTCTTTCCCACCGTTTTAATTGTTTTCTATTTAATAACTTAATGCAGTGCATACATTAACAAGTTTGTTTTTTCCTCCCCCACCCTTCCATGTGTGTGATTTAAATGAAAGTCTAGTTTATCCTCAAGGTTACAAAAAGATGTTGCTGCTGGCTGTGTAGTTTTCCTTTGTGTTTGTTAATAAAATCATGACAGAACGGTCACTGTTTCAGTAGGTTTTCATCTCAGCAGCTATAAGTGTTATCTGCTTCTCCTGAAATTTAGAAAAATACCCTAGAAAAGTAAATATACAACTTAGTATTTTTTTCACTTAGTGTACTGCTGCCTAATTGCACTAGGATCACTTCCCATGTTCCATGTACTTCTAATGGACATCTGAGTTCTTCATTTGAGAGAACTGTTGCATGTAAGAGGAAGAAAAAGAAAGATTAACAACAGAAATGGGTATTCTCCTTTGTGTTACTTTCCTCAAAGGGGGCGAGGGGGGGCATACAGATGTTAGCAGTATTAGAGGCTCTTGGCATACTGTTTTTTCCATGCAGACTGATGTGCAAAGTGTAGGATCAGTTTTGAACTGCATTTCAACTAGTTAAGAACTATATCCAAAACACTCATTCATTAATAAATGACTTGCAATCTGCAAAACCAAATGACTGGCGACGACGATGATGACAGCGATTATATAAATGAAGCCTCAGATTCCATAGACTGTTTCCGGGAAGAGAGTGGGGTTTTTTTTGGTTTTTTTGTTGTTTTTTAAAGGACCCTGGAGATATGGCCATTTGATTTTATTTGTGATAAATTTATTTTTAAATGAAAAATGCATCTTAAATATGATGAGTGATTCCTACTTTTTAAGCAAGTGTCATCCTGCAGGAACCTAAACCACACACCGAGTGAAAACATCCATGTCAGTACCCAAAATATACACAAATCATTCTCTATGCACCAAAATGCAGCTTCTCTTGGATGCTGCTTTGCACTGGCACCACCTTTTTATAAAGCACCTGTTGTGGTGAAAGAGTAAAAATAGCATCTTTAGTTGAATGTCAGGGAGGTAAATGCAGGCCCATAATACAATTAGTCTCTGGGAAAACCATCGAGCAGGTCCTCAAGGAATCTATTTTTAAGCACTTGGAGGAGAAGGTGCTTAGGAGCAGTCAGCATGGATTCACCAAGGGCAAGTCATGCCTGACCAACCTGATTGCCAGTCACCTTGTCATAGAAGGCACTGTGGATGTGGGGAGACCAGTGGATGTGATATGTCTTGGCTTTAGCAAGGCTTTTGATATGGTCTTCCACAACTTTCTCACGGGCAAGCTAAGGAAGTACGGGCTGGATGAATGGGCCTGTAAGGTGGATGAAAAACTGGCTGGAGCATCGGCCTCAGCGTAGTAATCCATGGCTCAATGTTTAGTTGGCAGCCAGTATCGAGTGGAGTGCCCCGGGGGTCAGTCCTGGGGCCTGTTTTGTTTAGTATCTTTATCAAGGACCTAGAAGATGGCAGAGTGCACCTGCAGCAAGTTTGCAGAGGACACCAAGCTGGGGGGAGTACTAGATATGCTGGAGGGTAGAGCTAGGATTCAGTGACCCAGACAAATTGGAGGATTGGGCCAAAAGGAATTTCATGAAGTTCAACAAGGACAAGTGCAAAGTCCTGCACTTAGGACGGGACAGTCCCATGCAGTGGTGCAGGCTGGGGGCTGACTGCCTGGGCAGCAGCTCTGCAGAAAAGGACCTGGGGGTCACAGTGGACAGTAAGCTGAATATGAGCCAGCAGTGTGTCCTTGTTGCCAAGAAGGCTAAGAGCGTACCAGGCAGCACTGTTAAGAGTGTTCAGATTACCAAACACCTTTATACTTGTGAAAAGTGTTAGAAGAACTGAACTCAGGAAACAATCTGAACTCATGAAAGCTTTGACCTAGGATTTTGTATGATGGGGAAGGAGGTGAATTCATTGACATAATACCCCAGGCCCCATGCTATGGTTGACATTCGCTATGGTTCTGTGTAGGGGAAGGGAACCCCCGGATCACCACAGCATCTGGCTCTTCATTCTCCCTTTTGTATTGGCTCAAGCAGCCACATCGTGAGCTCTCACAAACTAAGCTGAGCCGGGACAGGTCCGCTCCTATGCAAAGACAGGTCTTTGAGGGAAGGTGGAAGGGGACAGAGCTGGAAATACTTTTTAAAAGTAAGCGCGACTTAAATCTTCAGAAGTGTTCACGGATCACTCCCTGCTGAACAGCTCTGCAGAAACAATCTGCAACCTTTTGCAGCAACATCCGCCTGCCATCAAACGCTTCCTCTGGGAACACCTCCTTGGCTTGTTTAGATGACGTGCCCTGTAACAGCAAGAGTCGCTCAGGAACAGCACAATGCCAGGGCACTGACATGTCCAAGAGGAGTCACCTGTAAAAGACAGCGACTCTGTGCCGTGTAATGGAAAATCAGGCCAGAGTGACAGAGTCTGTTCTGCCAGCACATGCAGTACTGCGGGAAAACAACCTGCCTGTGCTTTGCGTGTGTGGTTGCCTCCCCCACCCCAAGAGAATTGTATCTAGCTTTAAATCTTTGTGTAAGTTATCTCCACTTAATAACAATGCTTAATGCATTTTCTGTTTGCTTCAGTGTTTGGCTGTTCTCCCACTGTACATAGTGATGCAGTCATGAGGTCTCATAGCTTATGCCAAAAGAGATAGGGCTGTCAAGTGTTCCTCAATATAGCACAGTGGAAGTTAAGCATAGTGCGACGTAATTAATGCCAATATTGAAGCAGTCTGTAGGTCAAGCAGCTACTGGAGCAGTGTAGCTGTCAGCACTTAGTTACTTTATAAATGACATGGTGTTTCAATTCTGAGTTTTTTAGAGTTGAACTTGTACTATGAATTTAAGGTAAAAAAAAAATGAACCCACTTTTCTTCTCTTTAAAATCTCACAGTAGGGTTTTATAACGTAGGGTGCTGTTTTATTGACAGTAAGCAGCTGTAAGAATAAGTCTAGGAATGTTCGGAAGTCATTGACACGGATATCCACGTTCAGATAATTATACAAAGGCTTGAATTACCCCTGCTAAAGCAGGGAGTCTCATACTCTTCCATGATATGGGCCACATTTTAATACAGTGATATGGAGTCTTCATTTGTGGATATTTGCAAGAGCAGATTAGAGGGACACTTGGCTGAGATGATTTAGTCAGGGATGATCCTCCCTTGAGCAGGTGGCTGGACTAGATGACCTTGTGAGGTCCCTTCCAGCCTTGCTTTCCTATGATACTATGATCTTGTGGACTATAATCAGGTTGCAGCTTGCAAGAGACTGAACTTTATCAAGTGAACCCCAGTCACTTGACATAGGCCAGGAATATAAAAAGGTTAATATATATTTTAGCTGGCTGGGGTCAGAATCTATCTTCTCCACTGGCTGCTACTTTTAAAAGACTACTTCCCTTCAGATTTTTGGTTTTAGTAACCACCTCTGGTAGCATCCTTGGGTCAGCTCTGGCAGTTGTGTGGAAAAATGGCATTAGGAAAGTTGATATGCATTATATGCCTTGTAGTACATTTTTAGTTGCCGGTTGTATGAAGCAGGAGCCAGTGCTATGTGACCACACCATTTTCTGTGCAGCAAGATGGTTCTCTAGTTGTCAGTGGCATGCCCCAGTTTGGGATTTTGGGAAGAAATCTGGAAACATTTTTTTCAGGCTGTGTTATCACTTTGCACTGAGTAATCTTTTATCATTTCAGGGATCTCCCAAGTACTATAAAGCGGGTCAGGGATGGAATTTTAGTCAATGCTTCTTCTGTTTAAACCAGACTTTTGAAGTTAAAATGTCCCGCTCACTTGTGTGTACAGGTGTATGTGGAATTGAGGCATTACAGAAATATTTTATTTATGGGAAACATAAGGTGGGGAAATAACCAGTATAGGATTTAGGATTTTTGTTCCAATGGTCTTGTAATAACAACTCCCACCATAGCATTTCATAGCATCTGTTCAAATCCATTGCAGAACTTGCAGTTAGAAACTGGAACGTTAGGAGGTGCTGTAGTTACTGCCAATATAGTGTTGGAAACCCAGGACTGGAAGAGCCAGTTCTACCACAGGGAAGGATTGAGGTGTGTTAATGGAACAAAGTTAGTTGCTCAGTTTCTAAGTGCTGAGCCTTTTTTTTTGTTTGAGACTTTTTTTTTTACTCCAAACAATCTTTGATTTCTGATCTGTTAAAGTCACTCTCTATCTTGATCACATGAGAAACATGATTTTATTTAATCACTTAGATCAAAGGGAACTGCTTCCTATGTAAGCCATTAGGGAGGGGAGATAGGAATTCGCTTTATTTTTTATGATTTTTTTTTTTTGCTTCCTTTCTGGCTAATAACACAACAGAGTCTAACAATGTAGAACATAATTGTGAAAGAAGCATGGATCTCAAGCTGTGTTCTTATGTTCAAAACACCTTCAAGAAATATAGAATGCTATTAAGTGGAGACTTCACCTTGATCCATAGTTTCATACTTGTTAGGGGTTGAAAGGGACCTTACAGATCATCGGGTCCAGTCCCCCTGCACGTGGGCAGGAAAGAATGCTGGGATCAAATGATCCCAGCAAGATGGACGTCAGAATATTTTTTTGAAGATCGCCAGGGTAGGTGACTATACCACTTCCAGGGGGGAGCCTGCTCCAAACCCTGGGTACTCAGCTTGTAAAGACGTTTTTCCTTATGTCTAGCCTGAAGCGATCTTCAATCACTTTGTTCCCACTATTTCTTGTCCTCCCCTGGGGGGCCTTGGTGATGCTCCCCTAGACCCTGATGTGTGCCCTTGACATACTTATAGGCTGCAACCAAGTCCCCCAAGTCTTTTCTTCTCCAGGCTGAACAATCCCAAACCCTCAGCCTCTCCTCATACGTCTTGGTCTCCAGGCCTCTAATCATGCACGTGGCCCTCCTGTGGACTCTCTCGAGCTTCTCCACATCTTTCTTGAAGTGCGGTACCCAGAACTGGATGTAGTACTCCAGTTGCAGTCTCACCAAGGCCGAGTAAAGTGGGAGGATGACATCCCTTGCCTTGCTCAAGATGCCTCGGTAGATGCATGCCAGTGTTTGGTTAGCTCTGCCAGCTATGGCATCGCACTGCGGTGGGTCATGTTCATTTTGTTGTCAATCCTGACACCCAGGTCTTGTTCAGTTGTGGTGCTGGCAAGCAGAGCACTGCCAAACCTGTAAGTGTGTTGTGGGTTATATCTCCCCAGGTGGAGCCAGATAGCTTGTAATACCTGAATCCAGATTGTTAATGAGCATGTTGAAGAGCACTGGCCCAAGTACTGACCCCTGAGGGACGCCACTGGTCACCCACTGCCGTGATGACTCATTTCCATCAATCAGCGCCCTCTGGATCCTACTATGGAGCTTGTTTCTAGCCACTGGACTGTGAAGTAGTTGAGGCCGCATTTTCCCAATTTGACCATGAGGACATTGTGGAAGACCAGGTCAAAGACCTTTTTGAAGTCCAAGTATATGACATCAACCTCATTTCCTCTATCCAGGCGGTGAGTAACCTGATTGTAGAAGGAAATGAAGTTGGTTTGGCACAACCTGCCCATGATGAAGCATGTTGGCTATCCTTCAGAATACTGCCTTCAGTTAGCCTGTGTGATGGTTTCTTTGACGATTTTCTCCAGGATTTTACCTGGGATTGAGGTCAAACTAATTGGCCTATAGTTTTCTGGGTCCTTCTTCCTCCCTTTCTTAAAGATAGGTAACACATTGGCTTTTTTCCAGTCTTTTGGGACCTCTCCCGAGCTCCACAAGTCTTTAAATAACTTCATCAGCAGTTGTGCGATGATGTTGGCCAGTTCTTTTAGCACTCTTGGGTGTAGTTCATCCGGTCCAGATGACTTGTAGATATTTAGGCTTTGTAGGTGGTCCCTCACAAGATCCACATCAACTATTGGAGGGTGGTCTCCCCCCATGGTTATACTGTATCCTGTCAAGCATGCTAACACCCTTGGACTGGTAGAGTACCAACGTGAAGTATTTGTTCAGGGGTTACGTTTTGTTCCGGGTGTCTGTTAACAGCCATCCCATTTCATTTATCAGGGACCCTATATTTCCCTTGTTCTTTTTATGACTTCCTACATATCTAAAGAAGGACTTTTTGTTGTCCTTTAATCCGTTGCATATCATGTCTTACCGATGCTTCAAAAGTGACCTGCTTGTCTCTAAATTTCAGCCTCACAGGTTATCTGCAAGGTTTTTATAAGATTATTGATCAAACTGCTTGCCTTCATTCACAGACACTTTCAGAAGGATAATAAAATCGACATACACTGTAACACAATATAGGGAAAACAGATGTCGGTGTGATAGTACATGCTAGGTCTATATTAAGTTAGTCAAATGGAGTAGTTACAAAGCACAGTAGTCCAATTCAGAATGTTTTAGAACAAGAAGAAAAAAATGGACAACAGGACAGGAAGTGCAGAGCAAGCCCTCCCTACATTAATGGCCGTTGCTGCCTGTTAATTGGCAAGGGGCTGAAGGTAACATACTGTACTTAAACTGAGGACTGTGCCTGAGCCCTGCCCCCTCCAACTTGCTCATTCTCTGCATATGCCTTTCTATTTATTTTTACCCTGCTATCTTGAAAGTAAGGCAAGTGACAGGGATAAAGTTTTGTAGCTGTGTGGTAGAGGTGATATCTTTTATTAGACCAACTAGCCAGTTGCAAAATAATCTATTTGCAAGCTTCTGGGCTCATGCACCCTTTCTCAGGCAAAGGAGAATACAAAGATTGTAAAATTTCTCCCAGGTAGAAATGAAAATTCATGTTGTACAAGAGAGCTGGAGGGTGGTGTAAGATCTCCTGGCTGGAAAAGTTCATGTTGTGCAAATTAGGCTTGGATAAAAGTTGGAGCAATCTATTTACCTCAGAGGTGCCTGATGGCAAGCAGGATGTTGAATTATGTTTCTTCCTTGTTGAGATGTTTCATATTTCACAGGAGGACTGGTTATGGAAAGGTTCTCCTGGGCAAGGAAGTTCCGTTGCCTTGAGGCTGCTCTGCAAGTATGTAAAGTTGGCTCGAAACAAAAGGCTGGAGCAGGGGTATTCAGCTTCCAGGTCTCGGGGAACAGACACACACAGCGCTTGACGCTGATCTGTTGGTCAGTGCCGAGGACTGCCAAGTGCTTGACCTAAATTGGACCCAGGGGGTGTACTTTTGTCCTTTGCTCCAAGAACTGGCAGGATTAAGGGCATGGTGCATGCAGGTTATAGGTGATCAAAAATCAAAGGTCGTTCTGAGCTGATTGGCCCATGGTGCTGGTGAGCTTAAGGCACAGTGGGGTTTGTAGCTAGTTGCACACACAGGAGAGACGTGGCTAGCATCATGTCTGGCCACCTGTGACTTGTGGTGTTTGTGCATGTGCCTTGAAAATAACAACATAAATACCTTATGATCCCTACTTCTCTCAACAGCTTGATAAGAGTAGCCTCTTCAGGACCCCCTCCCCCTTCACATACCCCCTCCTTGAACTTGCACTCTCCAACCAACAGCTACTTCAAAGCCCAGGAAACAAATAGGCCTTATCTTGTACCTAGGAAGGCAACAGCTTAGACTCATCTATTAAAAACAGCAGCTAACGTGAAGGAGTTGGAGCTACAGTGTGATGGAATCCAGTAAAGAAATGGTGTAGCCCTAAAGGCCACTTTTTCTGCTTACTGCCAGAAAATTCAATAACATAGAAGTCTGAAATCTGATGTTGGGAGTGATTTTTTTGTGCGAGCTTTTTGTTTTCTCTCCACCAGCAGTGCTGATCAGTGGGTGTGAACTGGAAAAGATTGGTACTTGGATCAGGTGCTGTGTAACTTCCCCCCTTATGAATAAAGAGAGCCAATTTGTGCTACTTCATCACCCTCTTCAGCATACTTCGTCTAAGGTGTGCCGGTGTCTTTTGGTTTGACAAAACTGAATGTGTCACATTGTGATTGCTCGGGAGAGTAGACAAGAGCTGATTGGTTGATACAGGTGCATAAATGTCAGCAGCCAGTTCGATGAATCGGATGCACTGCCTGCTATCCTGTTTAGGAGCTACATGGTTGAAGAATTTCTCAGATCTTAGTGCTAGTAAAGTTGTGAATGCCTGTTTCTATGATGTCTTCTCAAAAGATGTGAACTTCAGAGCCTCCCCCACTACATGTGTTACAAAAGAGGTTCTGGTTACAACATGTTTCTTCTTTACCCCACTTTTCCAATTTATCATGCATCCAGAGCTTTTGCTGTTTCTTGATTAGGCTGAAAGCTTTCAGCATATCCGGACACCTGCTGTGAACTAAGGGCCTGTTTCTTTTTCACTTATACTAATACACATCAGATTGTACTTCACTGAAGTGGACTGACCTATGTGGACATAGGTGAGAGGAGACCTAAAAGTCTGGAAATTGTGCAGTAGCTTGAACTGGCTTGCAATGTAGTTCAGCTGCTGTGTCCCCCTCACTGCCAAAGGACGGTGTATAAACGTGGGACACGTGTGCGGGCCGGGAGCGATCCGGGCCCTTTTCCGTGCTGCACGCGGGCTGTGGCCAGCAGCCCGGGCACACCGGATCGGAGAGGGCGGGCGACGAGCTGGAATTAGGCACAGACGCTTAACGGTAGATTTAAAGATTGTTTACTTACACCAGAGATGGTAGTGGTGTAGGCTGGAAAACTTGCTTGAGTTGCGGTTACAGACACAGACAACACGAACGGTCACGTGGAGTTTGCTAGGCTCCACGGAACAGAGCTCCGGATGCTCTGGGTGAGCGCCACCAAAATCGGACTCGTAGATACGTCTTATAAATTCTTTCCGCTCGAAGATGGGAAGAGGTGGGCGATGGATCAGGTCGCCAAGCTCCTCTGAATCTCACACAGGGTGTCTATTACCCTGCCGTGTATCCAGAGTCCCCACGAGGTGGATGTGTGGAGTCTTCTTCAGCTTGGGCGGAAACTGCTCAAGCCTCTTATATGGCTAACAGGCCAATCGTTAGCCGCCACATGGGAATAATTTAAAACTAGCCAATAGCGGGGAACGAATTTGCATGCGGCAGGAACTCCTTTGCACCATGCATCACTATGATGCAAAAGAAATGCACCATGCAAAGAAGGCTACAAACGGTGGGAAATACTCTTTTGCATGCGGGCTCTCCTATTGCAGCAGAAAACTCCACCGTGCAAAGAAGCTGCAATTCGGCGGGAACATAATTTAGCGGTGCCGAAGCACACGAAAACAAAAAACCACAACTTTGGGTTGTGACAACATGTTGTGGAAAAATCGGCTGATATGGTCCGATCAGGCTAGCAGGGGAAGCCTAGACAGGGATTTACTTCAAGCTTGAAAACCATGTTTGTGGTTAGGCTATGGAGCGTTCAGATAATGCAAAATTGTCTCAATCCAGCTCCCTTTAACATCGCCTGTAATTTCAACAGATGCTTGGTCATGCTCATGGGCTCAGTGCTGTGCAGGTGGTAGGTGAAGTTCCCTAACATTTAGTTGTTCCGCCCATGCCCACGTGTGCTGTCCCATAGGTCATAGGTCCTAGCTCACAGGCTGGATTGGGCCCATGGTGGACTCCACTTCCCAGCAGCCCCTGCCCACATCACTCCAGCTAGTTCCCATGGAGATCCTAGGAGTGGCAGGGCTGTACCAGTGCCAGGGTTTCCATGGAAACTGGCCCAGCAGCGCTGGCAGGATGCTCAGCTGGGTGGGTGATCCTGGTAAACTTTTAGTATCAGGGTGCCCCTTCATCAGAGATGGGCAGGATGCTCAGCTGGGTGGGTGATCCTGGGTAAACTTTTAGTATCAGGGTGCCCCTTCACCAGAGATAATGATGATAATACAATTTACCATTTTTGGTAATATGTAATAATAAAAATTACCATTTTGGGGCCCCCTTTCTGTCCAGACTCCGGGCAGCTGCCCAGTTTGCCCATGCCTGTGTCCATCGTGCCCTGTATGGTGTTCGCCTGCCCCTGTGCCCACCCGGCCCTGTAACGGTTTAGAGCTCTCTAGTTGTTTTGTGCCTCGTAAGCACAAATCTGCACGTGCTATGTTCTAGACCGCGCTTGTTGGAAAAGAGAGAGAAGGGGCATTGCAAGCAAACTACTCTGGGTTTTCCACCATACCCTGCCTCTTTTGTGTCTCTTGCAGGGATTGCTAAGAGCAGGACTTATTCTCTGCGGAGCGTGTACCACGGTGCCAAGCATGTTGTCAGCACTTAAACAGTACAAGTAATTATAAGGGAAGGCATGGTACGAAAGTGCTAGGATGCAGGGAGAAACAGCTTTTTGCAACTGATTAGAAAGTAATGATTTCTTGCTCTATCAACGTACAACAGAGAATGAAAATCCAAGCTTGAATAAAGTTGGTAGTATGAAGGAAGAGTGGGAAGAGGGGTCAAAGCTACCAGTTTCTGAGAGAATAATTACCATGGCTGAGTCTCCAAGGGTGTGACTTGTGCTGTTATGTGCTATAATTAAACTTTTAAAATGTTTGCTGTAGGGATAAGGAACCTGGATGAAAATCCTTTACAGCGTTATAGTACTTGGCAGTAAAGTTTTGTCTTGGACCCAAGGGACTGACAGTTAAGTTTTAGTCACTTTAGTTCTAGAGGCGGTGAATCTGTTTTCTTAGAAGTGGTAGCTATGGTGATAAAGGCCACTGGGGACTTGTGGATATCTGACAATAGCAGGCAGGCAGCGTATAGAATGAACCTTGGCGGGGGTTTTTTTTTTAACATGGGGATAGCCTATGAACATAGTAGTGAGCTACACAGTAGCTCTGTCGTGCTTTCTCTTGTGATCCTCAGGCAAGAGGGGGGGAAAAAAAGCTTTGATTTTTCACTTGGTTTAGGGAGGAGAATCTGATAATCTCTTGCATTTATTGAGCACTTGATTTTCCTAATAATGACAAGGTTGCATTCTGCATTTGCTTTCTCTTTACTCCAAAAGCCTTTGACCTATACAATCAAGGGAGTTTTTAATGAGCTACGACGAATGCATTAGTCTGATGTACTGGCAGAGGGACTTGACCATTTCAGAAGACTGGTAGAAAGCCTGAGAGGAGTTTGTGCTTGCGCGAGTCCTGACTTTTGAGAGTAACACTTTACTTATTATTTTTCTTTCATCTACAGATAAAGATGCAAGTATTCCGACACATTTTATTTTGCAATACTGTTCTCATCAGACCATGCTCTACATCCACGCATCTTTGGTGTTTTGTACCTCTCCTGACATTTGATCTGCAGTCCCTTCCCTTCCCATATTTTTTTTTCCTCTTTTGTGGATTTGCTCAACCCATTGTTGCAAGTTATACTCAGTCCTGTGTTCCTGCAACCAGTATTCTGCTGCTTCCCTCTACCCCTCAGCCATGGCCTTGCTAAATATCCTTGCCCACTAGAGTGGTCATCACAGGCCCTTGCAGCTTTGCATATCACTCACACTGCCTAATAGTTTATGTAGACATTTTCACACACTAGGCATTTGTGTAACATAATGGCCATTCACTTGATTAAAGCAACATTGTCTGGAGCACACTCCTGCAATGAACTCATTGTGAACACTGTGTTACTTTACCATCAACCAGTGGGTGAGTTGCAGCTGCCAAACCATTTCTTAACCTTTAAATTTCCTTTCCCAAAATATGCCGCCCACCCAACTCCATATTGCATCTTCTGAGGTTCCTGTTTATTTATATACATCGATCTGATCATGAAGCAAAAGAACTGGCCTGGCTTTCATGGTATCCAGAGCATTTACTGGCTCAGACCTGTGCTCTTAAGTCACCACAGTCGTGTAGTAGCCTGCATGGTTTTTAAATAATATGGCACTAATTTTTAAATAATTAGTGCCATATTATTCTCAGTTATTAAAGTAATGAGGGTGGTTATTTTATATATTGGACTCCAAAAAAACCTCCAGGAACTTCCTTGGAAAAGTAGCTGCTATCCTCCGTACAACTGTAACTTGTTAAGCATGATGCAAAATGGGATGAACGTTCCAGGCTTGAAGTCTGGGTCCGGTGTCCCTCCCACAGAAGCAGGTAAACTCTAGCACCTGGGATGGTGCCACAGGGTTGCATTCCTTACCCTGGGTTAGATGAGGATGTTCTCCCTGAGTTGGTGGCAGATGCTGATTCCAGGATTCCTGGGTGCAACAGGGGAAAAAAAGGACTTGTGCAGCCATGTCCTTTACAGCAAAACCCATATACCCCAATTCATTTGGGATCCTGAGCTGCTTTTGAGCGTGCTTTTCAGTTTACTTTTAAAAATAACTTGATAAATACCCTGCTAGCAGTCTCACCCCATCTGTTTCTGCAACAAAATGCCAACGCTGCTTTTGCCAAGCATGTAGCCAGGAGCCCATTTTCACATCCATGCTAAAAACCCTCTTGCGCCTGGGCCAAAGGAGGGTTGCACTGAAGATGCTGACAAGCCTGGAGCTGTTGGAACAATTATGCCACTATATGTTTTGAATAGCACCATCTATTCTCCTATTTTGGGGGGGAAGGGTTCTGCTCTCTCTTGCCTCTCGCCTCTTCTCTGGTTGGTGACCTATCTCAGCAAAACGCTTTGGGATCCCAGTTCCCATGAAAGTTGAGGGGCAGGGTACAGCTCTCAGTAAAGCAATACCTTTGTATTTCTGCATAGAATAGATTACAAAATAACTAGGAGCAACCTTTAGTAATTTTGTGTTGAGACCAGTGCTTTGTACTGCCACCAAGTGGCTGCTGTGGTCTTGAGACAGATTTTAAAGCTGAAGTTCTCCTTTTCCTCTGCATCAATGGCCCTTTTTTACAGACTTTTTACTTTTGTGTCTCCTTTTTTTCCTTTCTATAAAGTCTTCATCTGGGATAGTGGAAAATGTTAGACATAACATATTTTAGTATTCTCTATTTGCAGAGACTGATGATGTGTTGAAAAGTGTCCTGCATATTGTATTAGGTCTGTGTCCTGTAGTTGTGAAATATTTCTGAATTGGCTAAGCTGTTTTGCACTGATAAGGGCTTCAATGCATTGAGGTACAAAGCATCCAAGCTATATTTTTGTAGGCTTTTACTGCAGCGCAGAGAAAGGTGGAAGCAAGGAGAACCCTGCTGCTCCCCTGTGCCTTTATTTCTAAAGCAGAACTGCTGGGTTCAAGATCATGGATTTTTTTTCCCCTGTTCAAAGTCATTAATAGGCAGCTGTCAGTTATAGAGGGTTGTCATTTGTGTGTTGCCTTCCTAGTCTCTCTTTTTAAACCCATAGAACGTAGGACTGATTCTGTTTCTCAGGTGCTGGTGCATGTGAAACTGCCCACTATCTCTTTTACTCCCAAGCTTTGAACGGGTCCATTTGTGTTGCTGTTATATATGGAATTGGTTGGAAATGGCATTGATCTTTCAGGAAGCCAGTAATAATATGATGTGGTTGAATAGGCTCTCATTGTAGTCAAGAGTGCGACCTTTTATAGAGAAAAGGATGTGGGCTATAGAAAGGATGTAGTCAAGTTGGAAAGAGTCCAGTGGAGGGCAATGAAAATGGTTAAGGGGTTGGGACACATTACTGATAAGGAGAGGCTGAGGGACCTCGGCTTATTTAGTCCTCAGACAAGAAACTTGAGGGGGGGTTTGATAGCAGCCTTTAACTACCTGAAGTGGGGGTCCGAAGAGGATGGAGCTGGACTGTTCTCAGTGGTGAGAGATGACAGAACAAGGAGCAATGGGCTCAAGTTGCAGCAAGGGAAGTTTAAGTTGGATGTTAAGAAAAACTCTCTCACTAGGAGGGTGGTGAAGCACTGGAATGGGTTTCCTAGAGAGGTGGTGGAAACTCTGTCCTTGGAGGTCTTTAAGGCCCAGCTTGACAGAGCCGTAGCTGGAATGATCTAGTTGGGGAAGGTCTTGCTTTGAGCAAGGGGTTCGGCTAGCTGACCTCCTGAGTTCCCTTCCAACCCTAATTTTCTATGATTCAGTGAAAGGAGAGCACGGCTTCCTCCCATCCCTGCAAATTGGTGCGATTGCAAGAAATCTTCAAGGTAGTTCTCAAGTTGCTGTAGACACCAGAGAACTTTTGTTGTAAACCTTTGGATAACAAAAGAAATGAGAATTTGGGCTTTAGGGGTCTTTCACTGATGCTGCAAATATCTAGAGAGTTTATTCCCTCCCACCCTCATAGGCACCCCAGCCAGCACCAAAGCAAAAAGAGGACTGATGCATGGGGCCACTTGATCCAGTGGAGCTTCCCTAGAGCCATTGTTCGGGGTCTCCCACAAAGCACTGTACTACACACAAGTGATGCATCTTCTTCCCTCCTGTACATACTTCTGCTTTTCTGCAGCAGAACCACCCCATGTTTGCTGTAAAGGGGCTTTCGCAGACAGCAGGTAACTCCCTGCTCAGAGGCATTGAGATACTGCAAATTTCCTTGACTTGTGGAGAGCACATAGCTGGTTTTAAGCAAGCAGTCTACCCATTGTTTAAACTACAATATCATTAAAATGAAATACTAAAATTATACACATTCTTCTTTTTAGCTATTCCATCACTGTGAGAAAACAACCATGCTATGAAATCCCAAATCCTGGCAATTTTTCTGTTGCTGGTAGTCTCAGCAGCTTTTCTTTAGGTGTTGGGTATGGGATCAGTATTTTTGAAGACCCCTTTATTTTGACTGTCTTTTTCTCTTCCTGTTCCTCCTTGCTTCTTCCTTTTCTTTCTTTTTTAATACTTTAGTTTTATTTTTTGCTGTGTTATGGTTAATTCTGCCCACTTAGCTTTATAATTTTTTTGAACATTTCTTGGCCCTTCAGTCATATAAACTAAGAACACATACCTTCTTTTTATCACCAGTGAGACATTTCTAATTTCACCCAAAGGTAGGTACATAGTCATCTCTTGCCAACTGCCTAGAGTACCTTGTAGAATATAAGATTCCTAGTAAAGTCTTGTGATACCTGGTGAAGACACACATCACACCATGGCCTATTTGAAGATGGATGTGGTAGGGCAAGGCTAATAGAGTCTACACTTGAACGTTGTACATATATTTTCTTGATGAGCATCTTTCTCTCTCTATCCATTGGTGTAAGATCTAGTGTTGATCATGTTTCATGTTGACCTTTTCTTTTCCCATGTTCTGCTGTTACCGTAAGACTCCTGACTGATCTTTAGACACCATTTCTGCTTTGACCTACAACCATGCTTTGTACATTAAAATGAATGGTTAAACCTATTTCTGGATTGAATCCTCTACTTCTGTCTTGGTGTTGGGAGTCGTTATATAAACCTGTCTCTTAGCGTTGGCCTGGTAGCTATCATTGACGCAGGAGATTATTCGGTTTAGTGCTCTCTTAAAGAGATTGGACCGGCCTAGTCACTATCTGAGAAATGTTGAATGTTGTTCTGCTTTGAATCTTGCTGCTTGGTGGCCTGTGGGGGGTGAGTTGTGTGTGTATCCACCTTCTTTCTCATATTACCAAACCTGTTTTTCTCTTAACCGACAGTTGCTGCTTATGTCATCAGAGAGGATCTCAGCCCCAGGGTCTGTTAATGTGGAATTTCTCACTGGCACTAACATTAATGTTATTGATTTAAAACAATAATGAAAGAGAGAATTGAAGCCTGGTGGGGATCTGTATGTTGTATTGCTATGGCTTTTCAAGTAAACCAAAAATCAATCAATAAATAAATCTCTTGATCTTCAGGGTGTTAGACACCAATCTTTTTAAGTTTCTCATTGTGAGAATGGACCAAACTCTTCTCCAGCCCCACCCCAGACTTGGCTGTTTGCCGTTCCACTTATTTCTGGCGCTTGTCCCTGGAGGCTTTATCTGAAGGAGATTGCAACACTGGATGACATCTTTCTTTCTTCCTACGCCTGACCCCAGGTCATTCCCTTTATTTGTGGGGGGGCGTCTCTCAAACAGAAGCAGGGATCTCAAGAGCCACTGAAGTTGGAACGATGTACGTGACACTGTCACCTGGCTCCTGATGCTCTGTGAAATGACTTGGGTTGATTTTTCTTGGAGGTTATCTTCCCCAAGACCTGTAGTCTCTGCACACCAGGCATCGCAATACCAACAGGTATTAGCTCACTATACTGTGGACCCCTTACCCATTTCTTTCCATGCACATCCCTTTAAAATGGCTCCAGTGAGAGGTTGGTGGGAGGATGAACCACTAATTAACATCAGAGTGATTTTGTTTTGGGTTATAAGATCTTCCCCTTACCCTCAGTTATATTCTGCCTTTTATTTCCACTTGGCAGTTTTGACAGAAAACTTCATTTAGCAGAAAAAGTAATTTTCCATCCCCTGCCCCAGACAACAGTTTTGTCAGATTCCCCCTCCCCCCCCAAACAAGACCTACACATGAGGATGCTAGAGGCCCAGGGGTGTAAAGTGACCAGAATCGCACAGCAGCTCTGCCGTGGTATCAAACTCCTAGTCCTGTATGCACAGTGCTGGACATTGGTCCTTTTATGTAGGTTACATGACAGCATGTCTATCTCATAAAAAATGCAAGTCCACTTGTACTTTGTGTTCCTCCTTAAATGAAGAATGGCAGAGTTGTGTGCCCCAAGCCAGTGGATACACAGTAAATCTCTCTAAATGGCTATGGAGTGGGGAGGGGGAAAAAACAGGTTTGAAAGATTACACGGCATAATGTAGTAATAATAATAATAATTAAAAAAAAAAAAAAGACCCAGGGCAAGCTTATTCTGTTGTGAATGGAAACTGAATAGACTCTTTTTAATAGGACTTGTTATTCTCACTCATCGAATCTGAATGGTAAGCCAGGGCAGTCCAGCTGATGGTTCTGTGGCCCCTGGGTTCCCACCCAGTCGCTGCTCTCCACGTTGCTCTGGCTGCACTTGGAGGCTCTGGGCTCCCCTTTCCTTTGGCTTCTGCTTCCTGTCCTGCACCAAGGTGGGGTAGAGGAACATGGCCCAGTGCACAGTGCCAGAGGAGCCCATGCCAAGGGAGCTGAAGGTAGGGCAGGGGCATCCATTCTTTGCATGTGTGCAGTGCAGCAGTGCGGGTGGTAGGTAACTCCCATATGCCCTGTGCAACAGCGGGTAGGAAGTGCCTTTGTGCCTGCAGCAAGGGGGGCAGAAAGTACCCGTGTGCCTGGTCTAGCAAGGGTAGAGAGTGCCTGGTGCAGTGAGTGGTAGGGAGCACCCGTGGCTTATGCTGCTATGGCCTCCACTGGTGCAGCTGTTGAAGCATTTGGCCACCAGCCTTTGAGAAGCTGAACAGCCCTGCTAGGCTAATGAATAAAATAGCAGAACTCTCCTTGGCACTTGGAGTTTGAAAAGGCAGGTGCTGAAGGGCGTCAGACCTATTCTTTGCACCCAGTTGGTACATTAACAACCGAATGCGTGGGTTGCAGTTGGAGAGAAGTTTTTGTTAGTTAACATTTCTTAAAAATCCAAAATGTAGACAAGATACTTGGGATTTTGTAGGTCAAAGTTGCCATGGTTCATAAAATAAAAAGCTTAGTCTTTCTAAAGGGGGTTGTTTTAAAATGTGTCTTCAGAAATACCTATAGACTTCTGTAGGATGCCTATAACATCACTATTTTGTTACCTTGGGCCTAGATAGATTATAGTGGGTCATGTTCTTTCCAGTTAAGCAGGGGTATGTCTGATCTGAGGCCTCGTATGTAAGCCTTACAAGGGGATCGCTAATTCTGTATCTTTGCAAGTCAGGAATCCTCCCAAATTGCAGACTTCCCAAAAAGCTGGCTGACGCAGTTTCCCAGTAACTGAATTGGAAGCCGAGGCTTTTGATTAAAATGATCCTTTAGAAATCATAATAAGTTCCCTTTAGAAAGTGAATTATATTTTAATAATAGTAAATAATACAGATTAGTAATACTTAGATCTTGCATAACAGGTTTCATTCTATGACTTCATAGCCATTTACTGACATTGATGAAGTAAGTCTCATATCAAGATACTTTGAAACAGTTTCTCTTTTTTGACAGACAGGGAAAGTGAAACAAAGAAAATGACTTGATCTACATGCAGTTTTTTTATTGCTGTAACTATAGTTGCTTGGAACATAATGCCATTTTGACTAAATGAGTTTCTAATGTCACAATTACATGGCTATAAGCATTTTTCTCAATATGAGCATTTTTACACTAATGTAACAGTGTTATCAGTAGGGAGTTGTACCCTTTTATAATTAAACTGTTGTCTTAAATCAAGAACTTCATATTGATACTTAGAAACAGTTGTAGAAATAGTGGTACAAGACCTAAGAATAAAACAGCCCTCAGTGAATTCATGGCTAAGACCCTATTCATGAGCTGTGACCCCTAAAACTCATCATTCCCCAATTTGAGATAGTGAATGCACTTGTCAGCAGTGAGTAGACTTCCTATTCTTTGTACCAGATCACGTCTCCCCTAATAATTTTTTTCATAGTTTTTTTGGATTCAGAATTTGGGAGTTGAAAGAAAGTGGCCCTCTGGAACAGGCAAAAATGCAACGTTTTCATTTCCAATAGGCCCCAAGCCAAGTAAATGTTAGTGGGGCCAAGCTAGGTTTGAAATTCAATTATTCTTATTTGTTGGCATGTGCCAGATAATCGCTTTGATCTATCTGTACTTTCACCAAAGGGATATCGTCAGTCTGGCTTTCTATTTGTAGTCACTTAGGATGAAAGAGGGGTTACAATAACCACCTTGTGGCAGTGATCTTGAACAGATGACAGTATTTGGGTAATATTAAACGAATAAAGGTAAACATGCCTCAATTAAAATGTTTTTCCAGGCTGAGTGCAATAGTGCTATTGGAAACTCTTCTGTGAGGGTTTAAGGAATTTGGCTGCATTTGTAACTGATTTGCTTTCTCTCTCAAGGTCTTTGAAAGAGAGAGCTTTGCATTGTAAATTGCCAAGTCATATTTTCAATGTAGTTTTATTTTATAGTCACTTTTGGACCCTGATTATTTTAATGAGAAATATAACAGTTCTGTTGTGTTACTAATTATGCATGCGTGATACTGAAGGCAGCCCACTTTCTTATCAATTAGAGCTTGCATAACATGTTTCATCCAGCATCTCAATGCATTTCCCGGGCAATGAGTTATGCTGCATACAACTGCAGATAACAGGGGCAGTCTCAAAACTACACTGGCAGGTGAACAGGAGTGTTCAGTAATTAAAGAAATGGTACCCTCCCCATCCTGCCAATGCCATTGCTCCCTGCCAGCGCTGTAGGAAGACTCCCTTGTGGATTTTTATTTAGTTGAAAAACACTCTAAAACAACAGAAGCAAAAAAAAAAACTCGGGCTTAGTTTTTCAGATTGGGTAAACTGGACACTGGCTTCCTGCTTTTTAGCATATGACTGCGATAGGCTCTTGGGAGGTCTGGTTGTGATGGGACGTGAAGCTGGAATGTGAATTGCAGCATGCAAGTCCCTAACTGCAGGGCAGGAGAGGCTTGTCTAAACTAGGAGAAAAGCTGCCATCTGCTTGTGTGAGCTCAAATGAGTTGGCTAAGTCTGATTGAAATTCTCCTCCTAACCAGTCTACACTGGAGTTGAATCGAGCTTTCATTTTTGGTGTGTCAAATTAAACTGTTTAAGGTTAAAAGTTAATGCTTGACCACATGCTTTTTTTTTTCCTCCCTGCTATGTAAACCTGAAGCCTTGTCTAGACAAGGCGGGGGGAATCCAGTTGGTGAGAGAACTTTTTCCTTGTCTAGACCAGGCCTCAAGTCCTGTTCACACAGCAAAAAAAGGTGCTCGATCCAGTTGTATTAGTTTAGTCAGGTTAGCTTAATGCAGCAGCACCATTCCCTTAATGCTTGTGTAGACAGAGTTTCAACCCCTCAAATCACATAAGCTGGTCCTGGCATAACCTGGGCTTCCCTCCTGGATTTCAACGCAGCCAGCGTGATGCATCCTAACATCCATTTGCTCTGCATTCACTCAACTATTAGATGAAAATTAGAAGGAGCTAGTTAACTTGATCTGATGTTGTATCTTTAAATCCTAGTTCCAGCAGGCTTTAATCCTGTTGTATGTGACCAAAGTGAATCTAATGTTTGGCTCCCCACCTAAAGTGTTTCAGCGTTAACTCTCTTGTGTCGTCCTAGTAGCCTATAATTATATGCATACTTTGCTTTTTTGGGTTTTTTTTTCTGTGTGCGCGCGCGTGCATGCACACCTATATTTTGCTTTTGGGTGTGGGGGGGGCGGTGTAACAGTCGGCTCTGCAGATGAATTACCTAAAATTTCAGCTGGACCATTAAAAAAAATTGTGTATGGATGCCTTGGCGAAAGAGTGGTTTGAATAAAGAGAAAAAGAAACAAGACTCAAAGCAAAGAGGAGGTTCCTAGGCTTAACAAGACTGTTTTTGAGTAGCTGTTTTGAAATTGGATGCGTTTCTTTGGAACTGAATGTTCAGTTCTGAACTCGTACGAGTTGGCCACGCTTGAATTTCAAAAATCTTGTTTTGTCCTCAATTGTTTTTATTTTATCACTGAATATAGACAATATATGCGTTTGTCTCTTCTCTGTATTATTCCTGTTGTCTCATCTGGAACTCTGCTTTTTTAGTATCTGGTGGTAGCATCCAGTGTGTAAGTAAGTTTGTGCGCTGACACGCTCCCTCCAAGGAGTCTGTCGAGATGAAACAACCATGCTTCTCTGCCTCTTAGTTGTAGCATTAGCAGGCATGACCAGCTCTGATATTAACTACAAAGCAATCCATGTCTCGCAGATGACCAGTTGTTGGTTTTGCCATCTTTTTTGAATTTATCCAGTTCTTTGATATTCAGTGTTTTTTCTGAAAGCCCAAGCTTCTGGAGTCTGGGAGTTGAGAGAATCTCTTACCCCCACTCCCCCTTTTTTCCCCTCTAATTTTATTGTTCTCCTGATACGTTTATAACCGATTTATTTTTTTTTTTTAATTTCCTTTTTTTTTTTAATTCAATATTTTTGAACTAGCCATACAGTTGTGAGGCCCTGGGTTCTCTTGAAGGCTCTGCTGTGTTGAGCAGGGATATGTCCTACCCTCAACATCAGATACATCTGTAGTTCATAGGAGGTTTCCGTGGTAAAAGGTAATTTGTCATGTTGTGGTGACTTGTTAAAAGTACAATTGCATGCAACTAAGACAACATGGTCATAAAGGTTACTTTCGTGCATATTGGTACGTGCCAATTTATAGCTTTTAAAAGGTGAAAAGAGCATCAGACTTCAGTATCCCACTAAGATGGAAATTTTTCTTGTGGGTTGGGTTTGCTGAATAGTATTCAATAATACAGTCCTTAATTATGTTGAAAGCTCTCTCTCTTTTTGTGTCTCTTAATTCATTAGACTTTATTGATTGGCTGCTTATGGTAGTATTTTCTAATGGTCAATAATACCCTAAGACAGGTGTATCACAGTTGTGGGCCACAGAGCTATCCCATGTGCCCCCAGGCTATTGGAGGTATGGGGGTAGGGCCTTTTGGGCATGGCTTTTTGCAGCAGTAAACCAAGCAAGGGCTGTGCAGCTACAGCTCTTGGTTGTCTTGCTACTCCCTGGACTACCAGACCTGCCGGAACTGCTGCTGCCCTGTGGATCTGGCCTGGGAGGAGCCCTGCAGTCCTGATCCTGCCTGGGGCCTGGGGCAAGCTTGACACCCCTGCCATAAGGAACGTGACATTTTGCTACCTCTGTGCATCTGTATGGAAGAGAAGAGGAGTGATCAGTGCTTGAATTAATTACTACAGATGTCAAGTATGTAGTTACATAGGCAGGGAAAGGCTTTAGGGATCGAGAAGAAATGACATCTGATTCTGCTTTCAGCTTTCTAGCTATGCATCCTTGTGTCAAACTGCTGTGAGATGTCGTGGTGCCGTCAGGAGGTCACAGTGTTAGTTAGTATGGCCATTTTGATCTTATATTGAGGTTTCCAGATTGTTCTCCTGGCTGTATCTCTGCATATCTTTAAAAGCTGACTCCGGTTTTGGTGATTAGGGCAAGATATATATATATGTCAAGAATTGTTTGCACCTCTGAAGACAGGAGTAGAGGGACCTTTGCAGTTCTGTGCAGATGGATTGAGAACAGAAATTTGGGGCCTTGAATGCT
The DNA here is from genome assembly GCF_000455745.1 of Alligator sinensis. Lineage (NCBI taxonomy): Eukaryota > Metazoa > Chordata > Crocodylia > Alligatoridae > Alligator > Alligator sinensis. The sequence goes on along the minus strand of NW_005842439.1, from coordinate 995,845 downwards.
TGGTAGATCTTTACATAATAAAATTCCGAAAAATTCAACTTTGCCTTTTTTTTTTCTCTTAGGGTGACAGCGTTATTACAGTGCTGCTGGCTGAAGAAGACAAACTTGAAGATGATGTAGATTTTTACTTGGTGTTTACTGGGTCCGCTGTCCAACACTGCACAAGCACTAGAAAGGTTAATCCTGGAACATTGGAGACTATTGCTCCTGGTAAATGTTTTATTATCTCTGCAAAATGCACAGTGTACCAATTTGAAAACTGATTAATCCAAGATGATTTAAACCCCATGTAACCTCAATAATCTTGATTTTTCCCTTGTTTGTACAATTTTTTAATGATAAAAGAGAAGTAGATGATCCTTAAGTTTGGACACAATGAGCTTTTAAATATTCCAGAGCTGAACTACAGTTTTTGGTGCAACTATCACTATATCAGCTCAGTTATTGAACATGCATGTGTTGAATTTGACAGAGGAAAACACAGTTCTACTTGCACGTGACCAAAGGTCAGACAGGTAGAGAGCACCATTACCTATATGCATCTGTTGAGGCTTCGCTTCCTTTGGGTTACCTGTGAAGGTTGTATTGACTGCATTTAGACTACTGGGATTGGTTTGAATGGGGAGTTATAACACTTTTTTATACACCTAGGAACAGGAACTGAGAGTTTATGAAGTTCTCACAAAGTGAAATGAATAGCGCTGTGTAGTTCTGGGTGACTTTTTCCCGAATTTTCAGGAAAGGCAGATCTTTGTTAGAGGCCACTACTCTTATCAGGCTTCATACAGTTAAAGAAACCCACATTTTCCTTCAGTGGCTTCCAGACCGTGGGAATGAAAACGGTCCAAACTGTGTTCCTTGCAATTAACCTTTTATTCTGACTATTGTTCTGCAGCACGTTGATACCAGTGGGAGAAGAATCTACATAACACCTTTCCTATATGCAGTACAAATGACATAACTCAGTATATTTTAGTTCCTGTTTTTATTGAACGTGTAGTAAATGCTATGCGAGAGATCTTAGATCCAGTTTGGGATGAGGTATTTGCTATTGACAGCATGGTTTTGCTTCTACCTCTCTTTCCCCATGGTAAATGAAGTGGTTAAAACAAAGTTGGCCACACTATTCACTCTTTTAATCACTACTTTAGCTGTCAGGGTTGTTCAAGTTACTCTGGAAGGGTAAGTCATGACAAATACGGATTACTGGAATCCAATGCAATCAATTAGATTAGTGATGACTTTCTCACAGAAGTGATACAGAACTGGTAATGCGTATAGTAACCCCATGACAGCACTGGGTACAATGACCTCATCCATCTTTCTCTTGGGACCTGAATAACTGAATTGCCAGGAAGGGAACTGAAAAGATTCTGTGTTCTCTTTCAGTCTGAAAAGGAACCAGAGTACTGCACAGGATTTCCTTACGAATGTAATCCGTTCCTCTCGTCGTTCACCCTGACCGCGCGAAACGTAGGAGCAGGCACTTAAAATGCTGCTTGAACTGTGTTGATTGTAAATGCAGTAGTGCCGGGTGGCAGCTCACTTTATGGATGTGCTGCAGAGACCTCACTGCTTTCTGTTTGCTCGGGGTTTGCCAGATCTTGACACAGATTCTGTGCTCGATAGGTATGTGCGCAGTCATGTACAGACAGACGCACACATGCTCCCTGCCCCCAACCATAATTCACGCTGATCTGAAGTGACGTTTTGGGCAGCTTCCTCCCCTGCATTTGCGTTTCATTTTGGAGATGCTATAGGATCAAGGACTTCAATATTAAAAAAAGACTTTGTGGGTGGGGAGGCTTGATGATGAGAAAGTCTTCTTGTCTTGATGGAGATGCGTTTGGCTAGTATATTTTGTGGTTCAGTTGCTCTTGATGAAGGTAGTGATTTTTTAATAGGAACAGGATCTATTTCAACTCAACTCCTCT
>NW_005842439.1:974311-993901 GCF_000455745.1 Alligator sinensis | reverse complement strand
CTGAACTCTACAGTGAAGCTGTAATCATGTGTTTACAATGTATATTCAGCTAGTTGCCTTGGAAATGGTTGTGGTGACTCATAGCCAGCATTATTTGACCTCAGCGCAGGATTAACCACGAACAAGAGACAGAGTGTGGGAGACCAGCCTTTGTTTAAACCTCATAGCCTAGGTAATTAGGAGGATATAAAAATATGAAAACCATGTGTACAAGGAACAGCTCCTAGCCAAAACCTCTTTCACTTAAAGGTTTGGGTGACCCTCTTCCCTCCCCACTGCCCCCCTGCAACGTAGGCATCCAGTGCAAAAGAGCCCTACATCAGGCGAACCAACTTCCACTGTAAGTGTTTCACCGATGAGCTGGCCGGCTCTTGTACTCAGGCCAGCAACTCAGCCTAAGTTTGACTTCCACTAGGTTTCCCACAGCTTGATCATACTGGTTGGTCATAAATAGAATTTGAGGGGGGGGGGGGGGGGAAAAAAAAAAGTGGGGGGGGGGGGGGGGGGTAAAATTAAAATAAAAATGTTTGAAGAAACACGATGCAAAAAAACCCCAAACATTTTTCATTTCCTTTCTGAACCCTTTCTGGCAGTGTAATTGTGACCCCAAGGCACCAGCATCGTAGTGGTATAAACAAGCAAGAAAGAGAAGCTGCTGTGTGGTTTTGGTGCCTAAACTAAGGGGCATATTTACATGTAAAAAGATCCCTCATAAAGAATTAATGTTTAAGTAGTCTACATAACATAAGGTAGTGCTAGGCAGGCGCTTTTCAAAAATGTTATTCTGGCAGTGTCCCTTTAAATTGCTGATTACACAGGCAAATAAATGCTACATAGTCTGAAAGTCTTTAAACAAAAATTATCATTCCCCAGATCCAAAGTTTGCTACATTTTTTCCTCCTAACCTGCTCTTGTATGTGAATCTTTATGATTGGCTATATGATAACATATCTCTACGTGCACTCTTGATTCACTATTCAAACATAAGCTTTTATTTCTGTGCAGGACAAAAAGGAGGAAGGAACTTGCATCCATAATCAGAGGTTGGATTCTAGGGCGAGATTGTTACGAAGAGAGCATTTTCAATTAAAATATTAGGTTCTGAATTTGGAGGTACCGGTCAGCAGAGTACATAACAGATCAAGTCGCTAGCTGTGATAGCTTTGAAACAGGCAGCCCTTGATGGTGCTGCCCCAATAAGACAGAGAGGAAGTATCTAGTGATTGTACAAATACATAAGCAAAAAAGGATCAGACCTCGTCTTTTGTAGCTCGCTTTATGGGTGCTTGTACACATGACGGGGTTTAATCCCCAGGGTTTCATTTTATGCTCCCTGAATTGAAATGGTGGGTTTTTAATTGAAAACCACTGTTTAAATTTTTGCGTTGTGTTATGGTGTGGGGCCCGATCCTCCCCCTCCCCCCCCCCGAGACTGCTGGCCTCTCCCATGGCTGGGGGGCAAGCTGCCAGGGGGCCAAAAGGCCACTGAGCTGCAGAGGGCCCTGGTCCTTCCCTCCACAGTGGCAGTGCTTTCCAGGCCCACCCAGGGAAGGGGTACTAGTGGGCTGGGGGCTGCCGTAGCTCGGAGACAGCACCTGGCCAAGTCCAACTCTTCCCCGAGCCCACTGGAGCTTCCAGGATACCATGCACTGTCACCAGCACCTTCCTGCTGCCTGGGACACCCGGGGAGTGGGCTAGCGTGCCCCTGGGGCAGTGTGGGGAGGTGGCAGGAGGGCAGCTACATGTGCTGACAGCTGGAGAAGGCAGTAGGGACTGAGCAAAGGGTGCTGGAAGACTGGGCAGGCTTGGGGAAGCTCGGGCTTGGCGGGCTTCCAGTGCCCTGTGCAGAGTCTCCACCACCTTCTTCAGCTTCCAATACCATGGAGCCTCTCCATGCTGCCCCAGGGGCAAGCCAACCCATTCCCGGGTGGTCTCAGGTGTTGGGAAGGCATCAGGGACTGTTGCATTGGGGCACTGGAAGCCCCAGAGGGCTCAGGGAAGAGTTGGATCCAGCTGGGTGCTGTCTCCAAGCTGAGGCAGCCCTCCTGGGCAGGCCCAAAAGGAAGGACTGGAGCCCTCTGAAGCTCAGGGGTCATGGGAGAGATGGGCAGGCTCTTTTGCCTTCATCAGGCGCCTGCTGAAGGGAGAAGTGGTGAGGGGCCTGATCCTTTTTTTCGGCAGAGCCTGCCCACCTCTCCCACAGCTGGGGGGTGGGGGGCAAGCTGACAGCTGCATTGTTGCAAACTAAACTACATGAGGATGTGGTTTAGTTTTCAGCGTTGCAAACTCATTTGAAATCCCCAGACCTCAAGCATGTGTATTGTGTGGTGCTATTAAGCCACGCGAAGGAAACTTTTGTCACGTGTACATGGTGACAGTCATCACATGTACAAGTGCCCCATGGCTTTATAGAAGGAGTAAGTTTGTGTAACTGTGTAAGCCAGCAGTCTCCCCAGAACATGTACATGTTTTTATACCTATTTTCTTGAAATGTAGTGAGACTTTAGAAAATGCATTTTGCTAGTTTTAATGCTGGATTAGGCCTGAAAAATTCCCACCAACTGCTGGATATACTGTGAGTTTCAGTCAAAGGTGTCTTATTCTAAAATTGTTAAATCTTGTATTCCCATTGTTAATTAGCATTGGGGCTGAGAGAGGGTGGGTTGGAACGGGAAAATGTTTTTAACTTTGAAACGTGTTTAACTTTGAAGCAATGATCTCAGCAGTCCGTAAGAGGAGAAATACGGGTGGGAAAATCAGGCTGTCCCGGATTTGTACCAAGACTTGTATAATTAGTCAAATGGCACCTGTCTGTTTGTTAGGTGGTGGCAGATAACTTTGATTTATAGAGTTTCTGTTTCTTTTCAATACTGCTGAAATCAAGATTAGTAAGAACTGTGCTGGCTCATGCTTTGATCTTGAGATATCTCAGGAGAGGTCAGCTACACATGTATTTAATATTTCTTACACCTTTTAGTTACAGACTTACAGTCCAATGGCAACACAAGTGCCCTAAAACAGATGTTCTTTCCTGTTCTTGCCGCATCCAGGAGAGATTTCTTCAGCTGAACGGTTCTAAAACCTTTTGATTATTTAGAACTCTTAAAATAATAAAGACCAATAATAGATGCATCCCCCTGAATTCACTGTACATCATAGGTGTGTACTTATTGCAATAGGATCTTGTTTTATAATGTTTTTGACCATTTTGGATTTCCTTTGTCTTCAGATAGTCTTTTCCTGAGCTGCCTGGCTCAGCTGTTTCTTGTGTGCCCCATGTTCTTGGTATTATACAGCATAACCGTTGTACTTGCTGTATTTGGGGGTCTACCCAACTCGGGGCAGCAGCTGACTGATTTTGCAGGCAGTTCATGGGGCTGGCCACCATTTCCACAGGGTTATTGGGGTGCAGCTCCTCCAAGCCTCTGATTGGCAGAGGGCCCTGCCCCCCCAGCTGCTGATTGGTAAAGAGCTGTCCATTGTGTGGTCCAGTCCCTCACCACTGATTGGTGAAGAGGGGTGGGGCTGCATGACAGGCAGCTCTCTCAGCCAATCAGTGGCAAGAGGTTGGGGTAGCAGCCACCTTGCCTGTTTGCCTTTATGCCGGTAGCTCCCTTTGTGCCAGGCTGTATGGCTGGGATGACTGCCGGGAGGCTGGGAGGAGCCAACGTTTAATTTTTAGTAAGGCTTTTATTGTTTGGTTCACCCCCCACTGCCAGGATTTCACAGAGATTGCTGGGCAGGCTCTGGGCATCTTTGGTGTTCACTTAAAACCATTTGAAAGGACTTGGGAGATTTAAACAAGTTAAAGCTGGACAGAGCATCAGTATGTCCTCTTTCTCTTCAAACATGTCACTTGATTATCAGTTAGTTATGTGACCAGTGCAACTACACTTTCCTACTAGACAGAAATTCCAGTTTCAGCAGCCTCAGCTGTCCGTCCATGCTAACCCGTTGAAGTAGACTTTCCAACATGTTGGGACTGTCCACAAATTTGGGTTGTCCTGTTTGATTGGGAGCCCTTAGAGAAAGCACTCTACCCTCTTCCTTCTTTCTAGTGAGGGGAATCATGGTGGAGAGCCCCTGCTGACTGCAAGCATGGCCAGAGGGCACAGTGAGAGGTCTGGTTTCTAGTAGGCAGGTCCAAAGCTATTTAAAACTTCTGTTTCAAGACCAGTGCTTTAAACTCCACTTGAGAGGTGATAGGCAGCCAGTACAGATGATGGAGTATAGATGACTTTTGGAGAGGTGTCCCTTACCTCTGTCCTGTGACCAGCTTAAATAACATGAGACATTTTAAGGTGCAGTTCCATGGAGGGCACAGAGAATCAAGCCAGTCTGGAGGTGACTAAGGCATGAATCATGATAACAGAGCCCAGGTTAAAAGAAATGGCCACAGTCTCCCTGCTGGGCACAGACTGTAAAAAAAAAATATATATATATATATATATATATAATTTTTGGATGTGGTTGCAATGTGATTGTCCAACAGGTGGGAGGTCTAACAGGGTTTCTGAGTAGACTGTGTCCTGTTTTTGCTGCCTGTGGAAAGAAAAACAGTAGCATTTTGTTAAAGTCCCTATAGAGAAGGTTTGCAGAAGACTAATGTAGGTAATTAATCACTTTCTGGAAGATTTAAGTAATTACTGTTAAAGCTACGCTGTGCGTGGAGGGAGATAGTGGATGGATCTGACGCTCAAGTGAGCTTAAAGCAGAAGTATCAGCTGAGGTAGCTGAAATAACGGTTAATTTAGGACCAGGAGAATAAAACATATTTACTAGGATTTTATTTACCTTTGTCCTCAGGGTTAAAAATGGACAGATTTTACCAGTCCAAGGGCAGTTACTTTGTGGCCAAAAAGTATTTGGCCACAAAACCAAATCCCCAGTCAGGTCTGATCTATCATAATGCAATAGCAAATATCAACTAAATAGTAACAGATATTCCCCAGTTTACAATGCCTGCATGCTTTTATCAGCTCGTTTGCCAGCCTGAATACATACCTAGCCGCAATACAATTAAACCTTTCTGTTAGTTCCAGTGTAATGACATGCAGTATTTATTTTGTGTGCATTACTGCTTTCCCTTCATTTGATAAACAAGCACTTCTCCAAAGTGCTAGCTTTTGCTTTTCCTGGTTGATCTCATATTCATAACCCATAATTTGAGATGTTTTCTTTTTTAAACCAGCTGCAAATGCTGATACTGCAGACCTAGTCTGAAACTACATCTAGCTTGGTACTTTGCGGTGTTTATCTATCTGAGGTTCTGTCTCCTCTGGAGCTGGAAGGCTGATTGCAGCTCATGTAGACACCCAGAAGCTAGCTCTAATCTACCTAGCCCAGGTACCAATGGCAGCAAACCTGTGGCTGTACAACCTGTAGCTGGTAAGTATCAAGATCTTGGGTCTTGCTTTCTTGGGCAGCCCTCTACCCAGGGATTCTCCAAAATTGCAGCTACAACTGATTTGGCAGTCACAAGGCACAAAATCAGAAATGCCAGGAGCAACCAAGTTGTTTAAAAGTTTTGTTGCAAAATCACTGCTTTAAACTCCACCTGAGAGCTGATAGGCAGCCAGTACAGATGGATGTGGGTGACCTCTGGAGATTTCATAGATTTCATAGACATTAGGGCTGGAAGGGACCTCGGAAGATCATCGAGTCCAGCCCCCTACCCAAAGGGCAGGAAGTCAGCTGGGGTCATAGGATCCCAACAAGATAAGCATCCAGTTTGCTCTTGAAGGTGTTCAATGTGGGTGCTTGAACCACCTCCGGTGGCAGGCTGTTCCAGACCTTGGGGGCTCGGACAGTAAAGAAATTCTTCCTTATGTCCAGCCTGAAACGGTCTTGTAGTAGTTTATGACTGTTCGACCTAGTTGTCATCCCTTGGGGCGCTCTGGTGAACAAACATTCCCCCAGATACTGGTGGGCACCCCTGATAAACTTGTAGGTGGCCATCAGATCACCCCTGAGCCTGCGCTTTTTCAGGCTAAAGAGCCCCAGGGCTCTCAGCCTGTCATCGTAGGGCCTGCTTCCCTGACCTCTGATCATGCGCGTGGCTCTTCTCTGGACTCTGGAGTTGCACCTTAACCTGGGTGCTGTGACCTTCTTCACCATCTTAAGTTTCATGAGAGATTCCAGATGCAATCCCATGGAAAGCACAACAGAAGCCAGCCAGTCCGAAGGCGACCAAGGTAGCTCAGGTCTGTCAGTGCAAATTGCCCTCACACCCCAGGCTGCACTGTAGGTATAACCTGAGGTTCTTCTAAGACCCCTCTTGTTCTGGTATTTGGAAGCCTCCTAATCTTCAATGCATTTCTGTTCACAACATCCCTATGAGGTACTATTTATCCCCATTTTACTGATGGGAACTGAAGCACTGAGAAGCTTAGTTACTGGTTTGCACAAGATCACATGGGAAGCCTGTAGAGGAAGCTGAACCTGGGTCTCCTGCCCATTGCCCATATCACAGACCCCTCCTGTCTCAGCTCAGGACATGAGAAACAAATGGGAATATGTTGAATGGTCTCCTTGTTTCTGTATGTATGTAGCATTAAGTGGACTGCATTGTACAGCGGGCACAAAGGACCTCCAAGCCAGGCTGTCATTAGTTGGGCTTTTGGGAAAATGAGCAGGAGGGTTTCTAAGGAGAAAAAGGAAATGCAGAGTGCACCTCAACACCCAGACAGTCTTGGAATGAAGTAGATAACTATATTCCCTCTTTGTCACAGACTTATTTAACTTAAAAATAAATTAGAAAAGGAAGTGAGAAAAAGAAAAGAAAATGGGAACTTTGGGTCTACTTGACTCACCATGTGTTGGTTTTCCTTGCATTGTAAATCCAGTTCTGTGGCAGGAAATTACCAAATCTTGCCTGAATGATGACTGCAAGTTTTGGCTCCTTGTGTTTTGAGACTAGTTTTGAGTTTTCTAGCTTGTTCAGTGATGGTGTGAGAGTTGCTTCTGTAGCAGAGAACCGGCAATAGCAGTAGAAACTTCCCCATACTACTAGCCAGTTTGCCTCAAAGCCTGAGGCTGACCTTAGGGTTGAGGAAGGGAGTTCAGCTTCATATATCCATTTGTTCCTTGGTCTCTGGATGAAACTTCAGCTACAATTAATGCCTTTTTCTGGCAGAGATTGAGGTGGAGACCTACCCATGTGATCCTTGCCTACCACCTGCACGTTCATTTCAACCAGCACACAGCATTTAAGTCTTGTTACTTAGAGTGAAGCTTCAGTAATGTCTTTCCCTTTTAACTGTGGTTTTAGGAAGGCAAGGATTCAGTGAGAGAAGGGCTTGAGTCTTCTACGATCAGCTGCAGTAAGAAGAACTGGCAGCAGATCAAGTCATCTTGGTTAATATACTTGAGGGGAAAATGCGCGCGTGTGTGTATAGATGGATATATCTATAGAGATATATCTATATTTATAGATATCTTGTCATTAAAGCAATAAGTAAGGTGTTCGTATGCCATCTGTTGTCTCCATGCCCACCGCTACATTTTTTTTCATGTATCCTTTTCAGAAGTTGCCTTGTGGATATCCAGTTTCTTGTGTCCTTTTCTGTACTACAGACCAGTGGGAGTTCTGCACTGGTATCAGTGGCAGTAAAACTCGATTTTTAAACACCAGTTTTGCCTATTTCTGTTGGGTGCCACTCGTTAACAGTTCCCATGCAGTTGGGATATTGCAGTGTTTTCTTCCCCTGTGTATGTGGAAATATTACAAGGTCTCCATCATAATCACTACCCGCTTCTGTAACTTTCAGAAACAGGATCTGCCTAAATATTTTGCAACATGTTTTATCTTTGGATTTTTTTTTCCCCCCCTGATTTGACTGCAGCTGTTTCAAGTGACCGAAAATTACATAAAGTACAATTAACATGTGAAAACCTTCATTTAAAATTTATAATGAATTATTGTCCTGCTTATTCTTTTTTTCCACCACTGAATGTTTGCCACCTAGGAAACTGGTGTTCGTTGAAAAGGCCACGCTCTCTACTTTCCAAATAATTTTTGTGCTGGAAGACTGAAAGGATAAACAAGTTGCGTAACAAAGGATCACTTGGCAATAACAGTCATGCGGACTTGTTTTAAAATGTTCTTAATTACGAAACATTAAAAAAACCCTAAAATAGAGTCAAACTATGTAGCCAAGAAAAGTTCTGTATTACAGTCTTTCTGGTGTACTTAAGTGCGTTATGCAGACTTATGAAAAAGAAATGAAGCCAGTTCTCACCGATACAAGCCATAAGGAAAAAAACTGGTGAACAGGGCATGGAAAGTACTTCTGAGTGGGCATTGGAGGGCTGTATAAATCCTATTGATTTTTATGATGATCCTGCAGTAACAGGACCCTCAGTGTATGGTAGAAGGATTTTTGGCTGGGAGACAGATTTTATTGTTGAGGGTTTAAATTGTTGAATAAGGTCTCCTGTCTGTTGTAATTACACAGCCTATTTATATTGCATAAAGTAAGTCCTTGTCCTGCAGAAGTGGCCACAGTAAGTCTATAAATTACACATTCATATGAGCCCGTAAGCTTCATAAACAGCTCTTACTCTTTGAAGAAAAGGAAAACTCACTTCTTTGGTACCAGGAGGAGGAGCTCTTAATCTGTGTCTGAGAACCACTAGAGGGCAGCGTTACTGGTTTATGGCAAGCAATTACATTACAGTCAAACTAGACAATCTTTTATTTTCCTTTCCCTCCTTAAATCTGTTTGAATTAAAAATACAGAAGCTCATCTTGTCATGGTGACATGGAAAATACAATTGGGACAGGAATCCTTAATCACCTACCAGATGAACTTGGCATACATTTCCAGTGTGACTTTAAATAGTTGTGGATGCTCAGGACCAATTGTTCAATGTGTTCAACAAGACTCCTAAGTGCAGGAGGCTTGGACAGGATTTCCACTTCTTAGTTGGGTAGGAAATGAACTCATGTTTTAGTAAGGTGGCTCTGTTTAGCTGTAACTGTTTTGTCTCCATGTGTGCCTTGTCTAATGATAAGGAGCCTGCTGGGAACTGCCACTACCCTTTCAAATGTGCCCTCCGCAGAGGAAAGTATATTAGACGCAGACAGGCTTAAAAGCAAGTTAACCATTTGTGGTTCCCTCCTTGTAGCTTCAGTCTCTCCACGTTTTTGGTTCTGCGTATAATTTCACAGAATGTCTCTACGGACCAAAGGTGTTTTTATTGGCTTACTTTGGTTCTCTTTGAATAAATACAAGGGGACCCGAAGCTCGTGTTAGCTCTCTTGCTATCGATAGTATGACGTATGAGGAAATATATACGTTGGATATTTGTATATACATATAGATCCTCATACGTTGTACTATTTCCTGCAGCTGGTACAGAATTTAATGCGGCACTACAGCTAGGACAGGTCAGACCGGTAGCCATAATTAGGTTTAACTTTTGATCTGAAGCATTTCACCCGCTGGTACCTAGTCTGTCTTATATTTTACCAGCAAGTCAACTTACCTGCATAACGAAGCTGCAAAAGTGCCTTCCAAGTTCATATTGTAGGGCTGTTTTCACAAGGTCACATTTCACTTGATTTCTAATTTTTCCATTAAAAAATAAAATCAAATCTGTTTTTTCCATGTGTTATTTTATGCAATATGTATGCCCAGAAATGTACTTCTCTTAATGCTAGAGCTTAACCAGAAAGGCCAATCTAGTTATAAGACTTAAAAAAAAAAAATAATAATGTCATTTCATTTTATAAAAATGTTCTTAACATGTGCCAGTTCCTGGCAGAGGGCTGGCTTGGATACGGATATCGGTTTATATTATGAGCCTAGACTCTGTCTTAACAAAGGCTTTGTCTGGAATCTCGAAAACAAGTGCCAGCGCACATGAAACTGAGAACAACGGGGGGTCCAAGTTGTCAGGGTCATTAGTGGCTCAGTGAGAGATCTTCAGGTGAAGAGCAGCTTCATTAGCTCTTTTATATTATGAATTTTGTAATTTGTTAGCAAAGAGAGGAGGTTATGGGGAAAATGACCATATTGGAGAGGAAATCTGTGCATCCCTACCCTGAAATGTATAGGTTGAAAGTTGGTTTTATTGTATTACAATGTCCCCAGCCATATGCTGGCACCTCTTAAATCGGATGGGAAAGATGCATGCTGTCCTGAGAAGCTTGCCAACTTAAATTAGAGCTAATGAGATGCAGAGAAATGGAGGTAACTTCAGTAAGACGATACATGTCAACAAGACATGGGCGGCACGATGAAGTAACACTTGGCCTATAGAAGGTTTTAAAAGGTTGCAGAGTCTGTTAATTGTCTAGTGTCATGAAGATGTTGTGGCAGAAATGAGTACAGATAAGGAGAAGCTTTGCACAGGGCAGCATGTGGAGGTGAGGTGTGGAAGCAAGCACAAAACGGTTGGGATATTAGTGGACAAATGTATTCTGTAGGCTGGCATCCCTGGCAGAACATTTTGGATTGCTATTGTGATATAATTTGGTAGCATACAGCCACCATACTTCGTATCACTTTCCCAACCAGTAGGTTTAAACTCTTGATGGGGGGAGGGGTGTCATAGAAGGCAGGCACAGAGGAGGTTGATGTGCATGCAATATTACACTCTGAAACAAAGAAAATTGTTCTCCTTCACCCTGTACATCCTTATCTTTCCAAGTCAGGTATTGGTGTCATCTTCCTTGAAACACACACAAAGGAAACAGGCGGCCTTGCTGATTCATTTACTAAAAAAGCAAGAGTGCTATGAAGTTACTTTGACTTGCTGGCAAAAAGTTGAGACGCGTAGCTTTCTGTGATGCTGCAGATAAAAAGTGGTTGCAGACTCTATATATTCTGTATAGTTAACATAGTTCTGTATAGTTAACGTAGGGGACTGTTTCGCTTACAAAGCAGATCTAGGCTTGGGCAACGTTGGTGAGCTGATACTACCATGCATCCAGGAAGTATGCTGTTAGAGCTAATGGTGTAAAGTCCAGTTCTGCCTGACTCTTGTCCTGGGCAGGTCACTTACCCTACGGTGAAATAGATTCTGCTAATTACTATAAGAGCACAACACTTATAAATCATTATCCCATAGGAACATCAGGAAATTTAGCTAACATCTCTAATGCCATTTGACGCACTTTGTAAAAAAGAGTTGTTGAAGTCCAGATATCGTCAAGGGTGGGGGGTCTTTGAAGCCGAGAGCAATTTTCTCCCACTGCCAGTGGTCCCTTCACAAGGTTTATGTGTATTCATGTATCTGAAGTGTACTTGCATGCACCATTCCAAAGACATTTCAAAGCAGGGGGCAGAGAGCTCTTGAGCAATCTTAGTATTTGCTGTGCTCCTTGCTTAATTGCTCCTCTTGCTTTTGAACTGTTTGCCAAAGTCAGAACCTGTCCCAGACTTTCACCCTGACTCTGACATTTTGTCAGATGTAGGGAAGGAGGACATCAAAGCCTCTGAGGGGAAAGGGTACATTGCCCTTTAGAACATTCCCCTTGGTTTAGCAGAACACTTGTTTGATCCTATTAGATATAAATGAATTGTCAGCTCCCTCACCTCCCTTTGAAAGCTACATTGGATATTTGTGGGAGTTCCAAAAGACCATGACTGGCCGCCAACCAACACACAAAGTCTGGTTGCTTCCCCCTGTGCTACGCTTAATACCCATATGGTTTTGTTTTAAATTGGGTGCAGTAATCCTGATATTTGGGGCTCGCTCCTCTCTTCTGTTCATGGGAACGTTTGTTCTGCATGGCTAGTTGACGTCTGTTATGAGACCCTGAATGCCGTGCCAGCTAATTTGTCAGTGGGAATCCACTTATCCCACATGGGATTTCTCTTGTTACTGTTTAAACTAAAAAGCCAGTGAGCAGTATCGGATAGGTAGAAGAATCGCTTGGTTTCATGTAGGAGGCGGTGGAAGCAAATGACACCAATTGTTTTCCTGGACACCAGCTTGCTTTCACTTGATAACTGCTGTTTGGCTGTGCTGGAAGAAGTGCTGTTTAAATCTGAGTGACAGGTGGCTGTCAACTCACACATCTTGAAGATGGGATACTCCTGGAAAAAAGAGAAAATTAGAGTTCAAAAATAGCAGCAGCATCTCAGGGGTGGGTGTGTGTGTGTGTGTGTGTGTGTGTGTGTGGGTGTGTATGTGTTGGAGAGTCTTTGATTCTGAAATGTTTTTGAACTTTACAGGCTAGTGAATTGCTACCTCCAGGTGCTATCAGTGTTTGTACTAGAGAAGACAAAGCCTTGGCTGGGATGATCTAGTTGGGGATGGTCCTGTTTTGAGCAGGGGGCTGGACTAGATGACCTCCCGAGGTCCCTTCCAACCCTCATTTTCTATGATTCTAAGGCAGCGTGCAGGACCTGAGCTGCTTTTTGTGGGTCAAGGCTCTGTAATTACTGTGGTAGGTACAATTTTATCCATCCTGTTGTGAAACAGGGATAGACTCACTTACTAGGCTCTTGCTAAGTAGATTGCTAATCCTACTAGCCTGAGGAAGACACAAAAGGTGGGGCTAGTGAAGTCCAAGAGCAGTAACCTAGTGAGGCACCTCACCTCTACCCTCCCCTACAACCTGTGCTGCTAAGATTTCTATTGGGGTATTATCCTCAGCTCCTGAATTAGCCTTACGTTATCCTATCCTCATAAACCTATTGTTGGTGATGGATATCATCAGCTGGTGCTGGATCTGGTTGAATTGCAGGTGTGAAAAGACCAGTTTCGCCATCTGTACCATTTCACAGCCCAGGCTCCAGCCCTTGTCCTGAGCACCATTTTCTGAAATGGTGCTGAATTCAGTCTTCTCTTCTCCTGCAGTTAAGCACTTGCATGGCAGCTAGTAGGTTTCTGGTAAGTGCGAAGCCTCATTCCCCAAAACCAGAGCCTTCTGGCATCTCTGAGGGGCTGTAAAGAGATGTTTCAGCTGTTCTTCCTCCCTGGCAGCCCCTCTTTCTTTATAACCTCCTCTTCTGTGGAGGCCTTTGTAAACGGTCTCAATTGCCAATCGTTTTCTTAAGTAGTAGTGTTCTGTTAATATGGTGCTTGACAATTTGACTGCTTCCACAAAACCCCGAGTAGGAAAAATGGAGTGACAGTTCTGCTACTGCTTGACAAAGCTTTGAACAGCTGCAGAAGTGTTGGATCCGACTGAAAAGTTTCTCTTTGCCACCGCAAAGATGAGGGAACATATTTTTCTTTTAGAAGTGAATGGAAGAGCTGAGACCCCCTACACCACCAGGGCAAGACTTCCTGCTCACCACTGGTATGTGGGTAAATGGCATTTTCAAGCCTGTGTATAAAAAAAAAAAAATTCCTTCGTCCCGTATATTTAATAAAGAATAAATAAATAGGGTTTGATCAACGTAGTAAGATGCTGAGATCATTGGTAGAGAAAGAAGCTTTTCCAGTAATTAGTGAAGGGTCCATGCTGTTCTGGCAAAAACAGCAATGACGTCGGTCTAGCTTTGGAGCAAGAGACAGAAAGAGACTGCAGAGAACAGTGAACTTGAAACACCAACCGTGTTATTAAAGGGGCTTGTCTGGCAAATACAAATGCTGGTCATGCTGAAAAGATGATATATTTTCCCCTTGTAAATTGCAAGGAAGTTTATTTGGAATTTTCTGGGGCTGTGGAACTGCTGCCCCGCTGGGCCAGCCTTTCATTAAAATAAGTAAATGAGAAGTTAGCAGAGCTGTGAAAATAAGTTGCTTTTTTTTTTTTTTTAATAAATATGAAAAGAAGCAATTTCCTTGTTTTCCAGAATGCAGCAAGCTTAGTTCTGCCATGTGAAACCAAATCCAAATGGCAGGTGCTGAATAAGAGACCTGATCACGTATACACAGCGTATTTGAAGCAGGCTATGCTATTTTTGTAATTGTTGCTTTTTTGTTGTTTGGGCAAAATTTTTGAAGGTCTAACCACCGATGCAATATGTAGCTTTGTAACACCTGCTCCTTTCTCTACTTCAGATGGGCTCCTGGCATCTTTCAAACGTTTTTAGAAATATGATTTTTGTTGAACTGTGGGGTTTGATTGTAAAAGTCCTAATGGGAGTTCTGTGCCAGATGCACCTGACTTTTTCACTAGGGACTCAGGTGCCTTGGTACCTTTGAGCATTTTTCCCTGAGTCCATTAGTGGTCTTGAAATGGCCTTTTGGTGATAGAAGGGAGTCTACTCCCATGACTCACAGCGACCATGAATGGAAAGGAATTCAAGAGGTCATCTACACCAGTGTTTCTCAATCCACGTGTTGCAACCCAAAAGTTGCAAAAGGGTCATGAACCAACTTAAAAATGGATCAGACTTTAAAAATGGATTCTCATTTTAAAGGAGAAAAATGTGGGAAACTGTGGCTTTTCTCTTGCAGGCTGGCAGGGTTCCCTCCCACCCCCGCTTCACACACCTACCCCCTGCCCCACACACTGAGGGGCTGGGGGCAGGGGACAGTGGGTTGGGAATGAGGGGCACTGGGTAAGGACTGGCCATTGGTGCTTACAAATGGGTCCTGGTACAAAGAAGGTTGAGAACCACTGATCTAGACCATTCCTCTTTCCCAAAACAGGATCAAACCTAACTAGTCCTGACAGATATTTGTTTAACCTGCTCTCTAAAGCCTCCAATGATGGAGAATCCACAGCTTCCCTAGGTAATCTTGTCTAGTGGTTTATTATGTATATAGTTGGGTGTTAAATGATTAAAAATATTAATTGTAATTAATCGTGAGACTTAAAAAACGGTTGTGATTTAATTGCAATTTTAATCATGCGGTTAAACAATAATAGAATCCCAACTTTATAATAAATATTTTTGGATGTGTGCACACATACACAAATCCTAGACAGTCCCAAGACCTGGTCCTCCAACCCCTGTCCCCCCATACACTTACCTGCATCCAGCTGATGAGTCTGCTCCCAGAACCATGCCTGTGTCTGTTTGGGCAGCAGCAAGTGGGGAGGGACTGCTTTTCCCTCAGCAGCACAGGCAGACACACACCAGCGACGGGAGAGAGGCTGCTTTTGCAGAACAGGCAGGTATGCAACAGCGAGGGGAAAGGGGCTGCTTTTGCCCCACCGCCAGCAGTGATTAACATACATAAAAACAAATTAGTGCAAAATCAAATTAACACATTAATGGCAATTAATACTACTATATAGCTACTGTCATTTTTCCTGGAGGCAAGTCTAAGTCACCCTTGCTGCAAAGCAAGCCCATTACTACTTGTCCTATTCATCTGTGGACATAGGGAACATTTTATAATCTTTATAATTTTTATAATATGATTCAGTTCTGGAGAGGAGAAATCTGAGGAAAGATCCTTATTCAACCCTCTGATTATGTGATTCTGAATAATATGAATAGAGTAGTCCTGTTCAGGAGGTCTTTTGTTACTCTATAGTTCGTCAAGTACTATTATATGGGTTGATATAGATATCATGGTATCTCATGCATGATTTAATTCATAGGATCTTGTACTGTTCAGACGCATTTCTCTTCAGTCTCTTTCTCTATTATCATTATGTTCATTTCTTTGGTTTTATTTTTCAGGCCATGACTGCTGCGAGACGGTGAAAGTGGAGCTTTGTGCCTCCAAGGAAGGGCTTCCTATTCTGGTGGTGGCAGAGGACAGGTTTCAGTTCATTCAGGATGAGGCCTATGATGCAGCTCAGTTCCTAGCAACCTGCGCTGGGAATCAGCAAGCACTGAACTTCACAAGATTCCTGGATCGGTCAAGGCCGCCGTCTGGGGACCTGAATTTTCTGGATGAGAAAGTGGCTTTGGCATTTCGACATCTGAAATTGCCAGCAGAATGGAATGTGCTAGGAGCGGATCAGACTCTGAACGGTGAGAAGAGTAGCTGCTCCTGTTGCTCTGTGTGTGTGTCTGTATGTGTAAATCAAAAGGGGTCTAGAAAGTCTTCTGTTAGGGTGAGTTTTTCCATCCATAAGGGGGGATCCTCCCAAATGCCAGCCAAGGTTTTTCTTTTAAGATCCTACATAAATGCATGTCAAGAACCTAAGCTTTCAGATTTGGCCATGCAGTAGATGCAAGGTCACAGCTTTCTCCAATACCTCATGCATATCCATTGCATTTAGAGCAATGACTCTCTTTCTCATATCTTGGGATACACTCCAGTACTTTGCTCTATCTCTTTTTTGTACTAAAAACACTCAATTGTCCTCGGTAGTCTGGTATTTTAATGCATGTGCAAAGGGGTGATTGTTTCTGTACACAGGGTATATGTGTGTCAGTACTATATTGATGAGTGTTATTGGAAAGCTTGTCACTAAATAGTAAGGGTGACTCAGGCTTATCTAGAGACCTTGTCAAGTATTAGGCATGCCAAGTCCTCCTCTAAGTTCCTGACCAGTATACCCGTGTGGAATCGTGCATTCACTGCATGTCATGTGGGAACGGAAAGGAAACGCACGTAGATTCACAAGATGAGCTCTGGTTTACATAAATGGCCGCATTACTTTTTTCCCCAGTGATTTCTGACTGATGGCTTCACACACAGAACATGGTTGTAACGTCTGTACTGCTGAATCCCCTTTTACGAGAAAGGCACAGTTACGAACTCTGGCCAAAGACACTTCTGTGTATGCTAGTGTGGCAGGTTTGTTCCATTCATGATAGTTTTCTGTGGCATTTTGTGGTGTGCAGTGTATGTGGTTTTCAGAGAATTACTGACCACCGTTTATTTTTACTGCAAACACAAACACACAGGAAGGCAATTAAACTAGCATTAAGAAACATTCATAATTTTGCTCGTTTGGTGGTTTCTTGCATAAAATCTCAACCAGCACGTCATCAGTTGAAAGAAGAAAAGCACATAGGGTTTCTAGCCTTTCCAATAAGTGAAAAGTGGTCTCAGTTGACGAAGAAGCTGAAAACCACATTTGAAAGGGTCCTGTTTTCAGAGATGCTGAGAACCACTCTCACTTCCACTGCATTTTGTGAGTTCTGAAAGCTCCTGAAAGTTGGACTGCTAGGATTTAAATTGACTCACTTGGGGAAAAAAATCATAGAAAATTAGGGTTGGAAGGACATCAGGAGGTCATCTAGTCCACCCCCCTGCTCAAAGCAAGACCATCCCCAACTAGATCATCTCAGGCAAGCCTTTGTCTAGCAAGGTCTTAAAAACCTCTAAGGACGGAGATTCCACAACCTCTCTGTTCCAGTGTTTTACTGCCCTCTTGGTGAAAAAGTTTTTCTTAATATGTAACCTAAACTTCCCTTGTTGCAACTTGAGACCGTTGCTCCTTGTTCTGTTTGCCACTGCTGAGAACAGTCCAGCTCCATCCTCTTTGGACCCCCCTGCAGGTACTTGAAAGCCGCTATTAAATCCCACTTTGGGCTTCTCTTCTGTATACTAAATAAGCCCAGTTCCCTCAGCCTCTCCTCATTAGCCATGCCCCCCAGTCCCCTTAACCATTTTCACTGCCCTCTGCTGGACTGTCTTCAATTTGTCCATATCCTTTCTGTAGTGGGGGGCCTAGAACTAGACACAGTAATCCAGATGTGGCCTCATCAGTGCTGAATAGAGGGGAAGAATCACTTTCCCTTGACGTGCTGGTAACACACCTACCAATGCAGCCCAGTATGCCATTAGCCTTCTTGGCAACTAGGGCACACTGACTCATATTCAACTCATTGTCCACTGTAACCCCCAGGTTCTTTCCTACAGAGCCACTGCCCAGCCAGTCAGCCCCCAGCCAGTACTGGTACATGGGATTGCTCCGCCCTAAGTGCAGGACTTTGCACTTGTCCTTGTTGAATCTTGTGAGATTTTTCTATTGGTCCAGTACTCCAATATGTCAAGGTCTCTCTGAATCCTAGCCCTCCCCTCAAGCATATCTACTACCCCCAGCTTGGTTTCATCTGCAGACTTGCTGAGGGTGCACTGTATGCCATCTTTCAAGTCACTGATGAAGATGTTATACAAAACCACCCCCAGGACTGACCCCAGGGGTACTCCACTTGATACTGGCTGCCAACTAGACATTGAGCCATTGATTACTGTCCTCTGAGCCTGATGATCTAGCCAGTTTTCTTTCCAATTTACAGTCCATTCATTCAAGCCATACTTCCTTAGCTTACCTGTGAGAATGTTTTGGGAGACTGTATCAAAGGCCTTGCTAAACTGTCTGGAAGTCATGAATGTTCAGGTGTGAATAACACCTGTACAGTGTCTGTTAAAGCCTCCAATAAAAAAGAGAGGAATTCCTTGTGGCCCTGGTGTCTGCTGGGAAGACCGCATACATGGTGTCTATTAACCTAACATAATGGGGATGAATAAATGTGTTGTCTATAATGGGATTAAATGCATTTAACAGTAAGGAATATATAACTGTACCCACATTGGTTCACAAAAGTGTTCCCTTACAACAAGTCCTCCCACATGTCACTGTTTAGAGGCAGTTCATTGATCACTTGGTCTGTTTTGGTTCCTCCTGTCAGCTAGCCTTTTGTGTAGGAAGGCAATGGCTTTGACACAGATAAGATATTTTGTTGTGATGTTGTATAACCAGCTAACGTTTTTGGATATGGTGGCCCTCGAGTTGAGGCCTTGAGAAGGTGCAGTATCCTATTGCTGGTATAAACATTCATTTTGCTAAACAGTTCCTTTCCTTCAGGGAGCTCCATTTGCTGTGCCCATAAGGATATCTCAGCTCCAGGGGATAGAGAAGCAGCTTAGAAAAAAAAGTGCACAGTAAATGCCTATCAGCTTGCACCACTTATAAAATGCCATATAAGTCATTCCTCCTCCCTGCCCCCCCTCCCCAAAATGCTAATAAAATTGCTTGCTCATTGCCACCACTCCCAGACCAGCAGAGTAACACCCAGTTACAGCTGGTCAGAATTTTTCAACTAATCTTTTCATCTGGATGTCGGTGCTTAAACTGAACCACAGTTTATAGCAATAGATATTGAAGAGGCCAAAGAACTAGCAGGCTGCAAGGAAGCATTCCAATACCCAAGAAACCATGTGACCTGTTTATCCATGTACTGTGCTTCATGTTCTTATGTTCACGTTAATATTCCTCCTTACTGTAGTTGCAGTATGCTTTTAATCCTTTTTCTTTTCCCTAACACTTCAGCATATTTTATACTGTACACCTGTGTGTGAAGGAGTACTCGCACTCTTTTTAAGAAGTAAAGTTAATGATTTTCATTGTTCTTATATATTTGCCCAATTAGGTTCTTCGTTCCCTGAGAGCTTTCCATTATTCAGGTGTTCTCTTTCCAAAGACCTAGACTTGGAAAAAAAACCCCCATCTTCCTTAGCTACAGGTAACGACACCCTTAATAGGATTATGTACAGCTGCCATAGGAGACTTGAAGCCATACCAGCACAACATACTTGTACATGCACATATACATACATATGATGTATGAATGTACCACATTTATCTGAATAGATGACCCACCAATAATTAGATTCTGTTAATTGAAAATGTATACATTTGTTACAATTTTCCATGCATAGAATCTAATTATTGGAAAATTGTCTTAAATTCATCCCGCCCTACCACTGTAGGCAAGAGGCAGGGGGGAGGTTATGGGGGCAGTCAAGGGGGAGGCAGTGGTGTGG
>NW_005842439.1:973250-974264 GCF_000455745.1 Alligator sinensis | reverse complement strand
CCCCCCAACCTTGGGTCTCCGCCCTTCTACCTTCCCCTTACTTTTGCTCTGGCTCCAGGAGTCTGTATCCATACTGCCTGCGGCACAGAGCGTGGCTTCAGCCCAGCCCCGTAGCAGCAATGTAGAGCCAGCACTGCTGTACAGGGCCAGGCTGTGCTTCATGGAGGTAAAGCCTGCCAACACCAGAGCAGAGGTTTTGGGGAGGAAGGGCGGGGCATGTTGCAGTGGGGAGACTGAGGGCAGCAGGGGCCCAAGGCTGCAGGAGGTGAGGGGGAGAGGGGCTGGAGCTGCAGCAACTGCATACCCCTACTACTTCATACTCGATTGTAAGACAGGGTGCTCCCTCCCACCATGTTAAATGGGGGTGAAAAACCTTGTCGTTTAATCAAGTAAACACAGTACATGCACATGCATGTGCAGACATTCATATATGTGTATGTACATGCACATGCATCTGCACCAGCACCCCAGAATATTTAACTTTTTTTTAACAAGTGTTGCTGGATTGGAAAAATTCACTCCACCCAGCAAGTCAGTAATCTTAATTTATTTCAGACTGACTTCTGTGTCATCTCATTTCTCAGTCCCTCAGTCAGTCCAGTCTGTATCATTTTTTTTCCTGTTTTGCCCTGTCAAAGTAAACTGAAATATGATAAGCTGATGCTGTGGAAAGAAGTTATTTCTTTATATATAGTGAGCCAACCAAAAACGTTGCAAGATAATGTATTCTTTCCAAAAACTAAAATTTTATCTTTTTTCCAAATGTAGTAAAAGCAAAACTAAACAGCATCTTCCAAACCACAGTGTTAAGTAGCTAGCACAATTGAGTGGTGAGCATGTCTGGGGACTCTGAGTGGTGTTGGGATATCAGGAGTGATGATGCAGGTAATGACATCCTGCATGGTTGCAGGAGACACAGAGATCTCTGTTCTGAAGTTCTACTAATTAAAAAGATTATCAGGATTTTTTCTTTTCTTTTCTTTTTTTTTAAATCTCTTAAGGTTTTTGTCAGTG
>NW_005842439.1:945232-973240 GCF_000455745.1 Alligator sinensis | reverse complement strand
CTCAGCTTTCTGATTTGCTAAGGTAACCCATTTAGCAATAATCCCCATAGCAATTTTGAATGCTGATGCTAGATCACCTGCAAAATATTTTTTTCTTTAGTGTGTATAAAATCTCAGTCCCTTAAGCCTTTCCGCATGGCAGGTGCTCTTAAAAGGTGTAATCAGGTTTCATGGTCTTTGAGTCTGAGCTGTAGTCTTCTCAGAACGTGGCACAACAACCTGACACGCAGAGCTCACGGACCTGGCTGGAAAGCAAGAGGATGTCGCGTGTTGTGCTCAGTCCTGTCCCAGTGCTTAGCATTAGCTGCTTGTGGTCATGCTGACTGGTTTATTTTTATGATTATGATTTTACTGCTACTTCTGCCACTCCGGGCTTCCATCTCACAGCTGATATCCTGACATTAGCCCTGACATCCATGAATAGGTGCAAGTTGTTTAAACCCTATTCAGTTTGCTCTTCTTTGATTCTTCCCTGCAATCTCTCTTCTCTCTTTCTCTTTCCACTCCCCTCTCTCACCCTTCTTAGATGACCTAACATATCTATTGTGTGGGGTAACTAAATTATAGCATTGTACTTGATGCTTATAAAATTGCTCAGATTTGATGGTCATGACATTAATTAGTGTCATCTACAGTTTAGAAAACAACAAAACACAACCCCAGGAAGTAAAAAAGTGATGGTAAACTTTGGCATTGATAATAAATTTTAAAAAACCTACTAAAAAGTCCCCGTCGCACATCTGTTTATCTGCATATCTCAGAGTGCTTGTGAAGAGGGGTATTATCAACCCTCCCACACAGATGAACAAATCAAAGCACAGAAAAGTGAAGCAACTGGCCAGAGATCGGCTGGCAGAACTGGGGATGATATAAACCAGGTTTTCTGACTTCCCAGGTCTGTGTCTTATCCGTTGGACTACTCTGGCTTTTATCAAGGCAGCCGGAAGACTTAAAACCAATGGGCTAAATTAATTTGGTAGCCTAGGAGAAGCAAATGCAAAACTGAAAACTCTGTAGAACGGTAGAGGTCAAGAAAGCAACACTGGGCACACTAACAGTATCACTCCTTGGCTTGAATTATGTCTTTCATCTGATGCATTTAAAGGGTGAAGCAGTTCATATGCTCGTGTGATTAATGGGTGGGGATGGTGCAATCCATGGAAGGAATGTGCTCAAACCCTACGGGTTACAGAAGGGAGCCTCTGCTCCCTGCATTTGCAATCCTCTATTTCCCCTCTTTTCTTCAGCAGTTACATCTTAAGATGGGAACTATTTTGTCATCCAAAACTTCTTTCTCAAACAAACCTTTCTGATGTCATACTCTGTTACCCGTTAATCCATCATGACTTTGAGAGTTGTCAGCGCTTGGTGCAGAATGTGCGTAGTTAAGGATTGTCAGTATCCCAAACACCAAATCACCTGCAGTTGCCTTTTAGTGCTGTCTGCCTCTTATTACAAGTCCACTATATCTTGCTTAAGAATATAATTAGTTTGCTGGCATATTTACTGTCCGTGACACACTCATGGTGCTGTATGTCCTGAGTTGTATGGTTGATACTTAAACCTGAAGCTATTATCAAAACTTTAAAAAAGGCCGTAAGACGAATGCTTTGCTTTCAAAAGTATCATTAGTGGGTGGCTATTGATTAATGGTACATTAGCAAACAGAATGTAACTAAATAGTGACAAGATCCAGAAGAGCATAATGCCAGTGTAACCCTTCTGCCAGGGACTGGGTGGCAATTACAAGGGCTGAGTTCAAATTTAGAGGCTTAACACACATTTTTTTAGATCTGTCTCAGGCCAGTACCCAGAAACCTAGGATAGTAGATTTTACCAGAGTGTTTCAAAGTGAACATGCTTCCCCTCTCTCAAGCAGCGTTCAACTAAAACAGGTTTTATTAGAGGAGAAAAGGGAGCAAATACACACAACCTTAAAGAAAGCATTAACTGTTAAGCATTAGTTGAATCCTGAACCAGTTTAATCTGTCACTGGCAACCAGTCTAAGTGAGCTACCACCTAACTTGCTTGGTTGGGAAGGGAGACTCACCTAGCATTGCCATCCAAGGGCTTTACCACCTACGCTTGCTAAGCATGTGAGGGGATGGGTAGGGAGGCCCACGACAGGACCCTACTACTCCTTGCTGCTACTCCAGGGGCTCTACTGCCTATGACAGCCAAAGTAGCAAGTGCTGGGTAGAGAGGCCACCACCGGAGCTGGTGCCACTGGTTCTGGGGCACGCTTCTGGGTCGCTGCTGCCATGGATTGCTGCTGCTCCTCTTACGGGTCTCTTCAGTAGGTTTGTGCAACCCCAGCTCTTGAATCCTGATGTACCTCCAGGGATATTCAGTTCTTTTAAGCCAGGGTCTGGCAATTATTTTGGCTGGAGGGCTGCTTAATGATTTTTGGCAAGCTGTCGAGGGCCGCAAGGGTAGCCCTGCCCCTTGGCAGGTGCCCCACCCCCTGGTTGCCATCTTGGGGCCAGAAGTCCCTCCTCTTGCCCCCAGAAGTATGGCGGATTTGCCATCTTGAAACTGGAAAAAAACCAAATTGTATACTAAAAATCAAATGTTGACAATAACAACATATTTAAATTTTATTTCAAAAAAATATTTTTGTCCAGATTTGAGTGTGTGTGTGTTCATGTGATGTATATAGACGTGATTGCATAATAGCTCAAAATGAGGTCTTACTCTTGCATATTGTAAGGGAGTGTGAAGGGGTGGGGGGTATGGAGAGCTAGGTATGGGTTTGTGTGTGTGTGTGTAGGGGATGGGTGTGTGGATGTGGTGGGGAGTGTTTGTGGGAATGGGTGGGTGGGTATGGAGTTTGTGGGGTGAGGGAGAGTGTGGCTGGGGTGCCTAGGTTTGCGGTGGGCTGTGTGTGGGGCGGGGTGCCTGTGTAGTGGGGTATGTGTGTAGCAGTGAGCAGGGCTCCCCCCCAAAGAATGTGGGTGTGTGTGTGGGGAGAGGGTACATGTGGAGTTTGTGGGAGGGTGGGGTGGGTGCAGTGTTTTTGGGGTGTGTGATTGTGTGTGGGGGAGGGTGTGGTTGTGGGGTTTGCAGGGGAGGGTTTGTGGGTATGGTGGGGTGTGCATGGTTGCCCCTGCATATGCCCCCCCTGAGCCAGTCAGCATTCTCCTCGCAACAGTGCCCTGTGGCACCTTCCCACCACCGCCAACAGCGCACAACCCCAACATGCCCCGCACCCGCTCCGGACTCACCCCCACCAGAGCGGGTCAGCTGGAACCTGGTCACAGCCCTGACCCAGGCTGGCTTGTGCCACTTGCCTGTGGCACATCCTGCTGCCCCCTTGGCATGCAGAGGGGTTAGGGCGGCTCTGCAGCTGGCCTGCCTTTCTAGTCCACGCAGGCAGCGGCAGCTCCTTCTGGCTGCCACTGCCATCAGCTCCAGCCCCACAGTACCGGTGGGGACCCACACTGCACAGCCCTGACTCCGCGCACCTGCTCCAGGCTCGCCTGCCCAGGCTTAGCAGTGGCAGTGCAGGTTGCTCAGCCTGGCAACCTGCACCGTGCGTGTTGCTCAGCCTGGGGTAGAAGAAGCTTATCTCCCTTCCACTGCTAGCTGTTCTCTGCTGCAGCCACCTGGAACCCGCCTTTGGGCTGCTCTGCACCACCACCGCTGCCCCACAGGGCAGCCCAAAGGCAGTGGTGATGGCAGCAGCCCTGCGTGGGCTCTGGGCAGCTGCAGCAGGGAATTGCCAGCAGTATTGGGTGGGGTGAGGGGCCATTTTTACCCCACGCTGAGCAACAGCTTTTATCCCACACCACCACTGCTGGGCCTGGGTGGGCGAGCCCATAGTAGGCACAGGGCACGTAGGATTGGGGCTGTGCAGCGCTGGTCCCATGGGGCTGGTGGCGGCAGCAGCAGCCAGAAGGAGCTGCCACCACCTGGGCTTCCTAGAAAGGCAGTCCAGCTGCAGAGTCACCCCAGCCCTCTTGTGTGTGCACAAGGGGGTGGCAGCATGTGCCACGGATGGAATGTGCCTGGGCTAGGGGACTGAAGGACCCGCTGTGGGCCATATTTTGCCTACTGCTGTTTTAAGCTATGGCAAGTATCTGGTTTTCTTAGGAGCCTACCAGAGGAGCTTGTGCCTGTTGTAAGCACTTTTTCTTAAGGGGTTGGTGAGCCATAAGGCCGTCCAGGAAGTGATTCCTATCTGGAATCTGTTTCTCACACACTGCCGGGAACTACATGTCAGACCTCTGCCAAGCTTGCAGTGAGTGCTGACTTTTCAGTAACTACCATTACATTTGCATACCTGCAGCCTTCATAATTTTGGAAAGGTAGGTTGATGGACACAGAATCTGATCCACCTGCCCTTTACAATTGTACACTTTAACCCCAAATGGTAAAACCCAGGCTCACAAACTGTAAGAACAGGTATCAGTAGCCTGGATACCTCTGAACATGGATACTAATGAAGCTAGGTAGAGACAGGATACACAAAGTTACCCTTAATAGAGCATAAGCATAGCAAAACATGTATAACATAAGCCAGTTATGCAAATATGAGATGAAAGATAATGGATTGCTTGTTTTGCAGTGACAGGAGTTAAATAAAATTTAGGATATGTAAAGGTAGAGATGGAAGGGATTTGGAAAAATTAATGTTTGAGTAAAATATCAGATCTCCCCTGCCTCCTGCCCCCACCTTTTTTCCCCCACAGGATATTTAAATATTGTTAAACCCCTGGTATGCACAGGGGTCTCCTTTTTATTTGGATGGGTTAGTTAACTAGAGGCAAAAATCCAGCCCTTGGATTAAATGGGGGTGGTAGGAAATTCTTTGTATAGGAAAACTCTATGTAAGTGCTCCTGCTAGGACTTAAAGCCAGAGGCTTTTTGGCTAAAGGGTCTTGCCCCTCAGCTCAAGGTCAGACTGATCATTGTATTTGGGGTCAGGAAGGAATGTTACCCCATGGTCAGATTAGTAAGGACTATGGGGGTTTTTGCCCTCCACTATTGTGGAGGGGGGGGGTGTGGCCTGCCACCTGGGACCTTTTGAGCATATATTAGCAACCTTTTACAGATTCAGGACATCGGCTGCCATGGTCCCCCTGCTTTACCTGTAAGGTATTATGTCTTGTGTTGTGGTTTGCTCGAGACAAACTGAAGATGCGAGACACCCACTGTATGAGCATCCCACAGCACACAAACGACTGACGTCGCACAGGAGCTTCCTCACCAGCACCCAGCCTCTCAATGCCACACCCAAGAGACACGACTACAAATGTGGAACAAGAGACTGAAAAAAATACCTGACTGTAGAAAAAATGCACGTCCAGAGGCCGAGCCCTTACCACGAGGGGATGACGAACCATGGCAAAGGTGGCAGTATCTCAACCACCTATGCACAGGAGTTGGACACTCCAAGGAACTAATGAAGAAGTGGGGCTATATTATATCATTTGTTTCAACCACCTGTGCCTGTGGCACAGAGCCTCAGACTGTGCCACACCTGCTGCAGTGCCTGCTACTTGAAAACACATGTACAACGAAAGATCTTGCAAAGTACAACGAACGAGCACAAGCATGTGTAACAGAATGGTCAGATGTGGTATAGAGACATGAGAAGAAGTCTTGTGTTGTCAGGATTGACAGTAGTTTTACCAAGAGATTAGATTATGGATTTGTATAGGATGATTTGGATAGGGATGATCCTGCCTCAGGCAGAGGGTTTAACTAGATCAATGGTTCTCAGCCTTTTTTTGTACTTTTTTTGACCCACTTGTAAACATTGGCCAGTCCTGACCCAAAGCTCCTCATCCCCCCAGCTAGGCTGGTGCTCCTCACTCCCAGCCCACTGTCCCAGCCCCCTAGAGTGTGGGGCTGGCAGTGGGTGTGGTGTCGGGGGGAGGAGTGTATGGGGGGCATGCAGTCTGGCCAGACCAGCATGGGCACAAGCTGCCACTTTTGTGACCCAGCAGGTGGGTCACAGCTCAGGAGGGTGGAGCAGGGCAGCGAGACTAGTTGCTGCTGCTGTCACCGCCTTAAACCCTGTGGCACCAGCAACACGAGGTGTAATGGTGTGGGGGTACATTGCCCTCCTGCTACCGCAGCTCTACCCTACCACCATGGCCTGGCTGCCGGCAACTAGTCTTGCTGCCCTGCTCCACTCTTCTGTGCTGGGACCCACCCGCTGGCGCATGGAGGTGGCTTGTGCCCTTTCTGGTCCAGCCAGGCTGTAGCCCTGTGCCCGCTCCCAGTGTGTTGCCTGTGGTCCTCCCCTCTCCTCTACACACTGCCTGGGCTAGCCCCCCCTCCCAATATTTTGTCTATGCTTTCTCCCCCCGCAAATTAAACTTACTTGCGGGAGATTCTCTCTACCCTGCAAGGCTGCCATGTGCACGTGAGTGCGTGCACATTCACATGGCTCCCCCTACATCCTGCTCCCTGCAGCCCCAAGCAACCCCTTGCAGGCTGGAGCACTGACAGCCTGCAAGGGGAAACCCCCTCTTTCCCATGTTTTTCTGCGGTTGTTCCACATTTTTCTGGAACTTGCTCACAACCCTTTCAAATATTCTTGCAACTCACTTTTGGGTCACGACCCATGGCTTGAGAAACACCGGACTAGATGACCTACGGAGGTCCCTTTCAGCCCCGCTGCTCTGTAATTTCTAAGTAGCAACTTAAGGTTTCTGAAGTATCCCGGTGGCCACCAAACTGCACTGAAGTAGGGTAATTACTCTCTAGGAGCATAGGAGAAGCATTCTGAGAACCAGGCAACACTCCTTTTAGAAACTGCAGAAGAGTAGACAATGGCTGCAGACTGTCAGTCATCAGAATACCATTTTTAGACAAAAGATATGAATACACGCTTAGCTTCAGGCACATACTTATGTCCTACTGACTTCAAGGATTTGTAAAACTTTCCAGTGACACTGAGCAGTGCAGCCATTTGCAGTGTTTCTTAAGGAAAAAAGGATATGCTGAATGATTTTGTGAACTTGCCAGGTATAAGGGGAGAGTCTAGAGCAAGAGACTTTAACTCTTTGTTTTTTCCTACTTCATCTGAACAGTTTGTTTGAATAGACTTCCATTTAGTTTTTGACACTGGTACAAAAATGCCAGCATAAGATAACCACAAATCACTTAACTGCCTAATGCAGTCTTATCACTGATTGTGCTTCTTTTGAAAGTTTTGCTTTTATACAAGAGGACAAGGGAAGTCTGACTGAAGAGAAAATGAAGGTGAAGTCGGTGAAAGTGATCCAGGTGTTAACAAAGCTAGTCTAGCAAGAATCAAAGAATCTTTCCCAGCCCAGGTGTATGACGGAGGTAATATGACCAGGAAGATAAGATTTTATAGGACTTGCTGGGTTGATCACCTGTTAGTATCAACTCAGAGTGAGGGCAAAGTTGCACGTTACACACAGACCCTACTAAAGCTGTGGAATATTCTAATTTTAACCTTGTTAACGTGCTGGGAGGTTAATGTTGTTTCTTGCCTGCACAGCTCTGACTTGCCACTAGAGGGCTAGTGAATAGGGATATGGGTAGGAGTCGGGTCACCTGGGCTCTATCCCTGTTCTGGAGGGGAAGCGGGTTGGAGGAGAGCATCCTGGGATGCTGGAGGACTCCAAACTGCTTGTTTTAGCTCTATGGAGCAGATTGAAGTTATCCATACATGAGCTATGGCCAAAATTTGGAATGAGCTTCCAAGGGAGGTGGTGCTCTCCCCTTCCTTTGGGGTCTTTTAGAGAAGGCTAGATAGGCATCTGGCTGGGGTCATCTGACCCAGCGCTCTTTCCTGCCTAGGCAGGGGGTTGGCCTCGATGATCTGTTGAGATCCCTTCCAACCTTAGCATCTGTGAAACTATATTATGACTCGGAGTTAAACCGTGCCTAAAGTGGCATAACTGATGCTCAGAGGACACTTAACACAAGTTAACAAACTTTAATGTGCAGACACTTAGGTTTTAAGTGCCTTGAGTATGGTCAAAGTGTAACACACAACTTCACTCCTAAAGCTCCAATGAAAGATCACCATATTTAAGACTCTTTTGCTGGTCTGTGCAAGAGCAAGGGTTTTAGCACATTGGTCTTTTCAGTATAGATTTTACTCTTTGCTGTGTGATTAGCATTATCTTGTTAAGGAGAGACTTGGCCATGCCTAGAAATTATAAAGAGGGAAAATGCAAACACACTGTACTTTTCTGTGTTGGCCCAGTGACAGCCTATACTTAAGGGTCTACCCAACTCGAGGCAACTGGCCAGTTTTGTGGGCAGATCATGGGGCTGGCTACCATTTTCATGGGCTTATGGTGGTGGGTCCCCTCCACGGCTCTGGCTGAGTGGCCCCGGTGGCCCTGCCTCCTGCTGCTGATTGGTGGAGAAGGCCCCACCACTTGCCACTGATTGACCGAGAGGGCTGTCTGTCATGTGGCCCCGCCCTTTGTGGCTGATAGGTGGAGAGGGGCAGGGCCTCATGCCAGGCAGCCCTCTCAGCCAATCAGCAACGGGGGCAGCAGCCATCTGGCTTGCTCACTTTCATGCCAGCAGTCCCCTTCATGCCAGGCTGTGTGGCCAGGAGGATTGCTGGCTGCCACTGGAGAACCAGCATTCCAGTATTTTATTTTCAGTAAGTGTTTTGGGGTGGCGTTTGGGGGGTTTTTCCCCACAGATTTCGCAGAGATGGCCCAATTTTGCAATTTCCATGAAATCCGCACAGTCGCGATTTGTGTAGGTCCCTACGTATACTGTGCCAAAGCATGTTTTAGGCATGACTCTTTATAGTTGGTGACATCATCCTTTTTGAAGCAAGAAGCTATCGGGTAGATTTGGAGATGGAACTGGCCAACACTGTCACGGGAAAGCCAGCAACAAATATTCCAAACTATTCATCCCAGCGCCTGGCTCTTCCATTATGAGTTATCTCAGGACACGTAGGACAGGACAGGACAGGGGGGAGGAAAACACATTTATAAAGGGAAGCTCCAAATGAGGAAAAATGTTTTTTGGGTTTTTTTTTTTTCAAGTCTTGCTTTAATCAAAGTCACCAAAATGAAGGCCTTGGCTCAGAGGACAGCTTGTTATAACAGAACTGAACAGAGTCTCCCAATGCCTAAAGAAAGATATTTGTGCCCGAAAGCTTGCAAATAACGTTTTTCCAACTATTTAGTTTGTCTAATAAGATACTACATCTACCCAAAAAACCTTGCCTGCCTATGTCCTTACACCAACATGGCTACAACCAGCAACCCTGTTCAGTTCTGTTGCACTCGATCATTTTGTGCCTCAGGAGTGATCTGTTTCTGGTTAGCAGCCCCTTAAACCTGGGGTGGGCAGCCTCCAGCATGGATGCCACAAATGGCATGGGCAGCCTATGTGTGTGGCACTGGGCAGATTGGGGAGAGGACAGCAAGCACAGAGGCAAATAGGGCAGGGAGCAAAAAGCAGAGCATCTGGTCAGGCAGGGAACACAGGGCAAAGAGCAGAAAGCAGTACAGCAGATCAGGTAAGGGAAAGGGATTGGAGTGGCGCTGGGAGAGGGAGCAGGGCTAATTTGTGGCATGCCTACCAAAAAGGTTGCCCTCCCACTGCCTTAGACTTTAGTCTTGTCAGTTTGCATAGTCAATTTGAAGAAATGTTTGTCCCCGTTTATCCATATAAACTGGCTATTCATGTGCCACTGCTGCAAAAAAATAAAAATAATTTTTTGCATGCCCTGCCAGCTAGATCAAAGTGCTCTGCCATTATGGGACAATAATCATATGTTTCAACCCTGGCTTATTACTAGGAGACAAGGAAGGAACAAAACAGCCATGATCTTGCCAGTATTACATGTACTTTATTTCCATAATTCTCTAATTGCAAAGAGCTGTGTGTTACTCGAAGGACTATTGTGATTCTACAGATCCTTCTGCTTTCAACCATTTAAAATGGGAAGGAAAAGCTATTTCATGTTAAAGGTTTTCTTAACTCCTCCATGCTTAGGGCAGATATATTCTGTATTATGACAACCTGTTCAGACAAAAGTCTGCCTAAATTCCTGATGTCCAGAGCCCTAAGATTTGTGTGTTAATAGACAAAGGGGAGGTAGAAGTAACTTCATCTCTTTTTCTTTCCCTTTCTCCCATCTGTCCTTCCTTTTCCCTTTACTTCCAAGGCCTGGTGAAAACAGCCTGTATATTTGCTTTGAACAGCCATACCAGTGACAGATGCTTTTTTATTTTAGAAATTAATCCAGCACACAGATGTCACACTCCTTTTAACTAACTCAGACCATATAAGTTTTATATACACTGCCACTGCTAAGATCCTTGCCCGGAGCACCCACAGTTGTTAAGTGTATTTTACTTTTGTCTCTTGGATGCTGTGTCTTGTGCCCATCTGTTAGCATGGCCTCGTGCCAGTTCACACGTTTGTCAGACCTGAAGGCTTGGGACTGGGCAGTGAATTTGTAGCCTTAATGTACTCACTGTCAGCAGCATGTCAGTAGAAGTTTGCCCTTTCTGCCATTGATACTCAAAGGCATTAGTGCGCCACTGAATTCAGGGGAATAGGTTATAACCGTGTTGGTCTAAGGACATAGGCAGATAAGGTGTTCTGGGTAAATCTGATATTTTTTATTAGACCAACTCAAGTAGTTGGAAAAATTCTTCTTTGCAAACTTTTGGGTACAGAAGCCTGACTAAAGGCATTTGTACCCAAAAGCTTGCAAAGAAGAATTTTTCCAACTATTGGAGTTGGTTTAATAAAAGAGATCAGATTTACCCAGAGAACCTTGTCTGCCACTGAATTCACTAGTTTATTAGACTTCTGCATCTAAACACAGCACCCAAATGCTGGGAATGAAGCATTTTGAAGTCAAGTTCGTGTCTGGCTGCCCTGAAGGTAGTTAGCATTGTTTAAAACAAATGGGTAAACATTTGAGGAGATTTAGGAACACAAGGAGCTTATATCACTTTTTAACAGTGGGACTTGGGCTCCTAAAGCAATTTAGGACTCTCGAAAATCCATTGTGTAGAAAACCTAAAAGCAGTCAGTCGGCAAGACACTCAATTCAGGGTATTGTTGCTTGTCAGTCCTATAGCAGGTGGTGGCTGCAGGGGTTAAATAAAGCCACAGCACAGTGAACATGGTTATCATGATTATTCTTGCAATGAACTCCGTACTAGGAAGCCTGGGATTCTGTTCAATGATGGGATGTGTTTAGAGGCTTGTCTGGCAGAAGCAGGCTCAGGGGTGATCTGGTAGCTGCCTATAAGTTTATTGGGGTGCTCACCAGGATCTGGGGGAACGTCTGTTCACCAGAGCACCCCAAGGGATGACAAGATCGAATGGTCACAAACTCCTCCATGACCGTTTCAGGCTGGACATAAGGAAGGACTTCTTTACTTTCACTGTCCGAGCCCCCAAGGTCTGGAATAGACTGCCACCGGAGGTGGTTCAAGCACCTACTTTGAACGCCTTCAAGAGACATTTGGATGTTTATCTTGCTGGGATCCTGTGATCCCTGCTGACTTCCCGCCCCTGGGGCAAAGGGCTGAACTCGATCTTCCGAGGTCCCTTCCAGCCCTAATGTCTATGAAATAAGATAACAGTTTGTGTATGTGTTTGACAACGAATCCTCTTCCTTAGCCCAGATTAGGTAAGGAGGAGCAGAAGGTAAAATGGGCTCACCTGTTTGTTCACAAATCAGATGGAAGATGTTGAGCTCACAGAAGGGAAAGCCACCTGCATCCTGGAACCTTTCCTTTCCTTTTTCAGCCTAGTTCTATGTAGTTTTGCCCCAGCCCGGTCTGTTTTAGTCAAGAAACTGACTTATATTTCTCCCTTCGCATGAAATGGCGATATCAGTACAGCCCCCTTAGCAAGGGTGCAGTCATACGAGCATGAGTTGCATCCCACTGCAGACGGGAGTAAGCCATACAGATGTTCATACTGATGTAGTCTCATCTGTGATAGGAGGGGCGTGTCTTCTTAACTGTGCAAGCCAATGCACCAAAACAGCTAGTGGTTGCATAGCTTTTGTACAGATTGTGAGCATACTGTTTCACTTTGTGCGGGTCCCACCTCCACATACTTTCTCTGATGTCTCCATGGCTCTTCTTTCCTTTGCTCTCTGGAGTCCACCACCTTTCTTTCTGTGGTTTTTTTCCCTTCTGGAAGTCAGTAAGATCCC
This sequence comes from Alligator sinensis, assembly GCF_000455745.1. NCBI lineage: Eukaryota > Metazoa > Chordata > Crocodylia > Alligatoridae > Alligator > Alligator sinensis. Next base: position 961,088 of record NW_005842439.1, on the reverse strand, counting down.
TTGATTAGCTGCCTTGTCTCCTTATACAATGCCATGCTTGATACCAGCACTTTTGTCATCTCTCCCCCCAAGGCTGTAAACGTTGCCTCTGAGCAAACTCAGTGATATCCTTTCTCTGTTCTGCTGCAACCCTGTGCCCAGCTACTCCAGAGACCAGATTTCTGCTTTACTCGAATAAAGAGGCTGAGATGGGAAGAGCAGTATATTGCCAAATCCCTAATTCGGGTTTCTATGGGAAGATTCTGCCAGGAAGCTGTTGGCTCTTGAATATAGATTAAGCTGGGCAGAAACTGATCCAAGAAGCTCAGGAAAAACCACATGGCAAAAAGTATAAAAATCCCTGTGTTGTTTTTACACTTGAGACCTTAATGATGTCCCTTAAAGAAGAAATAAAAATCCGGATGAGCAAAGGAGTTAAGGTAGATATAGCTGTCAGTACTGATTTGTACTGTGGCATCCTTCTAAAAGACGCTTGAAAAAAACCCCCAGAAACCTAATTCAACTTCAGAAAGCGTTATGCACTTACATTTTAAACCTGCGCTATGGGCTGGGTTGTCGACTAAATTAATAAATATATAAATCATTCCTGTAGTTCTCGGGGTATTCCACCAGATTTGTTCATTGGCTTGGTTTAATACAGTCTCAGTGGTGCCTTTCTAAACTGCCCCGCTCTGTGCTGAAATGCTGTCTTAATTTTAAGAACAAATCTTTACTTTTTAAACTATTCTGAGGGTTTTAGAAATCCAGATGGCTGTGCCCTTGGTACAAGGAGTTGCACATGCTTTGATTTGCAAATACTGTATTTCAGCCCTTGCATCTGGAGCTCATTTTGGGAGATTGCTGTTCAGAGCAAAGTTCTAGGGCTTCACCTCTTGGAATAAGGGTTATTTTTCAGAGATGAAAGCTTATGCTCAAAGTGAGTTTTACCAAACTATAAGGCCATGCTTATTAAACATAAAAGGTGGTGGCAGGGAACGCACCCAACTTACAAATGCTGCTACTCAGTTATACAGCTGCTGTGCGTGCTGAAGTGTGCATCATAAAAAAGCGGTTCTAAGGCGTAATCAAATTGTAAAGGAAAAACCCCTGTTTCTTCCTTCCCAGGAGAAAGTGTGGACTGTTTTCCTTTACATCTGCTCTAGATTTGTACCTTACATTTAGCATTTTTTCCTGTGCCTAGGCAGGAATCGCATCTGGCAACGCCAAAAATTTCATACAGGTTTCTGTGGGAGGACAATGCTTACATATATACTTGAATGTACATCTTGAAGCTCCTCTTGAGAAGTATTTCAACTCCGTAGATTTTAAGCCCATTTAGGAAATTGGCCTTTTCACATTGGCTTGGGCATGAGGTCTGTTGTTAAGAGGTCAGGAGTGGTCCCAGCTTTCCTTAAGATTCCTGCGGCGATCCCCTTGCTTTGAGGCACCCAGCTTTCCTGAGCTCTAGCAGCCAGCCTTTGCACAGCATGTTTTTCCAGGTGCTTCAGTGTTTAGGTTGCCTGACTTTTTGGCTCAGAGCAACTTTTAATTTTATGCCAGCCATTGTACTGTATTTTGTGTGTGGCTCGACTCCAGTAACTGGGCCGTGGGGAAAACGATGTTCATCTAACCTGCACTCTACGAATACCATTTTTCTTTTTTTCTTCTTTCTTTCTTTACAGAGAATATCCCCCGGGAGACACTGTTGCATTTTTCAGTGAGGCTAGGTCTGCAGCGGTTGACATGGTTTCTGTTACAGCAGCCAGGTGGAAGAGGAGCTCTCTGCATCCGCAACAATGAAGGAGCTACACCTGTGACTCTGGCCTTGGAGAGGGGCTATCAGAAGTTGCATCAGCTTTTGACAGAGTAAGGATGATTTTCTCAGTTCCTGCCTTGCCTTTCCATACCTTGCAACCTGCTTGTCTGTAAGATCTGTTCCTCTGCACCTTGCACTCAGTATGAAGGTGCAGGTTTTTTGTTAGTAACTTTTATTTTTGCCTCCTTTGCTGGAAGTGACTGGGCAGGCCCGCAAAGATTTTGGGAAATGCAAGAGATGTGCTGTGTTCTCCTTTTTGTTTTTATGGCACAGTGCTTTCTTTCCAGCTGATCCTAAAAGCTCAGAATGAGTCAGTTTTTGTAATGTTACTAATTAGAGTCAAACCTTATGAAAACACAAATGAACAAGTGAAGATCTGCAGTGGAAAGCTGCTTTGGGCGGTTCTGGGTTTTGTTTTGTTTTTCTATTAATTAGCACACTGTGCCAGTGTTTGCTTAAGTCATGCTGATTCTGTAGAAGAAGGTATGTATAATTGGGTTGGGTTTAAATTAATCCAGGCATTTAAAAACAAAATTAGAGGTTTCTTTTATGAATATCATAACCGGATAAGTCATACTAACAGCAAATAACTGACCGTGTGTACATTTTTCTTGCTATTTCTTTACTGCAGTGCATTGCAAGTCTGCCATGGCTGACTAGGAATTATTTTGAATAACAGTATATTCAGAGACGCAGTGTTTAATGCCAAGCCTGATAAACAAAAAGCATGAGTGTCGAGAGAAATATTTGTCAAGGCAAAAGAAAAGGTTTTATGCGGTTGCACTCCCAGTCTGTACCATTATGCCTCTTTTATTACCTCAGATGTCTCGCCAGTGTAAGAACTCACCTTAACTTTCCTTTTCTGATATGAATTTTTGGTTCTGATCTCAATGGCTGAGTGTCATGCACAGGTGCCTCCAAAACTACTAGTGTCGCTGAACGCTGATCCAGTTACAAGGGTCAATCTCTTGATTCCCTTAATTATTTCATAGATGCTAGGGTCAGAAGGAACCTCAGCAGATCATTGAGTCCGACCCCCCGCCTGGGCAGGAAATAGTGCCGGGGTCGGACGACCCCAGCCAGATGCCTATCCAGCCTTCTCTTAAAGACCCCCGAGGTAGGGGAGAGCACCACCTCCCTTAAAACCCATTCCAAATTTTGGCCACCCTCACCATGAAGAAGTGTTCTTCCTCATATCTAGCCTAAATGTGCTCTCTGTCAGTTTGTAACCATTGTTCCTTGTTGCCCCAAGAGGTGTCCTGATGAACAGAACATCTCCGATCCCTTGCTGTGCCCCCCCAACAATGAATTTGTAGGTGGCTACAAGATCACAAAATCTGTAATTCCCCTACCAGGTCATCCTCCGTAGCCAACATCAAGTCTAGTAAGGCATTCCCCCTAGTGAGACCGTATATCTCCTGCGTTAGGTGAAGGTCCTGCATGCAGGTTAAGAACCTATGTGAACGATTGGATTTGGCTGGCGGCTGCTCCCAGCAGATGTCCGGGTCGTTTAGGTCCCCCATGACAACCACGTTCCTAGACCATACGGCCTCTGAGAGCTACCTCAGAGATTCCAAGTCTAGCTCTTCCTCTTGATCTGGTGATCTGTAGCAGACCCCCACCACCAAGTCCCTTTCCCCTCAACCCCATGTATCCTAACCCACAATGCCTCAACTTTCTCCTCCTCTGATCCCATTTTGATTAGGGTAGATGTATAATGCTCCTTTACATAGAGAGCAACCTCCCTACCTCCTTTCCTCCCTACTCTGTCCCTTCTGTGCAACCTGTAGCCCTCAATGTGCATCTCCCAGTCATGGGTAAGGTCCCACCAGGTTTCCATTGGCCCCACTAAATCAAAGTTATTGTCTGCAAGCAGGAGTGCGAGTTCTTCCTGCTTGTTCCCCATGCTCCTAGCATTAGTACAGAGGCACTTGAGACCTCTGAATGGTGCCTTTGGTGCCCCACTGTTCTGATGTCCAATGGACCCCTTAGTACTTACCTGGGATGTACTGTTGCATGTCTCATAGTTTGCAGGTCCTAGATTCTCCATCTCCTGCCTCCTCATCCCCCGTCGAACCTAGTTTAAAGGCTGACGTAGGAGATCACCCAACCTGTAAGAAAAGAGACTCTTACTTTTTACGGAGAGATGAAGCCCATCGCATCCCAGGAAGTCTCTTGCACAGAAGTGCGGATCATGGTCCAGAAAGCCCAAACCCACACAATGGCACCAACTCTGGAGCTGAGAGTTGACTTCTCTGACACAGGTGACATGATGCCTACTGCGACTGCTGACTGGGAGGATTGACAAGAAGACCAGCTGTGCCCCCGTCTTCCTAAGCCTTGTCCCCAGAGCCCTGTAGTCACTCATGATATGGTCTGGACCACTCCTGGCCGCTTCATTTGTTCCCACATGGATGAGGACCATGGGATAGTTGTTGGAGGGTCGGATGAGGTCAGGGATCCTCGTCGTGACATCCCTGATCTTGGCTCTGGGCAGGCAGCAGACCTCGTGCGCCGTGGGATCCAGGCGACAGATGGGTCCCTCTGCTCCTCTCAGCAGGGAGTTGCCCATCACAATGACACCGTGTCTCGTCTTTTGGCTGGCCCTTACCTGGCTGGCCCTTGGCTCACTCGGTGATGGCTGCATGCTCCTCCAGTGCGCTTTCCTCCACCGCACACTCCTCCGATGCAGCCAGGGCCTCATATTTGCTCACCAACTGCACCGGTGGAGCTGTCTCTGTGGTGAGAGGTCTGGCTCGGGAGCTGACCATCCTCCACTCTCCTGCATCTGCTTCAGGGCATTCCCTTGCTGCTTCTCCGCTAGGCGTCTTGTCCTGCAGAGAATGAAAGTAACCATCAATCTCATCCTCTGTGGCCCTGATCCCCTGCAGCCTGCTCACCTCTGCCTGGAGTTCCCTCACCTGCCCCTCCAGGACCTCAAGCAGGGCACACATATAGGGGACTCTCGGCCCTCCCGCTACCCCCAGGCCCTCGAGGACCCACCAGGCAACCCCTGCAGGCAGGGGGCCCGGGTGCCACCAACCCACCCAAAGGCTCTGGCTGGGTGCAGGCCTCAGAAGAGCCCCGGGTGGGAGGCAGCATTGGGGCAGGGTCCCTGGCTGCGCTCCAAGTCACCACCCCAATTAAGACTCCCTTACGTGCACTTACCTGAGGACTCTGAAGTCTCTGTCCAAAGCCGCCGACGCGTAGAGTTCAGACTCCTGCTGCTCTCCTCCCTGTGCAAACTGGCATGCGAACTCTGGCATGCCCTTCAAGAGCGCGCCTGTTTGCAGCTTCTTTATGAAAATGTCCAGCAAAGGATTACTTTAATGCTCTGGAGTCTGCACTGGATTCCAGTAACCTTCCATGAGCTATTTGAGGTGCTGGATTTGACCTATAAAGTCCTGCGTGAGCTAGGTCTACCAACTTGTGTTACATCGCAGTCCCTAAAGTGAGCTCAGAGCAACCTCCTGCAAGTAAAATCTGTGCAGGAAGTTCGTTTGGTGAAAACCCATGGGAAGTCATTCTCAGCAGTCATTCCTCAGCTCCGGACTTCCCTCCTCTTGCAGCCTTTCATACCTTGAGCCTGGTCATCCTTAGGAAGTTCTGTAAGACCTTTTATTCGGACAGACGTTTAATAGGCAGGGTTAAGTTTTAGAGCACTGTTTGGGGAGTTGGTTGTTTATTATACACCGTTCAGTTTGAATATTTGAACTGTTTTTATAATTTATATTGTGTTATATTGTAAGCTGCCGCTAACCTTTTGTGGGGAGAGCAGCATGTACATTTAATAAATCCATAAATGAGGAGATTCTACTACTTCCTTGGGCAGCTTGTTCCATGATCCTATCAGCCAGGAAGTGTTTTCTGAGCTTTAATCCGTGGCAAGAGAGAATAGTTGTTCTCCCTCTTTTCTGTGGCAGACTGTCAGATATTTGAAAACTGATATCATGTCCCATTTCCCCCTTCCCCCCATTATCTTTCCCCCAAACTAGATATGCTTTATTTAGTTCTCTCAGCCTGTCCCTGTAATGAGATGGGACTCTCTGAGGTGTTGAGGCGCTTAGCAGCAGAGCAGGATTGGCATACCATCAAGAAAGTTAAATTAGTCCAAAGTTGATTATATGACTCTTAGCAAGTCCTGTAAATACTGCTGTTACCCAAATAGGAGCAAAGCTAGTAATTTAATAAAAATGGGGGAATAAACAAAACTATTACAACAGCCACTCGGTGTACTTGAGAGTTGTTGCACAAGTGGTTCCAGTATCAAAGTGGCTTTCCTCTCTTGGAGTAAAATGAGAAGATCAGAGGGCTTGGCTTTTGGTCGCATCGTATTCTGTGTGGCTCGTTTCTCCAGGGAGCGTAGCTCTAGTTTAAGCCAAGGAGCTTTCTAATGGCCTTGCAGTTCAGCTGTGAAAATAAGACTCTGTTCCAGTAACACTACTGTAACAAGATCTGGATTCCTGTCTTTCCTACTACTGCAGCAAATCATTCTTTAGTTTAGACAGTAGCATACTGAATCCTCTTTTAGCTTGAGTGGTGGGGTGTTAATGCACAAGGGTACTGTAACCACAGCAGCCAGGCATAGACTCAGAATATCAAATGCTCTTTCTCAAAAACCAGCCTTCCAGAAACAACGATCTCTGCATAGGGTTGGGTAGATGGAGTCCTTCCTCTGTGACTGGTGCACTATCAGAGCCTCCTACTAAAGGCCATAGGTCACAATAAGGATCATGGCCCATAGGCTCTGCTTTGGTGTCTGCAGCATGTGGTTGCAGGCTCACAGCCAACAGGCTCTGACTCAGGTCCATCTCCCACTTCCTATGAAGAGCCATCATGAGAAAGAAGTGTATGGCTGTGAAGGAAATGGTTGTCTACACTGCAGTGATTCTGCTCTTAGTGGCTTTCATGCCTTGTAGAATGGTGATAGGTTTTGGACCTAAAAATCCCTGTTGAAGAGCAATATTAAGTTTCAAAATACAGAAAAGCAAGCACGTGTCTTAGGTTGTCCAAAGGCAATGGGATAGTGTGCAACCTCCTCTCTTGCACTTTCATCACGCTTCACAAACTTTGCATATGGAAAACTCTTGGTATAATTCAGCAAAATACAGAACAGCAACACACTGCAGGGAGCGCCCAGACAAAGACTTCATTCTTTCTGCAAGTAATTAAACTGCATTTGACAAAGTAAATGAACAGTGCACATTTTGTGGTGCCCCATCGTTGGGATTTTTAATTGTTCGCTTGCAAGCATGCTAGCCTCCGTAATTTGCCATAATTCTCCCAGTGCTCCTTGCAAATTAGAGGGGTTCAGCTGTAATGAGAGAGGTTACAATTCTTAAATAGCAAACACAAACTTCACAGTTGCTGCAGTTTTGTCTGTGTTCAGCTGCAAAGCGCAGCTCTGATTCATCTGAGATGTAAATATTTTTCTAGGGAACTAATTACGTTAGTGGCATTTTGAATTTCTGTTTATCAAACAAGCTTTCTCTTTTTAGCTGCTGCAGTTCTTCATAAAAGCAGCTTTTAAATTTTCATTTTACAGGCCTTGGAGCATTCTTGCTTCCTGTGGTAACAGTCTGCTGGCTGGCTTCTGCATCTTCTCTCCCTCTCGGTAGAAGTACGTGCCTGCTTCAAGACCGAAAGGCAGAATGAAATTAGAGTGTACACAGCACCCTTAGAGAGAAATCTTAATGGGAGTGTTACAAATTAGTCATAAAGCACCCTGTAAACATTTATCTATAAACGTAAAAAATTCGAAGTAAAGCTTGCCTCTCCCTGGGGTGCAGATGGAATGGTGTATTGCATGAGTCAATGGCACTTTCCAGAGTACCTTTCATCAGGGGTATCCTGGTTGGTTAGATATTTGCTTATAAGATATTCAAAATCCTCATGGCCAACTCTTGAGGTGTAAATCACTGGCCAAAATAATACTGGGACCTTGCCTACAGATGCTTAGGAAAATTGGTGGTATGCCTCGATAACGGGGCCAGACACAAGCATGGGCAAACTGGGTAGCCACCCAGGGCCCAGACAGAGGGGACCTGAAAATGTTTTGGGCTTGTTTGTTTTTTTGCTGTTGTCTGATTATTATTATCATTTTCTCTGACCTGATACTAAAAGTTCTTCCAGGGCCATGAGGAGTCTTGGTACGGTGCTGCTTGAGAATTAACCGTCTTTCAGAGGAGCGATGAGAGAGGATTCCAGTTAAGGATCCTTCCTTGAGATCGCTTTGCCTGAAGTCGTCTCCTGTTTAAAACGTTCTCTTAAGAACTTCAGCTGATTTTAGTTGTCATATTACAGGGCAAGGCAGTGGCTTCCAAGAGCCAGTGCAGTCTGGAGCACTGGGGTAATCTCATAGTTCAGCTATGTAAGAAGACAGCTGCGTTTTGCACACTAACTGCTATTTCCAAATAAAGTACAGTATAGAAACCCAATCTGTCTTTCAGGTCCATTTTTCCTGCTGCTTTGTAAGTCAGGCATAGGAAATGATTCCAAGGACTAATTAATATTCAGCTGGTCCAAGGACTGGAAATGTTTTGCCTCGGAGAAAAAAATATATAAATAGATTTAAAAATTAGGGGCTGAGATTCGAGCAGGGCCAGGAAAGCATGCTGGCCACTTTGGACTTTTCATTGCATGTCTCTTGTTTTATTATTGAATATTTTCAGCAACGCTGTACAATTGCTGTTCATTTTTTTTAAAAGTGGGCATGCTGTTTGTATCTCTGTTATAAGAACAAGCTGATAAACAGGGATCATGGTTTTTTCTATTTTAAAAATCTTATTCTCTGATAAAAATCACAAATTCTCTTATTAAAACCCCCAAATTCATGATTAAAATGAAGTGTGTGTGTGTGTAATATTAGGTATCAATTGAACACAATGTTTTATTGATATATTTATAATTTTAAAGCAATTTGGAAGCCTGCCAGTGCCTCTTTTACTATAATACAATACATTCTAAATACCTGTAAATTTTGTTATTTGATTTTGGGTTTATCATGGAAAATCAGAGGTCCTCCTGCCCGCTTTGCTCACTGGGACACAGGTCCAGGCTCCTCACTCTCAGCCCCGTGGGCCCTGCTGGTACCCCTAACTCCCCAACCACAGCCTCCCCTGCCATCCTGCGGAAGGGGGCCCCCAGCTGCCAGGGCTATGGGGCCAGGGACCCAGGTCTGCAAGGCCCGAGCCTTGGCTGCCTTCTGCAGGAGGCAGCAGCTGCCGTGGCAGAGTGGACCACAGAGCCCGGCTCCACCTCCCCCACAGGTGGCATGGCTGAAGCAGAGCCCATAGGGGTGGGGGGCAGATGTAGGCTGCCCGCTGCGGGCTTGAGCTCCCCACCCAATTGCCCTCCCTCCGGAGCCTCGATGGCCCAGCGGGTGGGACCCGGCATGACAGGGCAGAGCAGGGCCTGCTGGGGAAGCTCCTTGTCGCTACAAGCCCTGCACCACCCTGGTGAAGCATTTCTTGTCCGCCTGGCAGCCGCAGGGGACACAACTCTGTGCCACCACTCCCACTGCTGCTGGGTGGGCAGGGGGAAATTTACCAGGGTGGCACTGTGCTTGCAGCGGCAAGGAGCTTCCCCAGTAGGCCCTGCTCTTCCCTGCTATACCGGGTCCCACCCACTGGGCCATGGAAGCCCCAGGGGGAGGGCAGCAGGATGGGGAGCTCGAGCCTGCAGCAGCCAGCTCGCCCCTGCCCCATGTACAGATCTGGGGGACATGTGTCCCATTTTTCCCCTCCCCTGGGCGTGCATGCAGTGGTAGGGAGCCAGCATCCTTCCTGCCCCGAACGAGCCACCTGCAGCCCTGTCCCACTCCTGCCCAGGCCCTACAGCTGCCTATTCTGGCCCCGGGCCTTAAGCGCCACGCACCACCTGGCTGGGCAGCAGCCCCAGCCCTTCCCAACTCGCTCCCTCTGTCCCTCTCTCCTTCCCTATGGGAGCCTCACTTTCCCACCTTCCCCCGCCAGACTTAACTATGGGAGCTGCTCTCCAGGCTGCCTGGGGGCCATGTGCATGTGTGAGTGTGCACATGTACATGGCGCCCACTTCCCCAACCCTTTGCAGGCTGGAATTTTGCCAGCCTGCAGAGAGCTCTTTGCAAAAATGGAAAATGCGTGTTTTTCTCGGTTAAAAGGGAAAACCTACATTTTTTTATCCATTTTTACTTGGGAAATGGAAAACCTAGATCCCTGCTAATAAATACCTCCTTTATAATCTGATTTTTCTCAGGAGCAGTCTAAACCTCTCAGTTAAGTGACCTATCTCTTAAACCAGTTTCGGCCATTTGGAAAGCAGTTTACGTGCACTGAGCTTGTGTTGTGTTACAGATTCGAACCGGTTTCCTATCACTTATACTGTTTTACGTGTAATTTTTGTCCCTAGCCAAGGAGAGTTGCACAACAAATGTGCTACTGGACCCCTTTCAGGACTGAGCGCTGAAGTAGTCACTAGCCTCTCCTAGAAAATGGGAAGGCTTTTTACACTAGTCTGTCAATCATCATCACTGTCTGTAACAAGCACTTCACTACAGCTTGTGGATGATGGACAGGGCAGGAGAGTTTCACCCTTTCTCAACTTGATAATGGCCAGGTGCCTTGCCTGTGAAGCTGTAAATCCGTGCTCTAAGAAGCCGGACAGAGTGTGGTTCTTATCAGAACACAAATGCAATTTCCAAGTTCAAAATGACCCAGACCCAACTAGCAAAAAAGACCAAGAACCTCACTGGCAACAAAGATGTTTTATGAGTATTTTGCGATTCTTGGCTATTGCTCACAACTGTATGTGATGTTGTCCTGGCAGGATAATATCAGTGCCTCTCAGGATAATCTCAGCAGTGCCTCTAGGCTGACAGACTTCTTTAGTAACACTTTCCTTTCATAAGTGGATAGAGTACCTGCTGTTTCTGAAGCCAGGCTGCAAAGGAGGCTTGCATCTGTCTCTGATACAGCTAGGCGAAACATATATACCAATTGACAAGGTGTGAGGGATGTGCTTCTACACGTCCAACTGATGAGCTGTAACAGTTCCATGTGTCCATGCTATTTCCTGGTAGATAGAAGCTAAATTTATGGTAATTCAGATATGGTAATTTAATACCTATTTCATTCAGGGGTAAATGGCATCGGTTTTGTTTTTCAATTACTCCAAGATAAGGCAGGCATGTGAAACACTTATCACAGATCAGCTGAATGCTCTTACGGGAAGTAAATTCCCCTTGTGTCCCCTTTTAATGTGTTGCCCGTACCCTTTTTACTTGTTATCTGCAACTGTAAGTACCAGTTCAGCCAGATGCTTAATTTTAAATGTGCAAAATCCATGCTTAATTTTAAATGTGCAATTGCTCCCGTTCTAATTCAGCAGAGGATGGAAGCCTAAACTTAAAGTTCAGTATGTGCTGAAGTGTTCTGCTAGGTAAGAGCAGAGTGTGAAGATCACCTGATATTTTTCATTTAATTTAAGGGATTTTTCATTTAATTTAAGGGCTTGGTAGATTTGTTAAACTCCTACTACAAGGAAAGTAGCCTATAATGTAAATGATTCCAGAAACACCAGTTATGCATAGGAACTGATATAAGTAGCTGGCCAGCAAGTTTCAGTTCAGTTCAGTTTAGTTCTACATTTGTGACTGCTGTGTGAAGGTTTCTCTGGCTGTGTGCAGCCTGGAATATCCTTGCTACCTACATGTCCTTTTTGGTTTGATGTGAGCTAATAATTTATAGGTGGAAAGTCCTGTGCTTCCTGTGGTTATCTGCAGGGATCTGGGTTTTCCATTTGCCTGTGTCTGGCCAGGGAGCAGGACAAAGCAATAGGTGGCTCGTGGGGGAGAGAAGTGGGGAGGGGAAGGGAGAGGGTGCAGCTCCTTACATCTGCATGTTCTCCTTGCATCTGTGCACACACACAAGGGAAGAGTCAGGTGCCACAGGCGATGTCAGAGGGGCATGGGGTGGGGCACATATCCCTCCAGATTTGTGCACCGACAGCAGGGCAAAGGGCTGCAGCTTGGCCGGACCCCCACCAGGCAGAGGGCAGGAGTAACAGACTAGGAAGGCTGCGCTGCCTTGCATCCTCCCACCACCAGCTGCTTGTTTGCTGGGTGCACCTGCTGTAGATGCGCAAAATACATAGGTTTTTAGAATTTATTTTATTATGTTGGAGACACTGGTAGGCTTCCAAATTGCTTTAAAACTTGTAAACGTATTAATATAATACTGTGTTCAATTGATACATACATATATACATATGCTGACATTTCATTTTAATCATGGAAAAATGCAGATTTCGGGGGGGGCGTGTTCTCTTTTAATCAGAGACTTTTGGATTTTTAAACAGAGAACACTAGGATCCCTGGTTATCTCTTGCTGACACTTTTTTTGTCTGGAATGAATGATGGCAGCACGATGCATGAACAAAAGAAAATTGAACTTAAGGGTATGCACAAAAGGTATTAATAACCAGTGGCCAAGAGACGCTGTAACGGATCAATTTGTATATAACCTTTTCTTGAGCTAACCAGAGTCTTTGGTTAAAGAATGCTTTTGGTGTGACACTTATCTGTCTGATTTTTTTGAATTTCCTGAGTATGGGCATGATTTTTTTTTTGTTTTTTTTTTTTTTTTCCCCCCCCCCCCCCCCCAAACAGTTATGCTAATAGGTCAGGCAGCTTTCTTGACTTGCAACGATATAGATATGCACAGAATATTGTGTTAGAAGAAAGCTGTTGCTTTGTGCCCGAAGTTCGGTAAAATACGAAACATGAAAGAGAAGGAATTGGAGGCATTAAAAGCTGAGCAGAAGCAGTTCCTGATGCTACTAGAGGTGTCCAGTATGAAAACCATATTCCTCTTGAATTCTTACGTTGTTATCGTTTAAGCCATAAGTGGGTTGTAGGTAGTACCATATTTACTTGAATAGAAGATGACCCAGATTATAAAATGACCCCCAAATAATTAGGTTCTATGTATGGAAAATTTATACATTTGTTGCAGTTCCCCAGGTATAGTATCTAAATATTGGAGGTTTGCCTTGAATTCGTTGTCCTCTCTCTGCCTCAGCAAGGAACGTAAATATGGGGGGTCAAGTAGCCCTTTTGCCTTCTGCTTCCCCCTGAACCTTTTCCAGCCCTTTTCCCCTCTCCTTACTGTCAGAGCCTGCTCGTCCTGAGCAAATTTGTTCCTCACGTAGAAGTGAGGAACAAATTTGACAACCATGACCTTGAAATTAAACATGGCCGTAGCAATTTGCATATAGTACCTATAGCCTTAGTTCCTCCAGGATTGACTCATGTTACCTTTTTTTTGGAAACTACTACAGTTTTTGGCATAGGTATTCCATAAACATACTCTTAAACAGCACTTTGGTACCTGCTTACATATAGTACAAACTATGTGCGATATTAGTCCAAAGCCAAAGGCTCCTTATTTCATTGGGCTGGGTTCCACCAGAGTCAACAACATTTCAAGCTGTGATGATGCCACAGATCAGCACCGCTCAATATGTGTGTGTATTCCAGATATGCCCCCAACAAAGGTCCTTTGTACTAAGTAGCCCTCTGCTCATGACTGGAGCCAGGTGTTCTTGTCATGAGTCATGGGATCCTCCAAAAATGTATATGCAGATGCAACGCAGGGCAACCTGGTCCGGTTCCATCTCCTGAAGGCTGGGGCCACACTAATCTTATGTGACAGGCTGAGAGAAGGGGTGACAGAAGGATTCTGGGTGACATGTTTGGGTCCTGAGTTGATGTTTATCAGGCATTTAAAGCTGGTGGAGAAACAGGAATAATTGGATATGGGAAAGAAAGGTGTAGCTTAGCTGTGGGAGTGAAGCAGAAGTTAAAATGTATGTAATGGAGTGGCTCACTATGACTTGGAAAAGTGTTGGTGCTGAGGGGGACTGCGCTTAGTGGGCATTACCATATGCTTCATTCACATGACTTGCACTAACCTATCTTTGTGGTAGCTTTTCATCAATTTTGTGACAACGGTGGACTGCTTTTACCCTTTTTTTTTTTTTAGCTGCTTCTTGTTCTTTTGGCTAGGAACAAGCAAGAGTAGGGGGCATCTGAATAACAAGACTTCCAGGGCTGGTGCTTACATGTATGATGCCACTTCCCCCCCCGCCCCCCAAAAAAGTTTGGTTCAGCATGTATTCCCAAAACAGTCCAAGTGTTTTCTGGTCATGCTCAGTGTAGGCTGCATTTAATCAACTTCATAGTTTGTTTCCATTACTGAGCATATGTTGCTTTCGGCAGCTGTTTAATGATAGCCAGTGTATTCAATGAGGTTTTCTTGTATGCAATTAAAAGATGAGGGTTTTTTTCTCCTTGCCAACTGGAGGAAAAATCTTGTCTTGTATTCAGGTAAGTGTAGTACTTGTCATTTAGCTGGAAGAAATGCTGAGCTTCTGATGTGCCATTCTCTTCAGGTGAAGAGAAGGCTTGCAGCTTAGGGAGAGGGTAAGGTAGGTACAAGAACAGGGGAGCATGAAGGAAATAGTCCTCCACAACCTCACATTTTACTACCCCTTTATGCCCCTACTTCACCTCCCCAAATGTGATTGCAGTATTCATCACTCATTGCCTTCCTCTACTCACTCCTTAAGTGGTGTAAGCATACTAAAAAAGGGACATATCAGTGGATAGTCAAAGAAGAAGAATTGCATGCTTTCCTTGCAGGGAAGGAATTTCTGAGACCATATGTAGCAGGAGATAAAGCTCCCATAACGCATTCCTGAGAAGAGGTAAAATTAAGGGATGTGAGGAGATTTGGTAAGCTGTGAAAAGGGCATAATGATTTAAGTTTGTTTTGTGGCATATCAGGTCATCAAACAAGCCTGGATGTGCTAGGTGCTGTCACCCAAACAGCATGAAAGACTTGAGAAGCTACTAAATACTGAGGGGAGGAACCAGAGTTGGGGGAGGGGTGGGGTAGGAAATGAAACTATAAAATTATCAAAATCTGCTGTACAGATGCACCCGCATACTTTTGTGATAGGCCATTTCCATTTCAGGATGCATGTAGAGTAGTGTAAACAAGTGGTTTCCAAGAACTGCTTCTTTGGTCTCCTGGCACACATGGGTTGCACTTCCTTTTTCTCATTTTGCTGCACTGTTTGGATCAAATCTGGCAGAAAAGGGGAGGGGGTGTTAAAGGAAGATATCATTTAAGTTTATTGATCTTCAGAGATTCAGACTTAGCATGATCCTGGTTCATCGAAAGTGGCTAAAATGGTAGCAGGGAGACAAAATTCTGCCTTTTGCCTGTGGTCAGACTCATTTCCAGAACGTAGGTGCATCTGGCAGCAGCATCAGATCCCATTGTATGCTGCTCATCTTTTATTAGAGATTTTTTTTTAATGACACGGGTACAACAATACACGCTGAGGTTGTCTCCATTGCTGTACTTCTGTACCAATGGTTCTCTGACTTTTTTAGACTTGAGGCACCTGCGGAAAATGCCAGCTGTTAGTTCTTATTTGATTTTTGAACACAAAAAATAATAGAGCAATTCTTGTGTTGCAGAGAACTCAGCAAGACCACAACAGGTCACAATGTTTTTGACTCAACAGATTCTGCTTTCAAATCTCTGAGCTGCTCTTGTGAAACTTATTTTTACACCTAACACTGTTAACATTGACTGGCACACTCATGACACCCTTGAAAGGATCTCAAGGCATGCCAGGGCATAGTTGCACTCTGTGAATCACTGCTCGTTAGTAAAGATGGTAGGGGATGCATTCCATTAGATTTCATCTCAAATTTTTGCAGGTCATCCTAAATTTCTAATAAGACCCTTATCTGTGAAAAATGTAGTGATCCTCCTCCTTTGCTATTGCATGTACTCTAATATAAGATGACCCCTCTGTCGCTCCCAGTTTAACATTGATGGGGAAACCCCTTGTCGGGGCTCTGTGGCTGTTTTGGCCCCTGCCCAAACCCACAACAGTAGAGAAGGAGGGAGCAGCAGGAGTTGAGGTGCATAGGCATGGGGTGGGGCACGCACCACAGGGTGTAAGTGGTGATGGGGGCAGGTGGTAATGTGTGGAAGGGGGAAGAGT
>NW_005842439.1:935971-945201 GCF_000455745.1 Alligator sinensis | reverse complement strand
TCACGCCACTTAACTCCCCTACCACCTGCCTCCATACTGGCCGGCCTGCCCTGATTTCCCTGGTGTGGTGGTAGTTGAGACAAATGGAAGACGATTCTCCAATAACTGGATCATATACATGGACAATTATAACAAATGTATAAATCTTCTGTGTATAGAATCTAATTGTTTTGGGGGAGGGGGGATTCTTGTTTTGGGGTAAATATGGTAGTTCCCTTTAATGGGGTATTTTGGGACCTTGTGATGGGTTCCAAAATGGCAAAGACTCTAGATTTGGATCCATGGACCTAAACTCCATGAAGTCCAAACCTTTTGAATATAAGCTAGTGGAAAATATGAAAACATAAACCACAGGAAGAAATAATTTAAGAGGCAGTTTGCCTTATGGAATGCAGAGTATGTGAATTGTTTTGCCTGGCAAGTATATTTAATACCAGTGTTGGAGTTGTGTTTTATTATTTTACAGCCCACATTGAGATGGAAAAATGCTTGGTTGGAAGAGCCAAGAGGAAGGATAGTTTGATTTGCTGTGATAATAATTGGGCATATTCTCCGAGGATAGGTGGGTCTGTGAATTTTCATTAAAGAAGGGTTGGAAACCCAATTTTCTTTCTCACGTGGATTATAGTTTGCCTGAGATTTGATCAGTGGTTTGAGGATTTTCCAAGTTACAGGATGCTGCATTTCAAAAACTGTTTGTTTATTGTTTCATCTTGCATTGAGAAGCACTGGTTGCACATGTCAAAATTTAGGATAGTGTCCAATTTCACCTCAGCATCTGTTAACTTCCATGTGCAGTATGATAAGAGATGTGAGATAGGAGATGAGTCATCTACGCAAGTCAATTTTTTATTTCTTTCTACCCTGAAATATGAAATTTTAAAGGACCAACTATATAGTTGGGATAAAGTTAGACAAGCTTTCCAACGTGGGGTTTTCTTCAGGTTATTCTTGAGAAAGGGAGGATACACATTTATTTGTTGCTGTTCCATTAAATGTGTTTGAAACATTTTACTGTCTGAGCCCCCAAGACCTGGAATAGACTCCCTCTAGAAGTGGTGCAGGCGCCTACTCTGGACTCATCCAAAAACAGGTTGGATGCTTATCTTGCTGGGATCCTTTGACCCCAGCTGACTTCCTGCCCCTGGGGCAGGGAGCTGGACTTGATGATCTTTGAGGTTCCTTCCAGCCCTAACGTCTATAATCAGATACACTAGGTTTAAGTTTGTTGAACCCATTATAGACAAATCCTTTGAAAATGGCACTCTGGAGTATTCAAGTTCCCTTGCATTGTAGGTCTAAGGGTTTCTATTTGCAGTTCATTTGGTATCACATTTTAGGTGTAGGTAAGTAGAGTGCCTGTGGCATGTCTGGATGTGTTCTGATAATGGGGACATTGGGTCGTCGTCTTAGGAGTGAAGGTACTTCCAAGAAAAATGGTGATCCAACAATTTTAGCTGTTACCTTTAAAAATGTACTCAGGGTATCCATGCAATAGAGTCCATTCTTAAAAATAAGGGGAGACTCTAGGGTCATATACCACCATGCGGTAGATTTGGGGGAATGTTGGCTTGACGGTAACGCTGACATCCTCAGATTCTAGTGACATTCTAGCTTTGTAAATCTGAAAACTGAATTTCTATATTAAGGGACTTAGCTGCGAGCTTTATTGAAGTGCTGTTTTCAAGTTCCACACTGACTAAACTTCAACATCGTGTTTCAGGAGATACTGATCTTAGCCTTTAATACGGGACAGTTTCTTTGGAGTTTCATCCAGAGCAAAGCCAAGCAATAAATAAATAAATTCAAGAGAGGGAGAGAACCGTTTGCTTTAAAACCGTGCAGTTGAAATGAATTGGTGGTTTTTCTCTGTCTTCTCATATTAGAGGTCGAAGCGTTCATATCTCACTTCCTTCACAACAAGCGGTGGAACCTTACCTAAAGAAAAGCAAAAACCAAAAAACACACACGGGCTTTTCCTTATCACATAATATAGCAAAAGAGGCTTACAGAAAAATCATCATTTATCATGAGACATGCAATAAATACATTCATACGAGTTGGCAGTTCCACTATATTTGCTTTATTTAAATCAAAGCCCAGCTCTGGAGTCTGGAAGGGGAACTCCCCAGGAAATCGCACGTTAGGGTCTCTGTCCCTCACAGTTGTTTTTTTTTCTTTTTAAGTAAGGCGCAAGCTAGTACTTCCTAACACAAAGTTCTTTTTTCTCTTCTATTTGTCTATGGGTTTTTATTTAGCTTTGTATTAGAAAATTTGTCTGCATGCTAGACTTTCAGATTTCTGTGACTCAACTTTGGCTTCAGGATCTTAGCGTCCAACTGCAAATGTGTCTTTGAACACATTCTACTTTCTCCTCGCTCTTCTTCCCCTTTTATAAAAATATCTTGCCAGTATCGACAGGAAATTCTAGCACTTGCCGTATAGCTAGAGACTTCCCTCTGTCTCTTTCCGGTGCTAGATACAGTACTGGCACAGAGCTATCCTATATATTCTGTTGTATGACATTCAGTCTGTTGTTGCTGAAGTAGTGTCCAGTTCTTCCTTTGCTGGGACAGAACAAATGGTCCACACATACAAGACTTGGAGATAAGCAAATATTGTGATGGTTTACGTTTCAAATACGCCAGCAAAAACTGGGGTGTGGCCAGTCTATTTAATTTCCTGGACTGTGTAGGTCATGGTCAGGCAACCCAGTTTTTTGGTGGCAGAAGTGATTTGTAATTGTTCGGTTCTCCTCTCGTTCCCATCTGGGCTTGCATGCTAATCTGAGCCACGTTTCCATAGCTGCAAGACAATCTTGTAAAGTTTCTTCCTTCTCCATGCAAACGTATTCCTCCCCAAGGAGAATAACTTCCTCAGTTTTAGAATATGTTTTAATCTGACCAGGACTTCGGTCCAAGCAAGGCAAGCAGCGAGTCCAGAGAGCTTGCCCCAGCGGGAACAGTAGTGTGGACACACACGGTGCAGACGTGATGGAAGAGAAGAATGTAAACGATGAGCTTTGATTGCCTTGCTTTTCGAAATGAAGGAGCTGCCTGCAGCTGGCTCACAGAAGCATTTTCCACATCTGCCTTGATGGAAATATCTGTTCATTTCTGTCTTCAAACATTCTTCTAGGAGGCTGAGGAAAAGGGAAAGCCCAGGAAATGATTGACTCAGTAAAATTAAAGTTCTGAAAAGACACACACATTTTCCTGGCCGCTGGTGTTTTCTCTTCAGTGCTCCAGTTTTACAGTTACAGGTGTGTGGAAACAGGACTTTTAGAGCTCTGGCACCCAGGTCTGTACATGCATCTATTAAAACAACCTAATATTTAAATAGTTGAAATGCATGTATGTTTGAAGGGGTATAGGTTGTAGCTGCGTTGGTCTAAGGACATAGGCAGATGAGGTTCTTTGAGTAAATCCAGTATCTTTTATGAGACCAACTAAAAATGTATGCATAAATATTTTTATCTGCTGGCATAACAACTTGGTGGCACACTTGCACACAGTTACAGAGCAATTGATAATTGTGAAAATGAGTTGGGTTTTTGGTCAGACAGTCTAAAATGAATTCACATAAAGAGCACAATTTCTTCTAGAAATGCCTTGTCATATCCTGATGAAAAACCAGGGGTTTGCATGTGAGATGTTGGAGGGACATAGTGGGGATGAAGGATTATGAACAGGTGAGCAAGAGGCTTCGCTTACACAATCGGAGTACTCATGAAACAACTGTCTGTGGGCATAGGTATCTGCTTGTGTGTGCAAATGTGCGCCTTATGTACCCAGGGTTATAACCGCCACCCTTACTTACTGATACTGCAGAGCAAATTCTTCTAAGACCGGTCTCACTAACCTCAGTTGCAGCAGTGTCCTTAATGGGGAAATTTGTGAAATAAGAACTATAAATGAGGGCCCTCAATTGCCTCTTTGCTTACTGTAGGGATAGGCAAAGTGACTAGAAATGGCAGCTAAGCCTGAAGTCCTGTGCAATGGCATGGATCTGAGAAGTTGGTAGGCCTTTTGGAAGATTTAGCTGCCCTTTGGAAAGGTTTGTCTGGACACGCATCCTGACACTTGCATAGAGAAGAAGTTGCTTACTTTTGTATTTTAAAGTAATTATTTGATCGGTCTGGCATGTGTCTGATGGTGGAAAATTGTATTAGAGATAAGTGTAGTCATTTTATTCTGGTGACCTGCATGCTTGTGTGTAATTCATCTCTGAATCCAGAGGCTTTTGAAGTAATTTGGTGTCTTTTATACTCATGGATTCCTCTGATTCTTTGTTTGAAGATACTTTTATAAGTGTACTCGAAGCTGACAAAAGCTGCTGCACTCTATTTTCTTTAATCTCAGTGATTACTCTCATGAGTTGGTGAATATGCTTTTTCATGGTGACTGCTTGATTGTGTTCTGAAAGCTGCCCTAAATACAGTGATTTCTCATATATGACAACTGGAAAGGAAAAGAGTCAAGACAAAACTGTCTGTGTTTCCTTGGTAGAGGAGAGCCATTTATTCAGCTACGTCATGCTTTTAATAGCTCAGTTAACGTGGATTTCAGTGACTTGGTATTTGGTTTATACCCTAGTCACTAGAGCTGTACTCTGCCTTCTGTTTCTTTATAGAAATGCTGATACTGCTTCTCCATAAATCAGGAGTCATTCCAGTGAAGTCCACAGAATTACCTTATGGTAAATGGGAGGCAACTTAGGCTCATTTATTTTGAGCTTGATTTTCATGATTCATAGGTAAAATTTAAATGAGTCACAGAAATCGGAGGTTACAACCTCTACTCGGGCTAGTAGTTAGTTAGCCACTGCCCAGTATAAGGTTGTTCTTTGCATTATATTTTCTGGTGTGTAAAACTGGCTGTGGGTTGCTCCACCCTAAAGAGCACCATACCTGCTGCCAATTTGGAGAAGAGATCTGCTGCTTTGTTACTGCTCTGCTTCAGAGCCCTAGATGGTGTTTGTTTTAACACGCAGATTAGCTGTTTCAGTACCCCGTGGTGTAACTGCTTTCAGCTTGTCTTCTTCAAGCAGATTTCTTATGATAGTCATTTATCTCTTTACAGGGGTTACAGGAGTAATTCAGGAAAGAGTGCAGCTCAGGCCGTTCCTTTAGCAGGGAAAGAAATGATATCTTCTTCAGTTAAATTATCTAATATGAGATACCAGCTTCATGAAGACAAGGCAGTTGGTGGTTTTTACCCATGTTGTCAGGTCAAGATAAAACCTAGGCTGTGAACTTGGCCTCCAAACAAGCACGAGGACTAAAAACCGCTTTGTCTTCCCTTGAATCATACCTCATCTCTGTTAACTCAAATGAAGAACATGCCTTTCTTCCCAGTCAAAATGAACCTTTTCCAAAGCTCATCTGACTCCCAGGCAATAAAGCCAAGAGCCCTTTTATTTCCTCACTCCTTTCCATCCAGTGCTGCTTACATGCACCCCAGCGCGATGTATTGGATATATAGTGGCTGGTTTCTCCATTGCCCAGCTGCTCATGGTATGGATAACCAATATGAGGGGCACTGGGGGTACCCCAGGTCCTCACATGGGTGGTGTACAGGAGGAGCCCCAGTCTGTCCTATAAAGGAAAGCACTTCTTTCTGAATGAAAAGGATGATGTGTGAGTAGTTCCTTGAACTCATTTTCAATTCAGAAAGAAACCTTTAAAGAGGGGGGGAGGGAGAGAACAAAGTGAACAGAAAACTATGGAAAAATTCACTGTATACCCCCCCCTTGCCCCCCCCCCTTAAATATGAGTGTTGTCTCATTGCAGCTGGTGAGACTAGTCATGTTAATATAGCTAAACACTTGTACAAATGTTTGCAGAATTAGGGTCCAGTGTTTGACCAAAGGCTCTTATTTAACAAATAGCTGAACCATCATGGAAGTCCTATTCCACTTTTTCTACTCTGTTTCAGCTCACAGCCTGTGCCAGTTTGTGTGATATCTGAGCATAACAGTTAGGGATGGGAAAGTTCATAGTTGGATGTTTCTCCATCCTTCCGACTGTGTGATCGTGCCGTGAAGTAGTGTGACTAATGTGATAGCACCTTGACTCGTAATATGTTCGTTTTATATATACTGGAATACAATTGAGCTCTAGTTTTTTAAACATTGCACGGATGAAGATTTAACATGAGACACCATTTTCCCATGCTGGATTTTTTTTAAAGATAAAACTGTCAGTCCAATACCTGGAGGAGGCTATATATGCCATAGAAATTGTTGCCTCCTTGTCCATTTTCCTGTTGCCTTTGTTCCAGGAATCAGGAAAATGTTTTCATTCTGTGGCTGCCAATTTGGCCTCCTTCCCCTACATTAAGTTCACTTTAAAAAGTGATTATGCCCTTCATCATTGCTTGCTGAGATACTCTTAGCGCTTGGAAAAACTAGGTCTGTTGCTGAATTAAGTGTAAGATTTGGAAGGACCATGTGAAGTGGAGTTTGTCATTGACTCTAGCTCTGAACTCAAGTTGATTGTGTTGTGCCAAGATTGGGGAGTGTGTGTGTGCATGTGTGTGGGTGCGTCTCACTGGCCCTGGAGCCTGTACTCTCTTGTTTTTCTTGGGTCACCGATTCAATGACTATCCATGCTGAGGAACTGTCTGTGTGTCACGGCGACACAGCATTTCAGCCTTGTGTATATATTAACCCGAGTATGTTTTATTTTAGAGAAGATGCTGGCGAACCTGACTCTTGGAGCACTTTGTCTCATGTCGTGCACTCGGGGGACTGCTGTGTGAAATACCACCAGGGTCTGAGTGTTTACACGCTGACAGCTGAAGCCAAGAATGGAGCCAAGGCTGCCCTGGAGAACGACATAGAGCGGCTTCAGAAATGCTTAAAAACCCACCAGCACACGGTGAGAAAGGGGTCATGGCAATTATGGAATTGTAATGGGCCGTTTTTACCGCACAGGCAGTGCTCACATGTGCGTTACAACAGGCTCAGGTGAGCTATGGGGTCTGGTAATGGCACTGTAAGGACACAGGAGGGAAAGTTTCTTCCTTCTGGGAGGTGGAGCTGGGTCAGGACCTCTCCCAGCACTTCCCTCTTCAAGTAACCTGCTTATTTCTGCTGCCAGCTTCTGAGTCATCTTTCTGGGCCAGGAACCAGCTAGCAGGAGGCAGGTCACATCATGAGGGCCAAGGAGACGCGTTTGAAGCACAAAGCTGCTCCCTGCAGGGTGGTTGGGTCACTGGGCAGGGAGCATGAGATGGCTTCTGGAACTGGTTGGAGTTAATGGAGGGTTAGGAGGGCAGGGATGTTTCTTTGTTTGGAAGAAGAACAAAATCAGGCAGGAGGCAGTGCTCCAGTTGAGGGGAAAGGCCCTGAGGAGCCTTCATGAAAACACACTTATGCTCTTAGTACCTCCGTACAGGTTTCTGAGAGTGACTTCACTCCTGTCTGGCCCTGAATGAGTTCACAGTGGGTTTTTCTTTCTCTCTCCCAGTAAAGCACTGCGCTTTAACCTAGCAGGTGACCATGCCTGTTCCTATTGGAGTCATTGGGAGCCTTATTAGATCAAGAGTCAGGGCTTTTGAAGAGTCAACTGTCAATACTTAAATGCAGCTGCGACAGAGTCTCTTTCTTTAGGGACAGTGGGGGAATGCAAAATGCAGGCCGGGATTTTACAGCTTATATAGAACCCCTCCGTTTTTGTTGCACGTCCACCATTCCCTCCAGAGGTCTGTGTTGTATATTTGTGTATAATCCTACTTGCCTAGTAGGATTATACACAGCACACCCCATTCATTAAGATGCAAAGAGGGGGAACAATCACTTTTCCGAGAGGTAGGAAGAATATCGGTCACTTAACCAGGATACTATTAATACGCGGATCTTTCTGAACAACAGCTCTCATAGTTGTCTGAACGTGTAGTGTTAACGTCTCTGGATTTTCACAGAAATTGCTGATACAAGTGGTAAAACAATGCTAACTTTGGAATAGCTTCACCGTACCTCCACTTCCCACCAGTTGACAGTAAAATGTGGTCAACGTACCAAGTTCATTTCTCATTGATAATGCAAATACTGGATGGGCATATTGTGTCTGACAATGAAATCAGAAAAAATGTTTAGATTTTTTTTTTTCCAGCCCTGCTTTACTTCACATCTAATCTGATTTGAATTTGGAAAGCAGCCCTGCAATTATTTCATTTAGGTTCATTTAGGGTCAGCTGAAAGCCAGTTGGCTTCCTCTAGCAAAGGCTCTATTTTTTCTGTCTATCAGCGCTGTGACTTCACTGCAAGGACGTGAGGGATCCGACCCCCCTCCGTTCCAAAATCTTGTTCCAGAACAAGTGTCACTTCTGTTTGTATCTGTCTGAGCTGGCTGGGAATCAGTAGAGCATTCCCTGTGCGCTGCTGCAGTTACAGCTACCAGGCAGCTAACACTCCATTTGAACTTGTTCATTTGCACACCAAATAAACCCCCCAAAATGGTTTTGCCTTTTGATTTTGCTTTTTATAGAGCAGAGGTCAAACGCTTTGGGCTTCTGTATCAACGCAGGATGTCAGATCTGTCAGTTACTGCCCACCGCCTCCTATTCACTTGTGTATCTACCATGCATCCACCTTGCATTGCATTGCAAGATTGGGGTTCTGTGCTAGGTTGTAGCAGACAAAGGAGAGGATTACTTTTATTTAAGGTAGGCTTCAGTCACGAACACCAGAAATTCAAATAATGGTAAAAGTTAGTAGTTTGCCACTACCAACTGTAGTACAGGAGACTTATATAAATATTTAAAGTAGTAGGTCAAAGATAGGCATTATAACATCTGGCCCTCATATTAATGCAGCCTCCAGAGGTGTCTCAATGGTACAGTATCCAACCCACTACCCGTATACTTAGGAAAACTTTTATAGTCTCTGCCCCTCCTTTATGGAATTTTACTTCTTCTGGACATGGAAAATACCTTACATTATCTTAGCCAAAGCATAAAGGAAACTGATTGACTTGAAATGCAAAAACCCAGTAGAAGAAGCTGTTTTCATTGAATGCTTAATTTTCAAATTGTTGGTGCCCCCTTCTCATAGATGAGCTTGTCGGCCACTTTTCCCTGGGATTGTTTTTGATGAAATACTTTGAGGCATCTGTGCAGTGAGCCATGTTTAAGTTCATTAAAACTTGGAACAGATGAGAGGCTGTTGAATTTACTTGTAGAACATACTTTTACTAAGGGTTTTTTTTTCTGTGGAGGGGATTGGCG
>NW_005842439.1:925887-935961 GCF_000455745.1 Alligator sinensis | reverse complement strand
GAGGACTGAGGCTTATGTGCTTGTTAAACTACAAAGTTGTAAACTATTAAGTCTTATGTAATAATTGATAATGGTCTCATCTGGTTTTTGTCAAAGCAGAAACGAGGCTGAAAACCCCAGGGCTTTGAGAATCCAGATTCTTGTTTATAGGTAGCTATACTTGAATACTTAGTTGATCAGCAGTATATAAAAAATCCTGTAAATGCAGTGCATTTGAGCTGTGAGGGGCCATTGACTGCTGGACATTTTACTGGTAATTTTTTATCCGGGGTAAGGAAATAGAGTCTCTGTATTTTAGTTGCACACACTCCTCACAATAGGGGATTTGATCATCAGCCAATATTTGATATTTAGGCAGTGCTGAAAGTGGAACTTCCCACACTGTGGACCAGCCTAACAGTGATCCTCTTCTGTCCAGGAAGGCAAGATCCATGGTGTATACAAGCTGGAAATGATCCACAGCAGTTCAGCTCTGAGCTTCTGCTGCACAGCATTACATGAACCATTTGGACACCAAATTGTGCATTCAGATGTGTGTCATTTACATAATTTTAAAAAATGGGCAAATGTTGCTGTTCACCTGGCTTGAATCTATTCGAGCAATAATCTTCAGTATCTCTGACTGGCATGATATAAAAATAATACAGTTTTCTATTATGGCACATTTTGTAAGTAGCAAAAGGATATACACATGGAGATGGAGGGAGGGGCATATGTCATTCTGTGTACTCTTTGTTAAGGTTTAAGGGTCAGATAAATCCATGTGTTCACTATTAGAGTGTGGCATATCGCAAAACAAAGAGTCATCATTTTTATTTCCCTTTTTCAGAATGCAAAGCAGCAGCCAGAGTCTGAGCCGAGAACTGAGGATAATAGCAGTAAAGGAAGACAAATGGAAGGACACCAGGCTGTTGTAACCTACAACTCTGAAGAAATGTCTACAGAAGTCAGCAAAGAAGGACCCTCTGCCACAGCTGACTTGGATTTAAGGCAGTTCTTGGCCCCCTCCTGCCACAAGGAGGATGAACGTGACAGTGGGAGTTTGGGAGTGCTTAACGACATGTCAGGTGATTTGCTGAGTGTGGTAAGCACAGAGAGCCGGGGGTGTTCCTCAGAAAGTCAAAATATAGCTACGTTGAGTAAAAAGGAAGAGGAGGGGCCAGCCTCTATTGTAGACTCTGAAGCTGTATCAGATAAAAATGCCTGCACACTGAGCCCAGCTCCTGGAATAAACGGTGCTGCAAGCCTTCCATCCTGTGGAAATACAAATGAGGAAACTGGAATGACATCCACTGGAGTTATTCTGGATCAAACCAGCCTGGTCAACAAAGATAATACCCATCAGGAAGTGCAAATTGCCGAAGAGTGCGCAACTGAAAGCCCTGTAACCACGGTTGAAACTGCAGGCAAACCCCGAACTTCCGGGGAGGGTGTGGATGTGGCCATGGGCCAGTCTGAATGTAAGAACTGTGCGGGGACTAGAGATGCCTCTCCAGTACAGCGGCATGAAGAACATGTGAGTGCTGAGGCAACGGGTGCCAGAGCTGCAAGCCTGAAGGAAGTGCTCCCAGCAGGTGAGGAGCTGATCCATGCTGCTGAGCCCTTGCTTGGTGACGTTAGTAACGCTGCCTTTGAAGGTGGGGTCATGCAGGTGATGCAAGCACAGGACACTGCAAATGTAAGGACTGATGCTAATATTCTCCCAAATGGCCTTGGGGAGACTAGTAATGAGGGTATAACAGACTTTCAGGCTGAAACGACAATGAATGGCTTCTCAGATGACCCAGGTCAAGATGCCCCTGTTGTAAAGGAGAGGCAGAGTGTGACTGCTGCTGGAGAGGAGCTTCAGGCAATGGGTGAGATAAAGCCTTCAGAGAATGTATTGAAGCAGGATGTGGTTGTCCTGGAAGTTAACAACAATAGCAAGAGCAGTGAGTGTGGGGTGCAGGTGGACAATGGAAGCCTGGCTCTTGAGCTGAATGAGCTGGAGTTGGGTGAACATGCACATGATGGTCATCCCAACGCTGATGCCGAGCGGGGTGCCTTTGGCAAGCCTGATGAAATTGCTACCAAGTCTGCACGTGACCACAAAGCCGGTGAGTTAATAGCTGAAGCGGAGCAGAGCCTCAAAACACCCGTGGAGATGTTGGGAACTGAAACTGTGAGCAGCAGAGGAACTGCAGATGGAGGCCAGGGGGCTGCTGGCAATTGCCATGCTGCTCATCAAGCTGTTGAGCAAGACAAAATAAGTGACAGCTTAAATCCAGAGGCTGCTGCAGCTTGCAAATGTGAGCTTGATTCACAGCTTCCACGTGAAGGAGGCTTGGTTTTGGCAGGAAAAGGGCCTCTGCAAAGCCAGGCACTGACTCCAGAAAGCACTTCAGAACTGGAGAGGGTCAGTGCTGAAATGAGACCACTTGCCTATCCTGTATTTAGGGAAGATGCACAGCAGGGGCAAGCAATTAGTCAGGAGACAGGTGCTGCAGTGTCACCTTCTGGACAGGAGGCATGCATGCATGATAATAATCCTAAATTATCCTCATGTGCCAAGGATACAGAGTCTATACAGGATAATTTCATAGGCACACCCTCTGCAATTCATAATAAGGAATCTAAACAAAACCAGGAAGTAGCAGAGACGGCAGTGGTTGCTGAACAGGGAAGTTCTGAACCTGGCACGGTAACCACAGAAACTAATTTGCCCCCAGATCTCAGGGAAGAGGAGAACTCTGCATGCAGTCTCCTGCCTCCAGCTGAGAGAAACAGCCCTGAGCCCGATCAGGAGCTGGACCAAAGTGGGGCATTTGGCAGAGAAAGCGCCTTGTCCAAGGAACCTGGTGTTGCTGTTGTGAAATCCTGTGCTTGCAATCAGGGTGAGCAGCCTGAGGTGAGTGACAGTACTGCAGACACTGGATTGCAAGGAGAAATCTCTTGTCAGGAGGCAACTGAGAATGTGGCGGCGGATGCAGGGGAAAGTATCGCACAAGAGTCTGTATTGGAGGACAAATCCCAAGATGCAAAGGATGATTGGCCTTCCAGCACAGCATTGAACCAAGAATGCGATCTCAGCCCAGCTCTACAGGGAAGCTGTCCATGTGCAGAATTAAAGGAGGCCTTGGGACTGGACACCTTTTCTGTTGCCTGTGACAATATGGAACCACTAGAGGAGGCCCAGAGATCCCTAGTAACAAGTTATCCGGAAGACCAAGGGGATATGGACAATGTACTTTCCAGGGTATCACTTCAGCCCATTGTGGAAGAAGCCACATGTGATAGTGACTCCAGCTCAGACACTGTCTGCTTGGCCAGTGAGAATGAAGCTGGGTCAGAAGTGAAAGAGGCCCAAGAGATCTTGGCTGAGCTCAAGGAAGATGAAGAAGAGCAGAACAAAGCTATATTTGCAGCACCTCCTTCATTGTGTTCAGAGAGTTTAAACGCTGCCGAGCCATTGGAAAATGTGGGAGAAAAGAGTTTTGTTCCAGAGGGTGATGGCTTTTCTCTAGATGAAATTACAGAAGGGGTAGAGGGCCCTGATGCAGTCGTTTCTTCAGGGGAGGCACCTTGTTCACCTGAACCGCCAGTTAAGAAACCAGAAGGTGTACCTGTTGCAGAAGGAACGGAGACCGAACCCCAAGCTGTGGTAAACATAGGAGCCATGCTGGACAGAGAAATGGATTTAAGTTTGCCATTTGGTGATCTAAGCAAGGGAGATACAAATCCAGGAGTGCTGGGATCTGAGATTGTTATAGGTAAGGAAAATAAGATGTTTGCTTATTTTTTTTATAGGCTTACATGCGTGTGGTGTTTCATGGGCAGGGGAAGGAAGGAACCGTATCACAGTGAACTTAGGCAGACAAGATTCTTTGGGTAAATCCAATATCTTTTATTAGACCAACTCAGATAGTTGGGAAAATTTTTCTTAGCAAGCTTTCAGGCACAAACGCCTTTCATGAGGCTGAGGAAGCGTCTCCCATTTAAATGGCATTGTATTTATTAAGAATGAAAATCCAACCATGATGGCTAGGGAGGTGGATGCGAGAGACCTGTCCTTGATGAGGAATGCAGACAGGTGGAGAGGGCTTCTGCAGAGAGCAGAAATCTGACTTGGTTATTAAAGGTAAAGCTGAAGTCCATGCTTCTGGGGTACCCTCAAAATAAAAGCATAGTCACAGGCATATATTTATGCCAAAATATTTTTGGAAGAATCTGTAACAGGTAAGTTACATATTAGGAAACTGAGCAGTTAAAGGACAGCGTAATGACCAGATTTGTTATGCATTGCAGTTGCACCCTTCCTTTTAGGCCAGGCGCCTTCCAGTTTATTTGCTTAGTGCTAATTTGAACGTTTCCTTCAGTCCTGCTCCTTATGCTTTGCTAATGTGGAGCCAGAGAACAGAATAGTGCTGCATTAAAGCTTCCTTTCTAGTCCAGTGGAACAGCTGTGAGTGTCCTTCTGAAGGAAGCAGCGCAGCTGCCTAATTGGTGGTATTAGGTCATTTAAAAAAGAGACAGCACAACCGCCCTCCTCCCTCCCCCCACACCACCCTCTTTTCCTGCCTGTGAAGCCATCATAGAGCAAAGAAGCAATCTTTTCCAGTGCATTTGAGCAGTGCTGGAATTCAGACTCATTCTTCACTCAGTATAACAAGCCAGGAAGCAAGATCATCCTGGAACGCCGATGAATGATGTTATTGGAGATAAGTTACTGCGTCGGGAGAGCTTGGTCAGAGGTGGTCCCTGAACGCCGAGAACTAGTAGAAAGCGTCTAAAGGTAACCTCTTCTCCCCCTTCCAAAATAAGGAAATGATCTGATAAATGG
This sequence comes from Alligator sinensis, assembly GCF_000455745.1. Taxonomy (NCBI): domain Eukaryota; kingdom Metazoa; phylum Chordata; order Crocodylia; family Alligatoridae; genus Alligator; species Alligator sinensis. The sequence continues at coordinate 931,142 of NW_005842439.1, read as the reverse complement.
AGCAAAAAACCCAACAAACCAAAAACCTTTCTGTGTCTTGTCTGGACTGAGATTGCAGGTGAATAGCTAGCCAGGCATGGAGCTAGTTCAGTCCAGGCTGTGTACTCCACCTGTTCAGGCTGATGCAAGCAGTCGGGCTGTCTGCCACTGTTCCCTTGGCTAAAAGGAATCTATAGGCAAGGTGTATCTTTTCCCTAAGAAGCTTAAAACAAAGCAAAAGGCTAGTTAGGAACTTCAAAGAAAATAACCAGAGTAGAACAACTGCCAAAATTTTAAAGGTGGAAAATATAAAACCACATAAACACCTGACTGCCTCTTTCTGTATAAAAAGGGAAGAGGTTCACCCCCTCGCCTCAATCTCCCCCAGTTGTTCTCAAGTAGAGGTGCGTAGGAGACTTATTTTAGCAGTAGGTACTTTTTGGGGTGCGGGAGGATATTTTGCAATCTTTGAGTATTTAAAGAGTTGTATTAGTCATGGAAAGGCAATAGTTGCTGTGTAACAGGCTGTTTATGTAAATCAGAAAGCTCCTTTAAAAAAAAAAAAAGAAAAGAGCCTATTTTTGCGCAGTGGCAGGTTGACATTTCAATAGATTGGGAGCAGCTGTAAGTCGATCCCCGGGAGTGTTAATTTCTTCTGGGAGCTTCTTGTTTTGAGGCTTCTGCCGTCTAGGGCTCGTTAGTGGAGGTTTAGCTCTACACCTGCGATTAGATATACAGGTTTTTCGTGCACGATTTCATATCTGGAAATCCAAAGAGCAAAGAATGAAATGGTATGAGGGACTAGTATCAACAATGAAAAAAGCAGCTTGGGTTTTTCCTAGCATTAAAGCTTTCTGTCGGATCAGGGTACACGAGAGGAAATGGAGAGGCGACCTTGTTACAGATTTAAAGTATGTGTAGGATGCATTACAAACAAGGATTTAGGATGTAATGGTCCAGTCCTACCCATAAGGAAGAGTTGTTTACCCAGAATATAAAGCTGCACTAAGAAAAAATTTGGCTAGAATGGCTTTTCTTAGGGAGCTGTTGGATCAGTTTACACAGTGTAATGGCACTGGAGTATGGGAAAGGACAGATTAAAAGGAAGAGAAGCAGATGCTACGAATCGGAGTTTACACTTGGATTTGCTGCCTGAAATCCTTCTGCTGTAACCAGGAAGCTGGGCTGGATCTACACTAATCCTACCCAGCAGCAAATTCAGGCACTTTATTATTATCATGCGCACCTTTTATTTTTCTGCCTGGGCAGGTGCCTGACCCACCTGGGGAATTTTATCCTGTCAAAGGACCACACCGGTACTGCCGAGTCCTTCACACCTTCATAGCAGTACTCTGTCTTGCTGGTTGTTCATTGATAAGACTTGTCCCTACCTGCCAAGAAATGCTTATATTTGTATTGTGGTTGTGGAGAAGTAACTGTTGCTCAGCGGCGTGTGCCAGAATCCTCTGCTTACAGGATGGGTTGGTGTCCGGCAGAGAGATCCCCACATCAGGTTGCTACTTTCCAGAGACCCGCATCACTGTGTATTTGTTGCTAGCACAGTTTGTGATAAGCAGTCAACTGATTTTGCTCCTCAGTGAAACATGCAGGGTTAGGTACATGTTCTGATAGTTCTTCATTTGAAGCATTTGATGACTGCACTCAGTGACATTGCTCCTTTGTCTCATCAGCTTCTCATATGATCCACGTCATCGAGATTTAGGCCCTCCCCAGCCCCGAGATAAAAACAAGCCATCATCCCAAACAGATATTCATTGTGGTCCCAATGACTAGTGAGGTCAAGGAGACTCTCCTTTAAAAAAATAAAAAGTAAAACAAGCCTCACTGCTCCACAGAGGAGCCTCATGTGGCAACTAGGGTTGAGCGTTTTAATCGGCGTTGAATTGCAACCAAAGAATGGTTTTTTTTTTTTCATGTAAGTAGTTGGAATTATGCACATTAGATTCAGGGATGCCTTTGGTAGCCATGTTGGTGTGAGACAAAAAGAAATGCAAAACAAACTCTTGGCTCAGAGATGATCTCTTAGTTGATCTAATAAAAGGTATCATCTCTGAACCAAGAGTTCCAAAGTTTTGCATTTCATTTGAGCTGATTTGCATTGGGCACAGGTAACAAGGCACACCGGCCTGGGGCCAAGTCTACACTGCAAAGTTTTGTCCCTGTGATGTGAGGTGGGAGTGCGAAAAACCCCCCCACATCCCAAGCATAGCAGTGCTGGCAAAACTTCTCAAGTAGAGGAAAGCTGTACCAGCAGAAACGTCCTGCCGATGGTTTACTTTCTTCTCAGAAGTTTTGCCAGAACTAATGTTCCATCAGTACAGAGCACGATGCTGGGTTTGTCTGTGCCCCGTGCCGGTGCTGTTCAGGTGTGATTTGGAAGCTCACAAAGACCAAAACATCCAGGTTAGACTTGTCTAGTGTAAGACCTAATATGTAATGAATTGTCACACGCTGATTTATCATATTAAAACCTTACATTTATAGCTTATGACAGCCCTGTAGATTCACAATAATGATAAGGCTTGATGCTGCTAAAGGAGAAGTCCATGACTTCAGTAAACACGAGGACTGTGGGGTTAAGGTTAGGTCTTAATGGGGACAAGGTTTGATGCATTCTTTGCATCCTATACAGCAGTGGTCCCTGACTTGAGGGCAACATGTTACCCAGGAGAGAGACCCTTTGAGGTTGCTTGAAAGCACAGAAAGTTTAAAAAAAATGAATACTAAGGTTGACAGGAAGAGCCAAGAAGGATATTGTGTGCAGCATATTATTACTTTAGTATTGTTGCTCATAGGCAGTGCAGGTGGGGACTGCTGTTCTACAGCACCTCAACATAAGTTACAGACCTCAGTGAATGTATCCTTTCAACTGTACTGTGAAAGAGGGAAGTATACTTAGTATCCCTGTTTCACAGGCAAGAAAGCGCTGAGAATAAGTGACTTGTCCAAGGTCATGCAAGAAATCTGTGGCAGAACCAAGAATGCAATCCTGATTTTCTGATACCCACGGCTGTGTTTTAGCAATCAGATGGTTCCTTCCCAGTCTCATACCTCCCACCTAACTTTCCTGGGACCAGTCTGTTCCCTCTTCCAGCCTGCAAACAGTTCTTTACTGATATACCCCAGACCCTAAACAATGGTGGAAGTCAAGGCACATGTTTTCGGGTTTTAGCAAATTGTCACTTCCTACCAGCCTGTTCCTGGGGCCATTATCATTGCATTTATCTTTTTTGATATCATGTCTCAAGGAATTGCATGGGAGGAGCAAAATTTGCTGGCTACACCCCTCTTATAGTAAATAAATTGGTCACCAGCTATTTTGTCAACTAACTCAAGTCCCCTGAGCGATGACTGCACAGCCATAGGAAAGTTGCTTAACTGGTTCCAGTTTTTAGGAGGTTCTCTATCAACACCCCGTAAGCTCATCCTTTCCTGTCAGAGCAGCATAACATTGTAATCAGTAATTTTGTGGGGATTAGCCTAACACGCAACAAAGCATGTCTGCCGTGCTGCTTAAGCCTACTGCCAGGTCCACTGACCATCTACATTAAACACTCTCCAGCCTTCCCCCAGGCACTTCCCTGAGCATCACGACCTGAGATTGAGCTTGTCTGTAGCCTGTCAACTACAGTTCAGTATTTATCACAGCTGAGCAAGATGGAAGCAGAGGAAGTCTGCCAGGGGCAATTCTGTACCCGTTTCCTGGCTCTGATTCCCCTAATCGAAGCCAGCACAAGAGGAGAGACAAGATTGGTGATTCCTGGAAGAGCTGTGCTTGATTCTCCTGCTCCGGCCTAGCACACCCCTAATAGGATTCAGTCTACCAACTACTTCTCTCCTTCTCTGCTTCATGTGGATAAAAGAGCCGGGTGATGGAAGTTGGGAAGGGTCGTTTGTGTGGTGCAGGGTAGTCAAAGGCAACCTTCAGCTTATCTCTGAACAGAAGTATGAACATACTCAAAATGTCTGTAGGACCTTAAAGCTATATTGGTTGCACTAGAAAACTACCAGTGATCCATTACCTTTTGCAATGATTTTGATTTAAAATAGGACTTTGGTTTCCTGGGGCCACTGCACATATGGATTATCTCACTACAAATTACTGTCTATTAAAAAAAGCAACAAAAAAAAAAATTAAAAAACCCTCTTGTTCATTAATGTAGTGCTCAGGAACAAATGATACAGAGGAAGAATGGCCTCATGGTTAAGATTAGGAGACTTGGGGAGCTGGGCTCTGTCACTGGCTCAGCCACTGATAAACTTCATGGTGTTGGTCAAATCGCTTTACCTGTGTGTACCCGCACATCCACATCTGTGGAATGAGTGATATTTTCATAACTCGTAAGGAGGGGGATAGCGAAACTCCAGTCACTGTCTGCAGGGCAGTTTGTTATCCCTGGGTCTGTAGAATTTATTTCTTTATTTTGATTTTTTTATGTTTAAGTCCAAATCTCAGGAAGTGTCACAGGATAAAAAGGGTTATTAATTTTAAAAAGGGCCTCTTTAGAACTCATTAGAGACTCCCTTTAAGCTAGGAAAATGTAGAGAGAGCGACTTGAATGCAGTGGCAGCTGAGGAAGGACTGCATCTTTGCTTGCTAAGAAGAGGGAGCAGGGGGCAGAGCGTCTGCCTTTCGGTTCCATCAACATTGTCATTAGGAATAAAAAATCCTTGTTGTTCCCTGTTCAAATAATTCTTAAGGTCAGCTGGAGACTTGATGGATTTTTAATCTTGGGACCTAAGCAACTTGCTTCAGGATAAAGAGAAAAGAAATGCATTGCAGAAGCAGCACAGTGCTAAACACGTAAAATGCCAACTGAGAAAACGTCCCACCTTTGTCCAAGTTAAGAAAGAAGAGAAAAATAAATATGTACTGTTTGATCACGCGACAGCAATGTTGGAAGCCAAGCCTTCTCCTACGTGCACACGTACGCAGAGGTAGTATAGTGTAGATAGCGTGCGAGCCTTTTGGCAGTTTCCCGGTGCTCGTTGGCATTTCATAGTTTCCTTCAGTGACAGACACCATCACTGTAAAACAAATAGCAAACAAGGAGCAAAGTTGGGAATGAAACCAGCTGCTGAAAGGAAAACTAATACTTGTTGAATTTTTTTTTTTTAATGCCTGGAATAAACAACAGCGCTTCAGTGGCACTGGAGGGATTTCATTGAAATATGCTTTGCAAACCTTCTGTGCTTTCAGGAGCGGTGGAGATGAAAACTGAAGACGAGCTGGATTTTCTGAAGGACCTCAGAGA
>NW_005842439.1:898308-925856 GCF_000455745.1 Alligator sinensis | reverse complement strand
TTTCTTTTGTAACCAGCAGGGTTTTAAAAAGAAATGTCCTGGCTGCTGTAGAAGATCAGCTGATTTCCTCTCGCCCCCGCCTTGGTGAGACTAAACTTAGTTATACACTGTGGGTTTCCTTTTTAACCTGCTGAAAACAGCATTGCTTCTTTGTAAAAGGTCGTTTCTGTTTTTAAAGAGTATTTAGCTGAAAGAAATAAAACATCAGAAGACAGATGCTAAACTGCTTTGGTTGTCTCCTAATGTATGAATCACTTAGGCCATTCAGTTCCCAGCAGCCTGCAGCTGTCCACAAAGTTTTGGAGGATAAGATGCTAGGAAAAGCTGTTGCTGCTGCTCGTGGTATAGAACATATTAGATGAGCGTATGTACATTGTTTTCCAGTGCCCTGGGCAGAAGCTGGAAGCCTTTGGATGGTCTGACCAGCTTTGCTCTGGACTTTGTCCTTGGGCAAATTACTTTGTTGTTTTGCGATGAGCACTATGGGGAGCAATGAGAGAGAGAAAAAAAAGCAAATAAATGCTGCAGTATGCAGGGGAGGTGATAAAAGCAAGCAAGCAAGAAGTTTGAAGTGGAGTTGGGTTTATGTTGGGTTTAAAGAGTTTCTGTCACCATCATGTGTAGCCATTTCTGAGAATTTCTTAAAACAATAAATGCAAGGCTAGTTTGACTGAGCTGCGGTATAAACCAGCCTTCCTATGTTTTTCTCTGTTGAAGGCAAGCTTTCATGATGTTATCTTTCCCGGTGGGTTTGGAGGCAGTTTCCATACTTGCATGTGGCCATCTCTTTCTAGAGAATAGTTCAGAAGGGTTAGAAAGAACCATTCGAAGTCTGTGTGTGCGTGTGATGCTTTGCAGCAGCTGTGTTTGTGCGCGAGTTTGTGATTAAGAAGTTAATGTTATAATAGAAAACATTACGGAGATGACTTAACATCACAGGGTGGAGCGCACAGACTCCTGCTCATCACAGAGTGAAGCTGTTTGGGCGGCAGGATCTTCTTGCCAAGGCTGATAATACAAACAGGGTTACTTTGTTTTAATAGATTTAATAGATTTAGGTTTAGGTGTCTACAGTTGTTAGTTCAGTGAGTTTCTTTAGGATGCGTGTTCTCCGAATAAAAAATTGTCTCGTCATCAGAATGCAAAGGTGCTGACTTCATAATCTGTTCGTTATTACAGATAATTTTCATGATTAAGTGACTGCTTGTATGTAAAGATATATTTAGAGAAATGCAAATAAGGACACCTCAGGTTTATTTCTTCCAGGCCACGTGCGTTTCAAAAGAGGAACAAAAAGAGCATTACATTTATTTTTTGTTCTGCATGTTTCGCGGCACACGTTCGGCGGTATGTTTGGATTCGAGGGAAGGGGAAGGAGGGAACTTTTTTTTTTTTTTTGGTGTATATTTTGGTTTGGTTTGATTTCTTTTTTCCCTTTTAAATCTGGATTAGCTGGTGTTGAACTGGGAGTGTCAGGAGAATGGAAAGTTTGCTGCAGAAGGAGTGACACAGCTTCCTGTTGCTAAGTTCAACAGAAACAAAATAAAAACTGCACTATATTAAGGTCATTTAAAAAAAAAAAGTCACGGATTTATAAATAGAGCTTAATTCACACGTGTAGGCTTTCAGGGAGCTGGCTGGTGATTGGAATTGCAAAATATAGATCTGCTGCTCTCTGTTGTCTGCATCTGCTTTATATAGTCAGTGTTTCAGGCTTTTCACTAGTGGACCATTTTGTGCTTAATAAAAGCAGTTTCTCTAGGTTGTTCTGAATAGGAAATTTTTACTGGTAGTATTTTCCAACTACTCATAAATGGCCCTTGTCAAGTATTTTTTTTTTTTTTTTTTTAAAGAGCTAAGTTGAGGGAGCCTTCAAGAGAATGATTTATCTCATCTTTTTCAGGTGAGAGTTTTACAACTGTATTTGCATATTTATAATCTAGTTAGACATTTATGTGCTTGGACTATAAAGCATTGAACTTTTCGGGCCTAAGAGAGGCAATTGGTTCCACTTATGCATAAAGCTGAATTGAAGCAGGATACATTTGAATGGGTTTGCATACTTCTTTCTTTACATGGCTTAGTCTCCCAGCCAGTGGTTTAGTTAGATGCCTGGTAATATGCATTTTGCTTGGTTGCATATTACCTGTGAAGGGTACCGATCTTTTCCTACAAGAATCGATAAGAAAAGAACAGGAAAAGGGTTTCTCCAGTTAAAACGTGTTTTGAAAATGGGCGTTTGTCAGATTTCCTTGGACTGTTTCCTTTTTGGCTCTGTTTGCTCAGATTGAGGTCTAATGCTTTAGCAAGGGTTTCCTCAGTAATTCTTGTTGTGTTTAGCAATATGGGCTGCAGACTCTGGTTCTGCTTGTGATATCAGCAGCCACTCATTTGTGTCTTCCTATATGGGTTATTAAGGTATCCTGAGTAGAGTCGGGGTACCGGCTGCATGTGATCCATTCAGAATAACCCTTATAATCTAAAAATGAATGTAAATGGAAAATGTGGCTACTGGGGGTCAAGGAGAGGTTTAAAATCAGCTGTGTTCTGATGCTAGGTTCCCCTTGTGTTAACCCCAGAAATACAGTGCTGCTCATTATTTATTTGTCTACATGTGAGACAGTGGAGGAAATACTGCCTTTAAATGTCCAAACTGGTGAGTAACAGACGGTTACAGGTTGATTATTGGAGAGAGCGGTAGTTTACCAGGAGTTTTCCTTGGTTGTTTTTTTTTTTTTTTTTTTTTTACTGTATACTTTTGAGTACAATACTTTCTCCCTTTATAGCATGATCTTGATTTAAAGTATGAGTTTTCCCAGAAAGGTGCATTCCTGATCAGAGATGGAACTTGTAATGATCTCTACACTTAAAGTGTAGCGGGTGCTTAAAATGAGACTTCTGAGTTTTTCCACACATCCACTGATCAGATTTCTGCACAGTCAAATAACTCAAGTTTGACACATCACTTGCACGTCATCATCACTGGGACCACAGTGATAAATGCAGCGTGAAAGCTTGAATAGTATGTAATAGGTAATGCTGTAAGGCTTTTTTGGTATGGGTTTAAACAGTACATTAGAGTAGACTTCTGGATCATGACTGGGGTTCTTATATGTATGACCCAGGTTTTTTTTAAATCTGTGATATAGATGATGATGACAATGATCTATTATTGATTTGAGCCAGAAAGAAATACCTAGTCTGAAATCAGTAATACTTAGATTCATCTCCAACACTTAAAAGAAATTGAATAAAATGACTAAAGTTAACGTTTGTATATATTTAGGGTTGTTTAGGTGAGAAACAATAGCATTTAAGAAAACTCCTCTTAAGATCTTAAACAAATGTGTTTAAAAATAAAATTGCATTCCAAAGCAGAATATTTGCAAAACAGTTTTCCTTTCATTTAGCAATAAGTACTGAACACAAAGCTTCATATAATTGATTGCCTTGTGTATGCACAATCTTTATGTATGTGGGAAGCAATAAAGAACTGTGACTTTTTGAAGAGCTAGTTGTCTTGTTACAAGTTTCTTTTAGGGAGGAGACCCCTTTTAGATGTTCATAAACCTCCCCCAGAGTGTATGAACAGATGTCCCATAGAGAAAACAAAATGCAAGATTTCCCAGAAGTGACTCCAAGCCGCCGTTCCCTGTGATTCCCTAATGACCCCAAGCCGCCATTCCCTGTGATTTGGAATGATATAAGTAGGCACGAGATGTTACATTAATTTGCAGCTATTGATGGATGGAGCTGGTTGCTCTGTATAATAATTAAGGTTGCTCCAGGTTTCCTGTTATCAGACTATTACAGAGGCGGGCAATTATTTTGGGCGGAGGGCCGCTTACTGAGTTTTGGCAAGCCTTTGAGGGCTGCATGACAGGCAGCCAGGGGTAGATAAATATTAATTTTCTAAGTGTTTTAGGGGTCCTGCGGGCCGGATGGAATGGCCTGACGGGCTGCATCTGGCCCGTGGGCCGCATTTTGCCCACCCCTGCTCTTTTAATTCCTTATGCCTTTGTAAAACCCTGACTGCTTGGCTCCAAGTTTGCTTTACAAACTGCATATGGCATTTGATACCCAGTACTTTAGACCAGGGCCTTGAAATTAGGCAGTGGTACTAGCCGAATGCAAGAGAGCAGATGCACAGCTGGCAGAGTAGTTATTATTGGTTCACTGTCAAACTGGGAAAACATTGCAGGTACTTGAACTCAGTCATCTTCAGTGTTTTGATTAACAAATTGGATAATGGAATAGAAAGTGTTTGGTTTTTTTTTTTTTAAATATGCATATGAAACCAGGCTAGGAAGGCTGGAAAGCTGTTTGGCAGACACTATCAGAAATTAAAATGGTCTTGACAAATTGGAAAGATGCTCTGAGACCCCCCAAAGGGAACTTCAGTGACAACGAGCACAAAGTACTGCGCTTAGGAAACATCAATCAAAAGCAAAAAGAGGAACAATTACTTAAACAGCTGTATGGACAAAAAGAATCAGAGACTTGTACTGGATCACAAACTAAATAGAAGTCAATAATGTGCTTTTCCAAAAGGGGCCAATCTTATTGGGGGATGCATTAAAAAGAGTATCACATGTAAAAACTTGGGAGGTAATTGATCTACTCAACTTCGCACCTGGGAGATCAGAGGTGGAATATTTTATCTAGTTGTTTGGCACCATGCTTTAAGAAACATGTTGACAAACTCAAGAGAGTTCAGAGGAGAGTAGCAAGAATGCTAAGAGGTTTTGCACATATGACCTACAGGAAAGGTTAGAGGAATTGAATTTGTTTAGTCTAGGAAAGGAAAAAAAACCCAGGGAAATGACAACCATCTTCTAATACATAAAATGCTGTTATGAAGTGGATGGCAATCAGTTGTTCTGCATGATCATGGGAGGAAGGACGGAACAAAATTCTTTTAATTTACCATCAACATTATTTAGTTTGGACAGGAACCCTAACCGTTGCAGCAATGGTTTTAAAGAGCAGGTTACACAGACATGTGTTGGGGATAGCGTAGGGTGATATGCCTCATCCTGCATCAGTGAAAAGGGTTGGATTAGAGGATGTCTTGAGGTCTCCCTCCCAACCCTCCCGCAGCGTTTCTGTGTTCATTGCACTCTTTGGTTAGTGTTGCAGTTAAATCCTATGAGAAGTTCATCTGTCTGGAGCATGCTCCAGTGCCAGGTGCAGCAACTGATACCAGAGAGAGAGGTTCTCTTCCAGGGCTCCTACCATGTGTGGCCCAAGCATTGAGGAGGAGGCAGCTCAGGTAGCATATGGGGGGTAGGGGGGAGAATTGGAAGGTACAAGAATAAGGAGTGGCAGGACATGGGGAGGATGCAGGGGATGCAATGGGTTCAAGAGCCAAAGCAGCAAAAGGAGAGGAACCAGAGTGTGGGAGGATGTGGGGAGGCAGGTGGCAGCAGGGAGGGGTATGTCTAAACATAAAGCCTGCATGAGGGAAGGGTGGTGAGGAAGAAAGGAGTGGGGTGTTTGGGGTGTTGATTAGGAAAAGTGGGGTGAAAAGGAGCCAGAAAATGGGGATAGAGAGAAACAAAAGGGCAGGGATGCAGGAGCATGGGGGTGGATAGGTGCATAATAATACAGAAGTAAGCTTTGGGTACAGGGGCAACAGTCCATCAGAGCCCACACCCCTCCAGAACCTAAAATTGCAGATGGCCAGAGTCTCTCTAGTCCACTGGTGTCTACAAATAGTTGTGGAGCCCACCAGCAAGGTGTACGTCTCACCCCATTCAGTGGCCAGGAGCCATCTCTGGCTACCAAATTCTGCGGTAGCTCAAGAGGAGTTAGTTTGTTCTTTGGATCTCGAAGTAGGAATCCAGTCTATGAACCAGAGTTGGCAGGCCTGTAGGTCTGGGTGGAATTTGTTTCTCCATCTTTTTGTTTTATGAAAAGTCTTTTTAAAATAAGATGTTTAGGATGTCAAGATTGCAAGATTAAGGATTTAGAAGTTAGGAAGCATTAGGAAATTAAAGTAGCCTCTGTAATGTTAATTTGGGTCCTTCTGAATATGTATTATGACAGTTTTTAATGATGTGATCCCACACTATTTTTCCTCCCAGGACCTCTGCTTCATTCAGTGATTGAGTAGCATGGAAAATTTCAGCCCAAACGGTTTAAGTTTGGCAGCCATAAGCAAATGAAAACTAGGTCTTATAATGGAAAGGTCTTATAATGTTGGGCAACTGTAGCTAGAGGCAGTGCTCTGGGTTGGGCCTATTAAATCCTTTGTATAATTTTCCTTTTTAAATGTTTCAATGTATTTTTAACCAGTGTAAACATGGAAGGAAGCCATCAGAGACTGCCTTTGTTGAAATAACTTGCAGTTAAAACTTCAACAAAATGCCTTTCTTTTTCTGTGCTGGACACAAGATGACCAGCTCCCTCTGCCATCCCAAAGGCGAAAGGCAAAGGATTGAATATGGAGAAATGAAGTGAAATGGGAATATTTTACTTAGCGATCTGTCTGTACCTTTTGACATTTTCAGGAAGGTGACGCAGCCTGGGGCAGAACCTCATCCTGGTTATCAGTAAAGGCCTTTCTCACACCCACCGACATCCTGTCTGGCAGGGTCACTCACAGAGCAAGAGGTTCACCAGAGGAAACTGTCAGATGCTCCAACCTTTTTTCCTCCCCCTTCCTAATTTGTAAGCCCAGTATCTCCTAAAATAATGCACCCTTTTACAAGTGTTGGTTTTAAATGGTAAATATGTTCTGTTTTGCTGCTCTCTACTGAACTGAACAGAGGTCATTTTTTTATGATGAGTGATGCCTTTAGGGCAAGCATTTCCCACCAACCTGTTTCCAGTGAAAAGCCTCTGCATCACCACATAGATATTTGCTGTGGTTGACTCCATAGTGCATGCTCTGTAGTTGGTGTAAAGATAATAAAAGGGATACAGAATAATAAAGAGCTTGCGATTATTCTTAACAAAGTAGAGCGGACCTCTTGTTTTAAAATCTACAGCAGGAAGTTTATCACAAGACTGATATATATATTTTTCCCCCTGACCTCAGTTTGGTTAGGATGATGTCATTCTGATTTTCTCCATTCCTGTATGCCAATAATTCATAGCTTGCTATAATATTTTCCATGTTCATACTTCAGGAAATTAGTAAGAGGAGCACTGACACAAGGACAAAATCCCAGACGCTGTGCCAAGACCGTCGTCACAGGCTTTAGCTCAGGACAGCTCTGCAGGAGCAGGAGGTGGAGGTGTTGAACCCCCACACCCTAGGCCACATAATAGAAACCAGCAAGGCTCTGTCTCTCTTACCTCTCCTAGTGGGTTGGGATGGCAGGTTTGTGTACAGCAGGGGCCAGCTGCAGAGCTGTTTTGATCCAGTCCACAAACATGGGGCTTCGGTGGCATTTGGCGATGTGGGGCCTCAGCAGCAGTAACTTTCCTTGCCGGTGCAGGGACAAGCGCCAGCTGCAGCTGGGTCCTGATACCTGCCTCCTCTGACCTGAACTGGATCAATCCAGCTTGCAGCCTGCAAAGGTTGCCGAACGCTACACTGCTTGGTAAATTAGCTGTGCTCTGAGGTGTCTGGAAGTTGCTGCAGAGCCAGGCTCGACAAACGACAAGGGTTGTTGTGTGCAGCCCTGTACACGTTGCTGAGAAGTTGTCTGACCTGCAGGGTCTGCTGCAAAGCTCCGCTCAGCTCTGCTCCACCTTGTTGAGCACAGTGTTTCTCAACTAGGGTGCTGCAACACCTTGGGGTGCCTTCAAGGGCACCATGGGGTGCCTTCAAGGGCACCATGGGGTGCCACATAATACTAGTGCTGTTAGGTGTGCAAATATTATTCACAGAATTAATCCAGAGATTTCAAATGGGAATCCATTGGTTCTCAACCAGGGTGCTGGAGCACCCTAGGGTGTTGCCAGATCTTCTGAAGAGTGTCACAAGATTTGGGGAGATAAATGAGTTGTTGGGAGATAAGCAGAGATAAATCAGGTGGGAGATGAGCAATAGTCTAGAGCAGGGGTGGGCAAAGTATGGTCCGTAGTGGGTCTCTACCCTACCCAGCCCAGGTGTGGGGGGCAGCCTAGGCTATGGCACATGCATTCGGTCCTGCTGCCCCCGGGCATGCAGCGGGGCCAGGGTGGTACAGCGGTCAGACTTGCTCCTGGGCAGCCCCGGTGGCGATGGCTTCTTCCAGTTGCCAGTGCCTTCAGCCCCAGTTTCTGCCTGGCTACACATGGAGCAGAGCCACTTAGGGAGTTTTGGTGAGCTGTTGGGGGTGGGTGCGGACCCGGCAGGGCAGGGAGCGGTGCTGACACGGCCTGCAACAGCTCATCAGAACTCCCTAAGTGGCCCCTGAGCCCAAATAATTGCCTGCCCCAGGTCTAGCGCGTCTTTTCTACCAAAATCTTCTGCTCTCCTTGCAACTCCTAGAGCAGAACTGTCCTCGTTCCACTATCAGGAATTTCAGTGCATCCACAGAAGGATGCCTGGATTAGCTCGTTCATGTAGAGTGGTTGTTTCTGCATATGCAGAAAATCTCAGGGATCATTTTTTAAGAAAAGTCTTTCCACCTTTTTATTGTGCCTTTTGAGAGCTGTTCCCCTTCTAATTGCACCTGTGGTCCAAGACCAGCCACAAAACAAACGTATCCCTTAGCCTTTTCACTTTAATTGCTTAAAACTTCACAAGGTACCTGAAGTTTCCACTTCCTTCCACAAACGCCAGTTTCCTGAAACCTCCCAAATCGTAGTGTATATTTTCCTGTAGTGGTGTTGAGATAGAATATTGATGAAGCTTGTTCTGCTCTTTGCATCTCATATACTAGTTAATTTTGTTAAGTATTAAGGGAATGAGACTGGCTGTTTTAAGAAAGTAATACCCTAAGGCCAACTACATTTAAGGCACCATTATATGGGGAACTTTACAAAGGTACATGAAAACAAAGAGCTTCCAAGCGAGGACTTTGGTACACTGACCTACTGAAAAGGAGTGTGTATTTTCTCTTCATGTAGTTAGGTGCTGAGTATTTTTAAAAAATGTTTCCTATTTTTATATTTAGGTCATTTAAGGTATCTATCAGCAATTTTAGAGGTGCCAATATTAATGTTGTGTCTTAGAAAGGAATGCTGCATTGTATTTAAAAGATTAAAAGACCCAGCCATTTTAATTCTTCCATTTGTATTTTCTCTCTTTCACTCTTGTCCTGCTATGGTTGAAATACAGTAGATCATTACCACATGGTCAGCTCTTCTAACTAGAGAGAAAAAATTGTGTTAACCTCAGAGACCGAATGCTCACTTTTCAGTGGAAACATCTATACTGGGAGAAAAAGAGCATTTTTGGAAATGATATTATCAGATTTTTACTTCCCTCTCCCCCTCTTTCTCCCTCTCCTCCTCTTTTTCTCTCTCAAATAATTGTTTCCATTCTGGTCCTTGGCATTTGGCATCCTGTAACCCAGAGAAGCAAGGACTTATTGCTATATATAGACTAATTTTTTCCACCGGTCATTGGTGGTTAGCATGTCTTAGAAAGAAACTTCATAGCTAGGAAGTTTATGCCAATGGTAGGCTTATAGTTTAAATTACCATGCATTTGCTTTTGGGTTTTTGAGGATTTTTTTTCCCCTGAACCTAACCATGAATAAAATATGTTGAGGCTGATTGTGAAATAGTCCTTTGCCTCTGTTGCTATCCTGGGCAAATGTTTTGAGGCTTGTTGAAGCTCAAGGAATGCACTAATTCTCTCACTTATTCACCTCGAGCGGTTCCAAGGTCCCTATTTGAGATAAACGCTGGGATTTTCTTACGTAAGAGCACGCATTTTGTAGCAGCAACACATTCCATGGCCTCTGCTGCCATGGGTTTTGCCACTACCGGAAAGAAAATGTTTAAATTAAAAGTGTCTTAGAGAAAGCATTTGATAGTTAACAACTTCCGAAAGTTAGCACAGAGCCATCCCGTGCAACTGCCTAGTAGTCCCATGGTCGGACGTTTGGATGGTCTTCCAGAAAAAGATGCAACGACATGGCCTTCACCTAAAACCAAACGTGTCATTTGTTAGTAAAAATGTGTCATGTCTTCTTAAAAAATAAGAAAGAAAAAGGCTGTGATTTTGGGGGTAACATTGAAGTGGTTGGTGCTCTAGTCATGATGGTCCAGGAAATATGCTTGTCTTGAGTCTACCCAGTCATGCAGTTGGTCCAATAAATTAGACAATCCCCCAAACTTCTTGCCTCTAGCACTTTTGAGCACTTTTGCTTTTTGTAATGATGTTCATTGAGGGTCCACTATGTTAAATCTCTATCTTGGCCATGGTATATTATTCTTGTGTCACACCAGAGTGATTTACCTGAAAAAGTTCCTGCTTGTTGCTTTGTTTGTAGGTTGACATCGCTTGGCTCTGCCCTGTGGCCAGTTCTTTTCCTTCCTGTCCCTACTTAGAAAACCACGTGACAGGAGGGAGCAATGCATAAATATACACTATATATTATGCTACACTACATATAAATGTATAGCATAAATAGATCTAAATATAGCATGGTACATATAGTACAGCATAGTGTGTGTGTGTGTGTGTGTGTGTGTGTGTGTGTGTGTGTGTGTTATATAATATAATTATATATATTTTTCAGTGCAGTGATTTTTGTTTTCCTCCCTGTGTATGGCATGATGTGGAAAAAAGTGATGAGGCGTGTCTGTCTTTTCCAGTGCGCAGAGTTTAACTAGCTACCATTTTGACATCAGAGAAGAATTTGTTTCCCTTCTGTTCTCTTCCTCCACCCTCTTCTGATGTATTGACAGGCACATTAGACCTTTCTCTGAAACTTTCATGGTGACAACAGGGCAAATTTAGGCAAACCTCAGTCATTTCTGACTCCTCCAGTGTATTTTTACTTTTTTCTGATGGTTAATTTTATTTGGCATCAGGTGTATTTTGCACTGAAGCTATTAACCTAATGCAGCATGCAAAGACTTCATCGGTTCTGTAAAATGCACAGTTCTCATTGTTCTGACTCTTGGGACCATGTTGCAAATGGGAAAGGGCTTGGGAAAAAAGATAAGGAATGATTTTTGATCTAGAGAACATGCTTTCCAGTAAGGGATTTGAGAAATCCAATTTATTTAGTTTCTCCTCGGGGAGGGTAAGAAGCAACTTGATTACAATCTACGGGCCTGTGGATGGGGAAAAAAATATCTCAAGTAGATGCATTTTTTTTTTTTGGCTAGTTGAAAAAACCCGTACAAGACCTTGGTAGACATTATTAGAGAAGAAATAAGATGCTAGTGATTAACAATGGGAATAGTTAACCTCATGAACAATTTACCTAGAGGTTTGGTGGGCTCTCCATCACCTGACATTTTAAATGGAGATGCACTAACCTGCTCAGCAGCTCAAGCCTACGTTATGAGCCCTGAAGCAGAAATTACTGGATGAGGTTCTCTGGCCTGTGTGTTATATGGGAGATCAGTCTAGATGGCCCAAATATTGCCTAATGGCCTTAAAATCTGTACTAAAAGATGAGACCAAACCACAGATGGGCATGGACAATTATTTGAGGGTTCAGTGGGAATCACTATCCAACCTCTAATTCTTTATTAACTGTAGTACTGGTATTAAATCAGGAATGGCACAGTCAACTGAATCTTCGGAGAAGATAAATAGGGTAGTGTGTGTAAGAAGAAAATATAAAGGAAATGAGAGAGAAAGAGATTGTTTTATTTAAAGCTTGAGTGCAGATTAAAAAGAATAGTTCCTCTGTTAAGTATTTCCATTTATACAGTCTGAAGTGCTATGAAAATATATTTGGCATTTTACCCAGTACCATTAAAACTCTTTCCATGGAAACACGGGATTGAAAAACTGGACTTCACGACACAATTCTCAACTGAATCCTTCTATTTTGTGTTTTATCTCTGCCCATCCCCCCTTTTTTTTTTAAACAATGTTCTTCTTTTGTGATAACCCTTTTTATGCAAAGGTAAAAATTACAAGTTCTGCTCTTCTAAAATCTGTGCCCTGATGCTGACCAGTGCCTTGCATCTATTTGCACAGCCTGAAATTCAAGTTGGCTCGCACAGAAGGAGCCAGTTTTCTCTTTCAGAAAGGTGCTAGCATTAATTTTTTCCAAAATACCAGGGCAAGCAAAGGTCTGGGCTTCAGCGTTCATGTGTGTCCCCTTACACAGGGGATTAATGCAACGCACAACCCTCTGGCTTGTGTAGACACAGATTTACATCTACTTGTAATTACCACGTGACCTTATTCTTAGGGACTTCAGCCTCGTCTCTGCATCTCCCCACAGATCACGTGGTACTCTTGACAGTCACTGGATCGTATGAATCCAAGGCAGGAGCTGCATGGTTGAGAGAAGTATGGGAGCTGCAGTACAGAGACCTGGTTAAAGTATCTGCTACTTTAGTATCTAAGCATTTGGTATTTTAGGTGTTTCTCCCAAACTATGGGAGAAGGCAGGCTGAGGATAGCAGAAGATGCTTCAGGTGAGCATTTAAAGTACATTACCAAACCAGGATCCTCCTGCCCACATTATGCCTGACCCATAGTATGCACTGCTGTTTCATTGCACTGAATTCACCACACTGTCAAGGAAGGGAAACTTTTCATATTTGTATAACAAGCACTATCATATTCTGAAATGCAGGCACTGCTAAAAAAAACCTTGGATAATATTGGCTTTTCTATTAAGACAGAACCCAAAAGTATATGCAAGACCAGCTTGTTGTTGTTCCTGTGGTCTCTTTGGCCTGTTGCTTAGGAATAAGCCTAGCATGGAAGCTGTGACCAAGTGTGGGATCTAGTTTTGCAGGGCTCTAATGAATAAATGGTAGCAGCTATGAGACTATCAAGAG
Source organism: Alligator sinensis (assembly GCF_000455745.1). Taxonomy (NCBI): domain Eukaryota; kingdom Metazoa; phylum Chordata; order Crocodylia; family Alligatoridae; genus Alligator; species Alligator sinensis. Next base: position 912,992 of record NW_005842439.1, on the reverse strand, counting down.
ATGCTGCTTTGGAAACAGTGGACCAAAAGACAAGTTTTAGCGCACAGCTTTTTGTCTTCCTATTGCCTCAGTCCTCCCCACTTGTTTGCTTTGTATTCATTTATACTTAATAAAATCCAAAATGTTCTCTGTTTGTGCTAACAAATTTACAATTTAAATTTGTGGAAATGCTTTCTGTCCCTTAAATGCAAGGATGCAGAAAGGTTCCTGTGTTACTTGCCGTTTTGCTTTATGGAGCTGTACCCAGCTACAACTGCATGCTCCCCTTTCCTGCAGCACTGCCTTTCTGTCTTGATGCCAGTAATAGAGTTGCCTTTGCCCCTATTGTGACACGAACTGGTTTTGTCCCCAGAAGCATTTCACTGTATGCCGTTGGGTGTACTGTCTTTTCATCTACTGGTTATCCTAGCTGAGATATGAGATAAGAGGCAGGAGTGTGAAGCCCTGCCCTTTCTTTTCTAACTCATTAGCTCTGAGATCTGGTATTGAGTCTGCTTAACATCAAGGATGGTGACTTGTTTTTGTTCTGTCTGAGACTATACTTTCATAAATTAGAGCAGGAGCCTAAATATGAACTTATTTGACTTTGGACTTGAGCTCAGCCTCTTTACACAGCTGGGCATATTAAAAAGAATACCTAAAAGCAGTCGGGAGGAATATTGTTATTTCAGGTTGGCATAAAACAACAGGTTAGGAAAGTTGGAGATAAAATTCTTATATTGATTTCAATCTGTGATCTGGCACCCGGAGTTTAGAAATCTCTTGTGTCTCTTCTAAATGCTTCAGTAAAGCTCTGTGATGCTTATCAGGCACTAAAATGCTGATGGATATGGACAGCTGAGGTCTGTTGCCATTACAGTTAACTGTTTCTCAGTTGTTCTTCTCCACCCATTTTTTTGTTTCCTTTCCTTTTTGATGCTTTTCACCACCTATGACCACAAAAGGAAGAAGCACTTGTCTGCTCAAAAGGAGAAGAGCAGATCTCTTCCCCTGTGATTTGGCACTTGATCTTTCCTAGTTGTTTTGTGATTTTTTTTTTCCCTTCTATTTCTTGCAAGGGTGCACCCAAACAGAGTGGTTCAGTGTACCACAGGGGAATAGGGATGGACCACCTTCTTGCCCAGTGGGGACTTGCTTAATAGAAAACACCGTTGCATTCATCACAAGTAGATATATTTGTATTACTGGGGAGCGAGAGTCCCATGAGATTAAGATGAAAAAGATATTGAACTTTCTGTTAATTAGGAATCAAACCCACTGTGCATCATCAGTGACAGGGAGGTGTCTTGAATTGGATTGCTGCTTCTCCCTGGATAAGAGGTTGAGAGACTTTTTAATAGTGAGCTGAGAGTGCTGTTGCTTTGGGGATGTCCAGAACAAGGCAACTGCCTTGTACTGTGGGGGGAACCAGGCAGTTGAATGGGATTAGGTTTATGATTTATGGGGTGGGTTATGGTTGGGCTCGAAGGGGAGAAAGGAGTGGTAGCTGGGAGTCCACCTTAAGGCAGCTGAGAGGGTTGAATGGCACAGTAGAAATATGAATCCCAAATTGGAGATGTTCACTGCAAAAGCTTGGATCCTTTGACCCCTGTGGTAATACACAGGAGGGAGCACAATAGGAAATTGGGAGCAGTGCTGAAACTGGAGCCTAGACTGCTGCAGCCTGATTATTCAATGCTACATGTTGGCAGTAGCACAACACCAGCGCTTTGCAAGCTCCATTTGCTGCTCAGTGGGAGGTGCGTACAGTTTAAGGCTGGGATGGCTAACTTGTGGCATGTGTGGCAGAGCAGGCAGGAAGCAGAGCATCTGAGTGCACTCTGGAGGGTGTCTGGGTTAATTTCTAGTACACCTGCCAAAAAAGCGTGTCCTCAGTGGACTTATCGGTGTAACTGAGCAAAACCCGAGATGGCTTGGGATGTGCTTCTTTCCCTGTGCCAAGCCACTGCTGCAGTGAGCAGTGGAAGTGCTCCAGCTGCATCTCCCCCATTATGAGCAGTGCCTTAATTTGGGATTTCACTGCTTTACTCTCCTGCTGGTCCCCAGGTCTGAAATAGGCCCCAGAGCACTCTGCAGTCCTATTTCTCCATCCAGGCCTTCAGGGGAAAAGGGTGTGTAAGGACTCAGTTTTTTGGTGGTGGCAGGATGTTGTTGGCAAAGTTTCTGATGTGCATGTCAGTCCTGCTAGGAACTTGTTCCCTGGGTTGGGGGAAGTCACTAGTTTTGTGTTGTAGTTTATAAATGCTGTCAACGATATCTAGATCCCACCACTGATGCTTTACTTTTCTATCTCTTTCTCTCTTTGCTGTAAATCTAGATAACTGTGGGGCTTGAGGGAACCTAGTACTTGGAGAGCACTCTTCCCTCTCCTTCCCCTTACCCAGTCTTCGTCTGTACCTCCCAATTACTTTGCCTTTGGGTTTATCCAGTCTGGCCCTTCCTCCCTGTCCTTGGAGTCCTTATTGAGCTCCAGACACCTATCTTGCATCTTAGTTGAGTGGCTCTTCTAATTCTTTGCGACGCACACACCTCTCCTCTGTTTAAGAACAGGGCTCTCCCAACATCAGATAAGTGTGCTAGCTTTATTAGTGGTTACTGTTCTTTCAGGAAAGTATGGTAGAAATTAAACAAATAGCCAGCCAGACCTTAGTAACGCGTGATAGCAGCACATCAGAGTGAAAAGCAGTCAGCTGCACTCAGGCCAGAGGAATGCAAGACAAATTTAATGTTCTCTGAGCATTATCTACAATTCATAAGAGTACGGCGGAAGGGTCTTGTAAAATACCTGCAGCCAAGACTGTGCCAGAGCTCTCTGAAATCATTTGGCTTCCTTCTCTGTTAGGAGAAAAGGGCTAACATACAAAAATGCTAGTTTTTGTTAGCCTGTCTTACAAAATGAGACAGTTAAGCCTGTCTTTGAAAATGAGGCTATTTGGTTTAATTTAAAATGCTTTCCAGCTAATCTTTAGTCTCCTGAGAAAAGCACGAATATGACATGTATAGAGTTCTTCCGATGAGTAACAACTAGTTCCCAACCGGTATAGTGTTGCCTGGCGAGCTAGATACCTTTGGCAGGTCTGTCTTTAAATGTATCGTGTATCCCTTTTATGGAGAATACATCAGCAGATGTCTGGGATCCCAGGACTATTAACAGCAGGGGGTGCGGCAGGACAAGCCTGAGGTTGTTTGCCTGAGCTGGGAGGAGGATACAGGTGAAGTGAAGTTCTGCAAGTCGGCGTTGAGGTGTATGAGCATGGGTGTGTCGCACACTCGGGGATCTATATTTGCTCCACTTATTCTCTTGTGCCAATGGCCAAGAACTCAAAAGGGGGAAGGAGCTGCCCAGCTAAAGGGTGCCACCAACCTTTCTGCTGTTACACTGGGAGTCTTCTGCCTTTTCCCTGGCGCACTGAGTGGTTGTCTCAAGGAGAGGAGCTGAACTAACTAACGTTTCTTTCCAGTCTCTGAAGCTGACTGAGCCAAGACAGCATAAAATGGCAGTAGCTTTTGAAGAAGCCTAACTCATTGCACCGTCCAGGCAGATGTTCTTGTTAGACTCTAATGTTTAAGTTGTCCCAGGCTGAATACTGTGAGAGGAGAAGAGTTGAAAGGGCTTTCTGTACATATACATTTTAAATTCTCTTAAAAGAGGTTTTGCAGCTAAGCAAATCTTTACAAGCTGTCAATGAAGCTGTAAACAGAAGTACACCACAATATATTGTATTTCTTGAAACTTTTTTTTTTTCTGCTCCAGCTTGAGTTGTGTCTTCTCTGCTATTACTGAATGCTTTGGTTAACAAAGAAAAATGTTTTCATTTCAATAGCATTTGGATCTTTTGCAGTGCGTTTTTTTCTTATGTGTCTGCATTAAATAAGCCCCTTTAAGAAAACTTGATCCTGTTATAAACATGGAATAATGACAGTGTCCCACATATGGGATTCATTAATTTTTGCATGTTTTGAAGTAGTTTTTTCTTTCTTTTTTTTTTTTCTCTAAAGCCTGACTTCAAAAACATCAGATATTAGTGCTGCATAATAGCCAAAAGGGCTAGATGGCTACTCTAACTTTGAGTGGAAGAGGTTGATTGTAGATGCATTAACCATTCTATAACTAGAAGAAATTTCTTTCTTGCTTTACAAAATAATCTCTTATCCTTTCTCTGCCCAACTCCCTTTTATTGTAGTTGATGTTCATTTTACTGGAATCTACTCTTCTGATTATCTGTAGGTTTCCTGCTTCTCACTCTTGTGAATGTTTCTTGTTTTAGGCCCTTGAGAGCTCTAGGAAATCTTTTCTCCACCTCTCCCTTTTCCCTCTTGTAATCTTCTTCTTGGGAATTGTTGACAAGAAAGCATGAGATCTTCCTCTTTTACTCGAAAGTAAGCTGTCAAGTGATACCAGGAATTTGAATGGAGGATGGGACAGCCCAGTTTTAGACTGTACTACCCGCAAACTACCAAGTGTTTGAAAACTGTATGGGTCATTTTTTTGCCATTCATTTCTTAATCCAGTAAGTGGAATTTGTTGGAATTGTATCATGTACTCGATGCTTTTTTCACCTCAGTCTTCACAGGCAAGGTCAGCTCCGAGGCTGCTGCACCAGGCACCACAGTCTGGGGAGCAGGTGGGCAGCCAACAGTGGTGAAAGAACAAGTTAGGGACTATTTAAAAAAAGCTGGACATATAGAAGTCCATGGGGCCAGATGGGTTGCACCCTAGGATGCTGAGGGAGTTGGCTGAAGTGATTGCAAAGCTGCTGGCCATCATCTTTCAAAACTCAAGGCAATCAGGAGAGGTCCAGGATGATTGGAAAAGGGCGAACATAGTGACCAACCTGATTGCCTTCTATGATGATGAGGTGACTGGCTCTGTGGATGCGGGGAGACCGGTGAATGTGGTGTACCTTGATTTTAGCAAGGCTTTCGATACGATCTCCCACAACGTTCCCACAGGCAAGCTAAAGAAGTACGGGCTGGATGAATGGCCTGTAAGGTGGATGGAAAACTGCCGGGAGCATCGGCCTCAGAGGGTAGTAATCAATGGCTTGATGTCTAGTTGGCAGCTGATATCAAGTGGAGTGCCCCCGGGGTCAGTCTGGGGCCAGTTTTCTTCAATGTCTTCATCAGCGACCTGGAAGACGGCATAGAGTGCACCCTCAGCAAGTCTGCAGATGACACCAAGCTGGGGGGAGTACTAGATATGCTGCAGGGTAGGGCTAGGATTCAGAGTGACTTAGACCCATTGGAGGATTGGGCCAGAAGAAATCTCATGAGGTTCAATAAGGACATGTGCAAAGTCCTGCACTTAGGACAGAGCAATACCATGCCACCGGTACAGCCTGGGGGCTGACTGGCTGGGTAGCTCTCTGCAGAAAAGGACCTGGGGGTACAGTGGACAATAAGCTGAATATAAGTCAGCAGTGTGCCCTGGTTGCCAAGAAGGCTAACAGCATCCTGGGCTGCATTGGTAGGTGCGTTGCCAGTAGGTCAAGGGAAGTGATTATTCCCCTCTATTCAGCACTGGTGAGGGTGCATCTGTTGTCCTGTGTCCAGTTTTGGTCCCCCCACTACAGAAAGGATGTGAACAAATTGGAGAGAGTCCAGCGGTGAGGGGCTGGAGCGTATGACTTAAGGAGGAGAGGCTGCGGGACCTGGGCTTATTTAGTTTGGAGAAGAGAAGACTGAGGGGGGATTTAATAGTGGCCTTCAACTCCCTGCAGGGTGGTTCCGAAGAGGATGGAGCTGGACTGTTCTCAGTGGGGGCAGATGACAGAAGAAGGAGCAATGGTCTCAAGTTGCAGCAGGGAAAGTTTAGGTTAGATATTAGGGAAAACCTTCTCACTAGGAGGGTAGTAAAGCACTGGAACAAGTTACTGAGAGAGGTGGTGGAAACTCTGTCCTTGGAGGTTTTTAAGACCCAGCTGGACAGAGCTTTGGCTAGGATTATCTAGTTGGAGATGGCCCTGCTTTTAGCATGGGGTTGGACTAGATGACCTCCAGAGGTCCCTTCCATCCCTAATTTTCTGTGGTTCTATGTCCACATCAGAAAATACACATTTCTAGTACCTTGAGGGGCTGTGGTTTCAGCTGCAGATGCCATAAATGTAGGTATTTCTGAAGTGCCTTTCACCTACTTCACCTGCAGGGTGAACATTTTTTTTTTTTTTAAATTGGGCTTTTCATTGCAAGTAGTATTGAGCAAGGCTGTCCTTATGGAGAATTTGATAGGTGGAAATCAGTTTTAGACATTTGGTTTTGAAATGGAACTCGGAGGCAGGACGAGTTATGGCAGAATGCTCTCCTCTGCACATTGAAGTTTAATTCTCTTTCCTAATTTCCTAATCTATTTTGTTGCAAGTAATTTTGGATCACAATGAAGACCTGAAAACGCCAGTTGCATGTGAATGTCCGTACGATGTCTAATTGGAATCATAACTATTATTCTCTCTTTGCTTATACGGGTGAAAGGAACATAGATACTTGCAGTCGCAGATCGTTCCAATTACCAGTGGAGTTTCAAACCCAAAGCAAACCCTAATTTTGTTGGAAGGACCAAACAAATAACACAGTGTCTTCTCTTCACTGCCTTCTTCGTTAGCAGCCAAGCAAAAAATTGACCTGGAAATACAGTCAGATGGCAGATGCTATTGTACAGCAATGTTCTGCTTTCCCACTGCTTCCCCTTACAGACTTTAAAGCTATTTGATGAAAGAGCAGGGGGGGTTTCTTCTTGATGGAATGCCCAGCGGGGTCCACAAACTGGATTGTGGGGCCTATCAAACCCAGTCCAAAGTTTGTGAATCCTAAAGACTTAAAGAGGGGAGGAATAAGAAGCAGCCAATAGGAAGCTGAATCATTTTCTGCCCCGACTTATGCACTTGAATGACCTGTGTCTGTTGTTCAGTTTGACTAAAGTGCTTTGAACGTAAAGGCTCAGAAGAATGGTGAAATTTGAATACTTTTGTGCTCCAGAATGTGTCATTTGATGTTGCATTTTTTTCCTCATTGACTTTGTATATGGTTTTGGTTGGAAATGGTCAGCCACATAACCTGTTGTCCTGTCTCCCTTATTAGCTAGATGTCTAGTGCCTCAAAGAAGCCTACATCTGCCCTAATACCCTTAAAGTAATTGTGTAGAAAATGGGAATTGCCATGTCGAGTTACTGGTCCACTGTGTCATCTCTAAGAGTGGCCATCAACAAATGCTTCAGAGAGATGCCAGAAATGTCTCGTTAGGCAGATGTGGGTTAACCTATCTCCCATATGAGGTACCATCCCACATTTTAAACTGGATGCCTTAAATGGGAGGTTTAATACTGATGTTACCGTTATCTGTTATAGCTAAATGAATATGTTGTTCATAAAAATTCAATCCCTTTCTGCTTCTCACCATGTTTTTGACGTAAGGGGTGCAGCAGCAAGTTCAAGTTCTCCTGTTCAATGGATCATTTTATAAACAGTTCAGTTTATTTCCCAATATCTGGCATAGGTGTTCATTTGACTGCAGGAGGTGTTAGCAAAGGTGACTTCTCATTCTTTGTTAATCAGCTAGGAGTGTTATATCAGGTATGGCAGGGGCCCTGTTATGCGGAGCATTGCCAGTGGGAGCAGTTATCCGCTTCACCTCCTGTGCCCATTAATGGTACACGACTAGAATGACAGCTTATAATTTGTCTGAGCAAGCTCAATTTGTACTAGACCTATCTAAGGAACAGGCTGGGAGGGACAGGGGACAGTTTAGGGGACTAGGAGTCAAAATAATTCTCTCTCTGGTTCCCCTTTTGCCCCAGCGCATCACTAGCCTGTATCAGTTGACAGTGACTTCTGCCTCTCCACTAGCTCATCTGTACGCATTTTGGGGAAGGAACTCGGCTCCATCCATAGAGACCAGTATGGAGAAACAGCCAGCGCTTCAGCTTTAGTTATGCAGAAAAGGGAAGATGACTCAAGTTAAGATTCAGGTTCTGTCCCTGCTCTATGCAGCCATATCTCTGGACAACATTTTTTCCTTTTACATTTCAAAGACAAGGTACATATTATTATGCGGCATGTTGTATGAAAGTAAATATGGTATTTTGTTTCCATACTTCAGAGAAAAAGACCCCTTTTCAATGGAAGAAATAGTGGAAATAACCAAATAAGGCTTGCAGTCACTACAGTGATAGATGAGATTGAATGGAGGCTGGAGAGAGTGGTGCATAACGGAATAACAGGGTAATATTTCACACAAAGCGATGTTGGCTGAAAATCCACCTGGGGGTCTCACGATGACACTGCAGTCCATGAGACATTAAAAATGCAAGCTGTAGCAGGACAGAGAAAGTTGGAGAGTAGTTATTTGTTCTTTTTTATGGTTTTTTCCTGTTAGGAACCAGAAAGTGGAGAGTAATAAAGTTGTTATTTATTCTTTTTTTATTCTTTTTAAAATATGCAGTCCATGTTTCCATTTGTTGGACAGCGTTTCATTTCTCTCTAAGTCCTGTCACTATTCCAGACTTGTTTAATATACAGTTATGAGTTTGTTATGAGCTTGGACACAAGTTCTGCCTGCATGATGCTCGAGTGTTGTGTCTGACTTTACAAATGCAGTCCAGTGATATTATGCCAGAATGTTATGCGAGAGCCTAATCGTGTTGTTCTGAAGCCCTCAAATGAGTATCTCAAGGATTTAAACAAAGTTTGCTTACACAAATAGGGACTGCTCCTGGTTAGTAAGAGGTTGCAGGATCAGGCTTTGTTCTTCGGCTCTTCAGAGCAGCAGATTCAGTCAAATGAATTTGGGCAAACAAGCATCTTGACGTCCACCTTGCTGGGGTCAGCTGACCCCAGCGGTCTTTCCTGCTCAGCTGCAGGGGGGCTGGACCTGAAGATCTTGTAAGGTCCCTTCCAGCCCCTAACACAGAGGTGGGCAATTATTTTGGGCGGAGGGCTGCTTACAGAGTTTTGGCAAGCCATCGGGGGCCGCGTGACAGGCAGCCAGGGGCAGATGCATATTAATTTTCTATATTTTTTAGGGGTCCCATAGGCCGGATCCAGCCCATGGGCTACATTTTGCCCACCCCTGCCCTAACATCTATGAATCTCTGAAATGTGGGGCCAGGAAAGAACTTTCCTCCAGGGCAGATGGACAGGACAGGATCTTGGGAGTTGTGTCCTGAATTGCTCTTTCCTAAAGAGTCATCCCAAGGTTTGCCATGCTGCCAGTTTCCTGTGATGGAAAGACAGGGAGGGAGGGAGAACCCACTGCTCCTTAGTCCTTCTCATTGCAACTTTCTCTGCTCTGCCTGATGGGGGACTTGGAAGCGCTGCCTGTCCAAGTTAATTACTTCGGTTCTTGCAGATATGCTTCAGCATTTACTCAGCTCCTCTGGTTTACGTGCGTTTAAGTGGTGGAATAATGTGATGCCACAAGGTGGCGCACAGGCTTGTTCGGTCTCCCGGCTCCGTACGTTCCCCAGGAGGGAGCAGGAGAACAAACGCGCGGCTTTGCAGGCTGTCTGACATCCCAATGACGAGAAGGCGGAAGGGGATCAATTTGAAAACCCCTCTCTGGCTATAATCACAGTACGCAAAGGAGCAGTACGTTAGGCAAGATGTGGCATCCTTGAACAAACTGCCTTGTCCATGCTCAGCGGTCGCTCTGATGTGGAGAGATTGCCTAGTCCTCGTCCAAATGCCTGGCCCCCAAAGTGTCTTCTCCAGCCTCTGTGCCTGGCCACACTCTCTGGGTATAGCAACCGTGACTGTCAGGCCGTGCTGGATGCAGATCACTTACTAATTCTGCAGTATTCTGGTGTAGATTTTCTTTTCCTTATTTAGTTTTAGGGGAAACTGTTTTGTTTGGTCTCCTCTTTCATGTTCAGTGCCAGAAACGTAAAGCAGAAATAGCAACCGCACTTTTTAAATAAGGTTATCTTCTTTAAAAGCAGTTTAAAACGCAGATCTTTTTTTTTTTTTCTCCTGTGTCTGCCCGATGAATTAAATAATTCCTGCATGTAGTGACCAAAATTGGGTTTTGATTTGATTAGAAGGAAACGGGTCTTTTCAAGTCTTTTATGCAGTGCTCCATTAATTCATATCAGAGCCGCAGCTTCAAATGTTAATACGCTGCAGTATTTCTGTAGATTGCATCATTTTGTGTTTCATAACTCTATGGCAAATGTAATTTGAAACAGATAACAATAATGCTGTCTGTCTCAGACTAGCCATCATTTCCTTGTCATTAAGAGGTCTGCAAGTGGGTGGGAGGGGGAGGAGTTTATCTGGAAGGGTTACAGATCATATGATGCGGTCGAACATGAATTTTTTTTCTTTTTCCTTTTTTTATTTTATTTTTTTGGGGTACTTGACGTCTGCAGCACTGGCCTTTGGTTTGGCTATGAACCAATTGGTTCGTTTCAAACTCCTCTCTGCATGGTATTGTTCAGCATTTCCAGATGTTTTCAATAAAGAGTCCAGAATTGTCATATCAGCAGCCAGTGGATGAAGCTGCTGAGGACTGCGTCTTCTCTCCATTTTGTAGCAACTCTAATGAAAGAAGAACAGAGAAAGAACATGATTTTATTTACTCTTTTTTTTTCCTTTCTCTCTCCCTCTCTCTTCCACGGATAGGCCTGCAGAGTTGTATTCTTGAGGAGGCAAACGGCGTGCCTTGCCTGTATCTGTATATTTAAGTTTATGCTCTCAGGAAACTGCTCGGCTGTGTGTAAAATGAATTCCCCTAGGACACCAAATAAGTACAGACTCAATGCCACCGCTCTGTTGGACCAGACAGGAACTTGTTTTCTTCCTTCTCTTTTTTCCATCTATGTGTAAAAGTGGGGGTGGGATATCTGAACGATGCAGGAGATGATGTGGGAGGAGAGGGCCAGTTCCCTAAATAGGGGGTGCCCATGGCAGGTCTATGTTTGTGTCTCAGTGTTAGTCTGGAAGTAGAGAAAAACGAGATGCATGGGGATTTCAGCTGCATGTGGGGGTGGGGGTGTTCCAGGGGTTAGTCCAGCCCCCTCATCAAGGCAGGATTACCTTGTCTAAACCATCCCAGTCAAGCATCTATCTAATCAGCTCTTGAAAACAAGGATGGAGATCCCACCGCCCCTCTGGGCGGCTTGTTGTAATGCTTAACCACCCTCCTCGTGAGAACCGCTGTCAGCACCTGAGAGCATGGCCAGTGGGTTTATATCTTGTTCTTTTCCTTGTTCTTGTTCTTTCCTTCAAGCTGGTGTAGGATATACCCTGTATATCCTAGTCTAGATTTCACCCTGGCTTAAAAATCACTCTTACTTCTTGGTAGTGTTGGAGTGTTGTTGTAGCCATGATGGTCCAGGAAATATTGAAGAGGAAACAATTTTTGCAGGTGATTTATCTTTTATTAAGCCAACTGTTATTTCTTGCTTTTAGAAAGGATGAATGGGCTGCTTCTAGCCTGTACTGTGGTTGGCGTTGCACCTTCAGAGATTGGTCAGGCACTCCTTTACTTCTGCTCTTAGCCCACCACCCTAATTAGCACTGATTACCATCCTCTTCCCTCCCACAGCTGTCTCAGTGGGGAAGCAAGGGAGTCCAGCAGATGAAAGGTGAGGTGGTCTTGAGGGTACAGCGTTATTCTCTGAGTGAGCGGAGGACGTGTGTGCCTCAGTCTCTCGAGACTGTTGCTAGCAAATTTGGTCATAAAGAACAGTTGTGGAGTTTACCAGAAGACAAAGGAAAAAAAAAAACCTCTCCAGACCCAGTTGCTCAAAACCCTGGTTTCAAGGAAACATTGCATCAGAGCATCATTGCATCACAAGGCTTTTCGTAGCTTTTCTTACCCTGAATTAAGTTCAGAATTTTGTGCACACCTGTTGATACAGCGCTTGACTTGAAAACGGGATTTGAGTAGGGGCGCACCGATAAAGATTTTTTTGTCTGATACCGATAGCCAGTTACTCACCAGGCATATCGGCCAATACTTATCCGATAACCAATTTACAGGAATGCAGCCGGGCAGCGTGGAGAGCAGCGTCTGGCAGGTAAGTTGGCGGAGGGGAAGGGGCGGGGGCAAATCAAGACCCCCACAGTGAGGGAGGTTGTGGGGCTGGGGCTGGGGCAGGTCTGTGAATGGGACCCCAGGGCTGGAGCAGGGAGCGGGATGGAGCCACGGGCAGCTCATCCAGGAGATCAGCATCCCAGTGCTTAAAAATAGCAGCAGGGGCTCTTGAACTTAAAGCTCATCAAATGAGCTTTAGTTCAAGCACCGCCACCACAATTTTTAAGTGTCAGGATGCTTTTAACCAGAGCAGAGACGAGCAGGGTGAGGGCGGAGGTGTTGCCTGTCGGGCTGCCTGTTGTAGGCTCAGGGCTCTTCTCTCTGCTGCCTTTGCCGTAGGAGCCACATGCTGGCCACACTGCATCCCCTGCCCATCTGGCAGCAGTGAGCTGTGCCTCCTGCAGCTGGACGGGCAGGGGACACAGCATGGCCAGCACGTCGCTTCTGGGGCAAACGGATCAGGGCGACAAGCCCTAAGCCCACAGCAGGCATCCTGCCTCCGCCCTCGCTCTGCTCGGCTCTGCTCTGGTTAAATGTCCTGGCACTTAAAAATGGTGGCAGCAGTGCTCGAAGTAAAGTTTATTCGATGAGCTTTAGTTCAAGTGACCCCACCACCATTTTTAAGCATTGGGTTATTGATCTCCTGGACGAGCTTCCTGCAGCTCCGGCCTATTCCCCATCCCAGCCTTGGGGTTCCAGTCATCCCCCTGCCCCTGCCCCACTGCCTCCCTTGCTGTGGGAGCCTTGATTTGCCCCCCGCTCCACACCCCTTCTCTCCCCCACGCCCCTTCCCCTCCACAGACTTACTTGCAGGACACTGCTCTCCGCACTGCCCAGCTGCACTCCTGACCGATGCATGCAAGCAACTGCGTGCACGCACATGGCATCCAGGGGCCCTGGTCAGAAGGCATATTATATTTATTGGTACATTATCAGCTACACCGGCCAAAAAAAGCCAATAACTGATAATGTTAATTTTCCTTTTATCAGTGCCGATCTGATATAGCACCAGTATATCAGTGCACCTCCAGATTTGAGGACACCTTTTGCTGTATGTGGAGTGCTTGACTAATGTGATGTGCTCTCTTGGACTTTTGTGATTTCTCATCTCGACGAGCACATGATTAGTGGGATTCATCACTGCGTGAAAACTGGTGGCTTCAGAAAGTCCCCAGTTCCTGTGGTGTCACCGGCATATGTTCTCATACTGAAAGCAGAAGCTAGATCTTTTAGGCCAGTGGAGAGTGCTGCGGGAGAGATTCGGGTATGAGGACGCGGTTGTGTTGTGGAGGTGTGGTGAGAGGGGGAAGAGTGGAATTGCTGCAAGCTGAAGAAATAAGGTAGGAGCTGAACATTTTCCAACCATACCCAGCTCTTGCATCTCCTAGCAGTGGGCCACTTATTTAGTGGCAGCCCCAGATAAGGATGCCAGTCCTCTCTGCTTGCTTGGTGAATTGAACTCTTTGCAGAGGGTGACTTAATGGCCATGGGATACCCAGCTTCTATTAAGTGGGGTTGAGCCATGCAAACTGGTGATTTATCTTGTGATAGACTCTGACCTAGAAGTATTTTACAAACCAAGTGCCTCTGACAATCAGTTTACACCCCAACACAAGGCAGGCTCTCTTGGGGCAGAAGCCAGGCAGACGACCAAGCCCTAGCAGACTAGAGGTACTGCAGAGAAGGGCTTGAGCCCCAACACCGAGGGAGCAGAGCTTTCTTAAAATCCTCCTCACAGACAGCAGGCAGGACCTCTGTGTTTTAAAGAGCCCTCTGAAGACCCTCTTGCATTAGATTCACATGAAGCTCAATTTTTATCTATTTCGGAAGGATGCAGGGTTGAGTAATCTGCCAAGGTTTTGAGTTTGCGGTTAGGAGCAGTCTTATACAAGGAGACTCAGACCACTAAGCTGCTTCCTGAGGGGCTGCATGGAAAGCCTGAGCAATCTCTAGCTGTCCTCATTAGCGGAGTGAATCCATGTGCTGGGGACATGCCTCCTCCCTGGGTGTTGAACAGAACGGCAGTGGATTTGACATTGCCATTACACAAAATCCATATTCCTTCCTTTGTGACCGGGCTGAAGAACTCCCTTAATTCCCATCTTCCTGTCTAGCAACAGCTGCAAGCTCCAATGTATGTTGAACCAATGTGGGAAAAAAGAAACATTATCTCTTCCCCCCCCCACACTCCCTTTTCTGCTCTCCTTTTTCTTCCTGCCCCGGTTTCTTTCTTTTTTAAGCTCAGAGTGAGCGAATGTCTAAAGCCAGGGAAGTATGGAAAGATTGCATCCCACGAGAGGTCAGGGTGGGGTGGAAGCCGAAGGGGGCTGCGAAGGGGCTGAATCAATTTGAAAACAGGAAACCATGTGGCAGCATGCATTCGGGGCCCAGCTGATGTGAATGAGCCATTGAGAGGGGGAGAGAGACTCGGCTACGGACGCACATCGGAGATGCACAAACTTTGTTTAAAAGACGCTGCCTTTGCGAGTGCAGCAAATAAGAGAGAATTGTATGGTTTGGGGTTTGGGGTTTTTTTAACTTTTTTTAACAAGCTACCGAAGCTACTTGCTTCTCCTCTGTGCCCTGCCGGCAGAGAGAGCGCTGAAAATGGCTGGTTTCCGTTTTTCACATGTTAAATCATAAGTTTCCATTCCTG
>NW_005842439.1:883249-898284 GCF_000455745.1 Alligator sinensis | reverse complement strand
TCTCTCTTTCTTTACCTGGGCTGGGGGAGGGGAGAAGGGTTGTCTTTCTCTCCTGGCTCCTTCCTTAAAAACGCACGCACCTTTACCCTTCATCTCTGTGGACTAACTCCAAAGAGATGAATCATGTTCCCACAACTGCAATTAAGTTTTCAAAGCTCAAAGAACGCTGGTGCAGCACTAAAAAGGCAAGTAATGACGTCTCAGTCCAAATCAGGAGGGAGTGGCTTTGTTTTATTTTTTTCTCCCCCTTTACCCTGTGCTGTTATTAGAAATTTAAACTTATTCAAAAAACGATACCTCCCGCCTGGGGAACTGTGGACTGACTTGAAAGGAGGGAAAGTGGCTTTGTTTTCTTTTACACCTTCGAACAGTGAAAGCAGCAGCTTATCAGGGGCAATTGTTGTCTTTGGATTTCGTGCTCGCACTCCTTTCTTTGGATTAGACAGATTGTGGTGGAGACTAGCCCTGATAGTTTCATCTCTCGGTGTGTTACTGAGTGCCAGTTGCAAACAGCTGGCTTTTGTTCTCTCTCTCCTTTCAAGAACTTTACTTTTGTATGTTTTTTCTGCTATTAAAATTGGCTGGAAAACTTTTTATTCTCCAAATGCAGTGGTCATTCTGGTGACATTCTTAGTGCTTTTCTTTTTTAAAAAAAAATCGTATATAAAATACCGTCTCTAAAAAGATCGGCTTTGACTATAAATGCCTGCATTGTCTGTCTAAGCAAGCCCGTGTTCCAAGAGGACTTTATCAACCAGTTGCAGCTCGGGATTTTCTTTTTCCTGTTACGAGAATTGGCCAGGCTGATGCGATTCAGAGACGCAGGGACTTCTCTGAGCACATACGTGAGAGATTTGGAGCGTGCGCCTTGACAACTTGATCCTGGAGTTAATGGTGGGCTCTGCTCCTCACGTTTTGCCTCAGTTTTTTTTCTGGACAAAATGTACGAGCGACACAAGAGACGGTACAGCCTGTGTGATATTTCCAAGGTGGGCAGGACGGTAGACGTCGTGTTGTTGAAGGTAGGGTCTTGTTTTTTTTAACTCTTACTCCTTTGTGCCGTTTCCTCGTCTTGAATCCATGAATGTACTCTCTCCTGTAAATGCACCCCCGGGACAGATAGGTTTATGGCGGGGCGGTTTTGGGGATTTTTTGAAGGGGAGGGAGGAACAGGTGGGAAATGGTTATCAGATACTGTACTGCATTGATTGTCTCTTGAGATTTGCTATCACTGTGACACAGGTTGAGATGTTACAGGCACCTACTTTTATATATTCTTTTTCAGATGTTCTCACTAGTCACTGCCCCTCGCCCTGCATCTAAAATCACCAGATCTCTTCTTGAGCAAACTTCGCACACTGATGCGTGGGTTAAGTGGTTTGTCTGTTTTTTTCAGCTAAAGGAACATTTGTGTCTTCCTCACAAAAGGAAAAGTGCACACTTCCCCTGGCCGACACTATATTTGGTCCTAAAAAGACACAGCCGCTTTTTTTTTTTCTTTGTCTATGTGCTGAATGCTGCTGGTTGTGGACTTTGCTTAAAGCCTTTGCATATTTGTTTCTATGGACAGGGGTGTTTAGCTGGTTTGTTTGTTTGTTGCCTTCAGATGGGTGGAAGCAAGTGCTGGCAGTGCCTCTTGGCTAATTGTCTGAGTGCTGTCCTCCCTTGTCTAAAATTAGTAAGTGCTCCACCAAATGGCAAGGTGGCAGTCTGGGAATGTTCTCCATCACCATAACGGCTCTTTTTTGGAGCTTAAACAGTTTCCTGGCAGGATGGATGGAAAGCAGGAGGCAGCCAAAGTGGCTTCATAATATAGCCTGGCTTTGATATCTTAACTCTGGGAGGAAAATTGCCTTTTTTGAAATAGGAATGATGGGGTGCTGCACAGTTTTGTGTCTGATTTTTTTCAGTGTCACATTTAGTAGCTCCTAGCATCCTCTCTTCTGTGTTTTAGAGGGGAAAATGAAAAAAAAATGAAGCTTTGTGCATGATTATTTCGATTTAAGTAATACAGTGAATACTTATAGGCTGCCACCAAGTCACCCCTGAGCCTAGCCTGGAGAAGCACAGCCTATAAGTACATCAGGGTGTGCATCAGGATCTGGGGGAATATTTGTTCACCAGAGTGCCCCAAGGGAAGACAAGGACCAACGGTCACAAACTACTGCAAGACCATTTTAGGCAGGACATAAGGAAAATCTTCACTGTCCGAGCCGCCAAGGCCTGGAATAGACTTCCTCCAGATGTGGTGCAAGCACCTACTCTGGACACTTTCAAGAAACATTTGGATGCCTATCTTGCTAGGGTCATTTGACTCTAGCTGTCTTCCTGCCTCTTGGGCAGGGGGCTGGACCTGATGGTTTTACGAGATCCCTTCCAGCCCTAATGTCTATGAAATCTATGAAATTATTTTCTCATCAGTTTCCTAATCTGTTTCCCCTGCCTTAATCAACCTGGTACTTGCCAACTCAACGCATTTTGACACGGAGTTGCCAGTTTTTCATTCTACTTGGTGCATTCTTCCTTCCCTACCAGAGAAAAAGGAAACAAATGAAGAACAAAACTGGTGGGTTTTTTTGTTTTGTTTCTTCCCCTTTATTGCATTTTATTGGAGCATTTTCTAATACTGCCTTTAATGATGCCAATTACAATAGTAGACGTTGGAATTCAATCTCTAGACACTCTTCTGAGTCACAGACAAAATACTGTGCAGACGTATTGTATAACCTCTGCTAGCTGTGGTGTGGCGTGGTCCCCTCTGATAGTTTGGAAGAGCACTGGTACCCCCTGACGGCTCCAGCTGCTTACATAAAAAGCACAATCGTCTTTGAAAGCAATATTGGCTGCCTGGGCTAACCTGGAATTTGCTGTAACTACCCAACTAGTATTTCTGAAGTCATCAATTCCCGTAACTTTAATTGTTGTTCAATAAAACTTAAAAATGTCAAAAAAAAATCTGATTTCATGTTGGTTTCCATCAGTGTTTTTCTAACTGGCTCTCAAACCCATGGGTGATGCTGTCTTTTCCCAGAGATGACTCAGCGCCCGTGTATGTGTGTGTACGTGCACACGTTACTTCATGGAACATAAAAATTGGAGATAAACGCCAAGGATTTTTAGATGGGATGGTGCTAGTGACAGCTATAGCTAAAATACATTTCAGCTTTTATTTAGTTCCTTGTGGGTAAATCTGATTTAAGTAATACAGTCCAATGAATAAATGAGATTCATCTTACAAACGTCCAAGACAGATCCATCACTTGTCTAAATTAGTGGCAAATAGTCTTTTGACATCACTGGAACTTGAATCAGGGCTTTAGGCATGGACATGCTTTTGTGCATTAAAATATTTTTAGAAGGAAGGAAAACCCACACAATCATCATTTGCGTTTGGGTGACGTACTATTTCAGTAGTAAAACGTCTCCCAAGAAAGATCAGATATTGATGGAGTTAGACGAGAAAAAACCAGCATGATGGGACCATGTTTGCTCTTTGCTCTGTGTGAAATCATGGTGAGGTAAATCCAAAAAAAAAAAAAAAAAAAAAAAGAGCTGCAAGCAAATGGTTTCTGAGCTGGTCTATGATCTGGTTCCCAAATGACTTCTGATTCAAATTCTGGCAGAGGTGGGTAGATGTGTCCTTGGCTTTGCTTTTCACGTTGGTGGTCTCTATAGCAATGAGACGGGGAATGCAAACAGCTGGTAGGGGAAGATGGTTCAGACAAGCTGTGAACCAAGTTCTCCTTTTATCTACAGTTCGTTAATAGCTGATTGGTTGCAAGACTTTGAGTACCAGTGGGTTGATTTGCCACGCTTGTCGCTTTCTAAAGGATTAACTTTTGAGGCTGAAATTTTTGTTCTTTGGATTGAGCCAGAAACTTTATTTTGGAAAATTTGACTCTCCGCCTTCTGGATTTGGAGGAGATTTTTGGTATTTCCCACTGAAAAATCGAAAAGCTTTTTCTTTTCTTTTTTTTTTTTTTTGTGGGAGTATCTTAAAAATTGCTACCATTTGAAATACAGTATGGAATGATTTCCCTTTCAATGGCTCCTGCAGCACCACAGAGAGATCATAAAACTGGTGCAACTGTACGAGAGGATTCTGTCACTAGCAAGAGTTGGCACAGTGATTCTACATCCCCTTTCCGCCTGGATGTAAGGGTCGGGGGTGTCGCAGTGAGTGTGGTTATAGTATCTCCACCTACCTACCAGAGCTCTTAAGTCTCTACGGAAGTCACATTGCGGATTTTCAGAGTATCTGTGCATTAGAACATTTTCCACGTGGTTCTTGTACTGTAACTGTCGCTGTTATGACAGGGTGTCTAACAAATCTGACTTTCTCTGTATAGTAACCGGACTCCATGCAATGATTGCACCTTACAAATAGCCTTGAGGACTAGCATATGCTTTGCTAAATATTAAAATAACAAACATGAATGTTTGAAAATGCAGGACTCAGCATTCCTATTAGAAAATATTTTAAAATTGTTCACTGCCCATTTGCACACTTCTTGGTATCTTTGCACCTTCCTACTTGTGAACCTACTGGCTCCTTGTCAAGGTGCTGTCCACAGGATGCTGCAGAAGCCATTGAAATAACTTAATATTTGCCCTTTGTTTATTTCTTCACAAGCAAAGAAATGGAGGACCAGATGCATCTGCAACTAAGTTCCAGATGAAGGCTCCTATTGATTATCAGTGGAAGTTGAATCAGACCATCAGTTCACAGACTACATTTTCAGTCCCTGGTCCAGCCAAATTGCACTAATCCATGTCTGGGACAGCAAAGAAAAGGATGGTGTATGCCATGTTTCATGTAACTGGTGATTACATAAAGTAGTCACGTGGTAACATGCCTAGTTCCTTAAAACCAAGGCAGTCAGCACAATTTAGAGCAGCATGTACACTGCTGAAATATTCTGGGGTCTGTTGGGAGGAAAGCATAAAGGTGTCTTTAACCTCCCTTTCCCAATTCCTTGTTGAAGTCAAGTTGAGCCAAGGTCTCTTTCTTAGTTAGCATGTGTGTGCACACCACACACACACATGCATAGTATATACTGTTACATTATATGTAGTGTGTGTGTGTGTATACACACAATATATATACTATACACTATTGAATTTTATATATATATATGTGTGTGTGTGTATATGTGTGTGTGTGTGTGTATATATATAATTCAATTTATAATATAATGTATAATATAAAAATACAATAGTGTATAGTACAGTGTGTGTGTATACACACTGCATATAATGTAATGGTGTATAGTATGTGTGTGTGTATGGTGTACACACACATGCTAACTAAGAGAGAGACATTGGCTCGCTCTCTCTATATCAGGGACAGGCAATTATTTTGGGCGGAGGGCCGCTTACTGAGTTTTGGGAAGCCATTGAGGGCTGCATGACAGGCAGCTGGGGGAAGATAAATATTAGTTTTCTAAAGTTTTAGGGGTCCTGCGGGCTGGATAGAATGGCCTGGTGGGCCACATGTGGCCCGCAAGCCGCATTTTGCCCACCCCTGCTCTATATAGTGTGTGTGTGTGTGTGTGTGTGTGTGTGTGTGTGTGTGTACACGCATGCTTGAGAGGCAAGGTCTCATTGTTAGCATATATGTGTGTTTACATGCATATGCAATAGTGTATATATAGCACAGTATATTTTGTGTGAGTGTGGTGTGTACATGCATGCTAACGATGAGAGACATTTCAAACTCATGCATGTGTGTGTGCACGCTCTACTACTACTACTACTACTACTACTATATGTATTGTGTGTATAATATATGTATATGTATTTGCATGTTCTTGCTTTGTAGATTTCCTATTCCTGTTTCTTGGCACAAGTAAAAATATTTAAGTTACTTCTGTTTGTTCCGTAAACGTTCCCATCAAGTTCAAGATATGCCTTTTCCTTTGTGGGAAGAAACCTTTAGCTTTTGGAATCTCCTGACTTTTTTCTTTGTTTGATTGAGTGCCTTAATACTGAATTAACATCAACGGGGGGGGGTGGTTATTGTTTGGGCTCCTTTCAGAGAGAGAAAGTACATTTAATAGGTCGCAGGTTTAGTTTGCTTTGAGTCTGTTTTGTTTGGTGGTAGTACAGGACGTTTTCAGACTCCCTATATGTTGTTCCAGTCACCTGGACTTTGAAGAGAAGGGCAAATAGACACATGGCAGATGTCTTGCTTGTACTTTGTGTGCTCGTGTGATTTTTAAGCAGTGTTCCTGTCTCAGCTTAAGTCATGAAATGGTTCCCATCCAGAATATTTGCCAATTACTTTTTTAAGCCCGTATTAGAGTGCTGCTGAAGGAACTTGCGTTCTGCTAATGGGGAAGGGACCTCACTGTGGCAAAGGATAGAGAATGTCCTTGGGACATTTATCAACTTCCCCATTCAGGAAATTGCCAGAGGGAATGCTGTAGTCTGGGAACTCCCTGGTGTTGTTAGACCACAAAGCAATAATTTATTCAGCTGTTGGAAAAGAGTCTCTTCCCTGTTGCCCCTTTAAACTACAGCTGTTCATAGTCCTTTCTTTGTAGAACTGCATGCGTCATGAATAGTCCCAGGCTTGCAAGGCATAAAAATAAGCATGGATGCAGGGCTTTGTGGGTTCGGGATCATAGTCCTTTTGTGGATGATATGGTTGTTGTACTCCTCAGAGGTGATGTCAAACCCTTGTCCTTTTGGCTTTGCAGGTTTTGCAGTCAGGAATATGTGGGGAGAGGGGAAGCGACTGAAAAAGTTGGGCAAAAATTGTAAAGTAAAAGGATTTGATACTGTTTCTGTTACATTGGCAGCCAAGATACTTAATTCAGAGGTGCAATTTTATTCTCTTAGTTGACCTCCCACCCCAGCTGCAACGATTTCTGTCTAAGGAACAGAGATGAAAGTTGTGTTTCTGGATTTCCCTTTCCTGTAGGCCCGTCTTTGTTGCTGCGTGTGGAGGATCTTGAAATCCTAGGACAGTGTCTTAATTTTTTGCAAGGGATGGGAATCAATTCTTGTCAGCTCTTTACTTTATTTTCTGATGCAGGAATTACAAATGGCCCCTGTCATTACTCCACCCTAATTTTTAAATATTTACAGTATTTAAAATACTTTAAATTCATCAAGTCAAATGATAAAGGTATTTTTTTGTGAATGCTGCAAAGGCAGGACTAAGATTTTAATTTATGTTAAAGCTCATTGCAAGGTTTCTAAACATTTAAACACATCGGATAAAAACATATTTGAAGTAAAGTAAGAAAGATACTTCGGTAACGTTTTCACTGTATGCTTGTTCCTTGTTAAATGGTTCAGTCCCTTTCCTAGTGCAGAGCAGCACCAAGTATGGTATGGTGGTAGTATATAAACAGAGTTTAAACAAATGGGTCATATATTTTTCTTTTAGTGAGATGATGCCTTTGGACAATAGTATCCTGCTCAAGTTATATGGTATAGCTTCAATGATGAGGGGTTTTAAAAAAGGAGAGAGAGATGGAAACTTTACTTGAAAATATAAGATCAAGTTCAAATAATACAAAAGGAAATCAAATCTCTGGAGATTTTTGAGGAAATTAAAGTTAAGCTCCTCTTGTTCCCTTTCCTCCGGAGATGCTTCAGTTTGATTTATAGTTCTGCCAGAAAAGTTGACAATTGCAAGGTTTTGTTTTTTGTTTTTTTTTAAATAGTGGAAAGCTTCCTGATGTCAGTGAAATGTGTGAAGTGGAAATTAGGCACTTTCAGAACATTATAAAATTGAGATATTTTCCAATAGCCGGTCCCCTCTCTCCATTAAAAGTGTTAGAGGGGCTGCAGACATCCGATGCTGGTATCCTTTCCGGGCAGCTCCTTTGGGGGAATCGGCGGCGTGGTAAAGCAGGAGCACTGGCTGTGCTGTCAGAGTACACAGTGTACTGCCAACGGTCCCGGTGTACCTTGCAGTGCTGCAGTGTAGTTTATCCTAGAGCCATCAGTATACTCGACTTCCCAACGATCATACTTTTCAATGCATGTGTCATGGCAGCTGCTGGTTGTAACCGCAGTCCGGATAACTCCCGTCTTGGAACAGTGGCCTTGGGGACTGCATTCAGATCTCCCACTGGCACAGTCCTGGATGAGAAGGATAAATGTAAATCAGCAATGCAGTTGACCTTGGCTGTCTATTTAACACTCTGAACCAAGTGTTAATAGTGACCATTGTGGGGAGGGTCTGATGCGACTATGTTTAAACAGTTCTCTGAGAATCAGGAATAGATACTAGGTGTTACAGAGTACAGGCTGGGCTATAAGGATGTGCGTAACTTTGCTCAGATTGGTAAGCAAAAGCAAAGGCAGGGAAAGCCTCGGGGATCTTTTAAAATGGAAGAGCTTTGTGTTTAGCTAAAGAAAATAGGAGCTGGTGTTCGCTAATTGTTCCCACATGATACAAAATGCAACTTAACAGCCCCTTTTAGCTAGAGGACTATCTTGTGTCTCCTCTTCTTTTATTTTGCAAAGAGGTTTTTGTATTAAGTTACTTTGGGTTTTAAATTAAATGTCTGCAGAAAGTTGGCTCTGACATTCAGGAAATCTGTGCGTATGTGCCTTGCAAGAGAAATCTGCCAGCCTGGGGCCTGCACCGTCCCTCGCCTGTCTGAGTCTGTTGCTAGCCGGCTGCAGTACCTGCAGGCTGGTCTGTGCACGGGGTTTTGGAAAGATGGTTCTTGTGGATGCTTTTTCTGGATGCATTCGCCTTCATTGTAGATCAAAAGGTTTGAACCTTTCAGTGCAACCTTTCCAGGGGCATTGCTCCTGAAGTCTGCAAAGTGAGAGACTGCCCATGCGGATGGTCAGGTTTTCTTCTGCTCCTGAAATGCTGCCCCTTAATCTCTATTTCCACTCGGAAATCAAGTTGTCCAGAGCCAACAGGCTGCAGTCAGTAGCACTCAGTGCATCTTCCTATTGCTGGCGTCCCTTTGGAAGAAGGAGAATGGTGTAGGCAATTGGTGCTAGTCACAGATGGTGCTTTGGTATCCACCATAACTTCCTCAGGCACATGCCAGCCTCACACCCCTATTCCTTGAGCAGTCTTAAAACACCACCTTTACAAACTTGCCTTTCCTGTGTGTCATTGTGCCCTGAAGGGGCTGAAGAATGTTTGGGCAGGGAGTTGAAGATGGAGAAAGGGAGCTCCAGGTAAAGACATTTAAGGTGGGATCAGCTCTGTATTGAGAGTCTGAAACATCCATTTTCTGGGAGCACCCAGAAATTATTCCCAGATGTTGCCGTCTTGATTTTCTGTGGCCTGGAGAGTGCTGATTTACTGGGTGGCTGGGAGTTGCTTGTTTAGTTTATAAGTCATATTCTCCCTGAATCCGTACTACTAAATGACCGGTTGTGGGCATATCATAAGAACAGAGTTTGCACTATTGTAAGGAATATTAAATAAAAAATATTAAATTGTCTTTAAAAGAAGCCGCATTAATCTCACTTTTCAGTGTTGCTCTTTCATTACTTAATCTTAGAATAGAGGAATTTAAATGCTTGTAAAAGCCACAGACTAGGGAGGGCAGGACTGATTGGCTGATGGGAAAATATTCAAATATGTGTTGAAAAACCAGCAATATCTATAAAGCATTCACAATAAGTTATTCAGCCAGCTCTGTTTGAGAGAAAAATGCCGTGATGATAATCCAGCTCAATGCCGTTTATCTTGATTACAGCTCTGGGGTGAGGTATCACCACACCACCTTTTTATGTCTTCTGTTCCCTATCTCCTAATCACTTTTTTCTAGGATCAGACTTCAAAGAATTATTTCCCCACAAGTAAGATTAGTGTAAATGAGGAGTAATTTTATTACTTACTATGGAGCTACATTTTTGTGAAATTGGTGTCAGTGAAAGTAAACCTGCTGCTCAAATGAAGGGAGATTGACTTTTCTCTGTGGCCTAAAAACAATGGCCTTAAACTGCAGCAGAGGAAGTTTAAATTTGGAGATTAGGAGGAGCTTTCTAACTGTGAGGATGTTGGAACAGGCTACTTAGAGACGTCGTGGAGTCTCGATCCCAGGACATTTTCAAGAGCAGATGCTTGGCTGGGATGTTTTAGTCTGGGGTGTTCCTGCCATGACCTGGCGTCTGGACTAGATGACCTCAGGAAGACCCTTCCAGCCCTACTTTCCGATAATCCTTTATTATTTTCAAGGTGGGTGGGGGAAGGGGTAATACAACATTAGGGACCAGTAGAGGGGACTTTGTTTTCAAGCATAGAGTAAGTGGCTATAGGAAACTTGCTTCAGCCTGATGCACTTGAACAACCTGGCAGTCACGTTGCCATGCATTTGCTTCTTCATTCCTCTAGGTTTGCCAGTGAAGTCCAAAGCATCCATTGCAAAGAGACTTTGCCTTGGCTTAGCAGAACGGAAGAATATTGTTCCGGCGTTTAGCTGTCGTGTTTGTGCTGCTAAGCGTGAAATAAATGCACGCAGACCAGGAATGGATAGGTGTCACTTTTGTCTTAGACACCTTCTCTCAACCTCGCTCCTACATTTGCTCCTTCAGAAGTAAATGGGAAAGTAAAAGAATGGAAAAGTAAAATTCTTCAGTGTCTAACTGTTATTTAGTTAATGAGCTGTGAGCAATTTTGACAGACTTTACTGCACAATTGAGTTAATGTGCTGTGCATCACTTCCCAGGTAGTGTTCGGTTGCTAATAATAGGCCACTGTTGCAACCTCCCTTTCTATATATATCCCACACTTCTCGTCTTTAGTAATGGTGTGTATTGTCATCGGCTTCTAAAAGCCCTGGTCAAAGGGGCAAGATGCCCCAGTATTAAGCAGTGTACAAACGTGGAACGAAAATGTGACCCTTGCCCCTGAATGATTATCGTTTATGATGGATGAGGAGAATTCTCCAAAGGATGCACCGCAGGAGTAGTTAGAAAGGCTGGAGGAGATCAAGAGCCCAGGGAAAACAAGATTTCGAGAAGATTGCAGAGGGATCAGTGGCTGACAAGTCCAACAGGCTTAAGTGTTATTTCTGAGATATGGCTAAGAAGGGGTCAGTCAAGATTTTGGCCAGAGCACTTTCAGTGGAGTGGAGGGGAGGGGACAGAAGCCTTACTGGGGGCAAGAAACTTCACGGAGTGATTGTAAGCAGCATGTTTTGGGAACTTAATAATAAAAGGAAGAAGGGACGTGGGGTTTTAGTGATTTAGTTATTTTAAGACGGGGAAAACCAAAGCATATTTGAATTACAAGAGGAAATGGCCAGAGGGGAAGGTTAAGAGGAGTCAAAAAGGGATGCAAGTGGGTGCAAGGGAGATGAGGCAGTGGACTGGGATGGGGTCACTGAGGCAAGAGGGAGAGGTTGGGGGAGAGGAGCAGGTAATGGACCTCTTGCATCTGATTTAGAAGGAGGAAAGGGAAGAGAAAGTAAGCTTCAGGGAGGGTTTAGACAAATCAGTCAGGGGTGTTGGTATGGAGTCTGAGATAAGGGGAATAAGCTGAGTTAGGCTGAAGAGGTAGAGTTGTTTAGGTAAGAAAATCGCAGAAGTGAAGGAGGGTGATAGAGCAGAGAAGTAAGTCAGCCTGGTCACAGGGGGTGCATCTACACGTGTGCTTCAGTGCACATTAGCCTATTTTAATGTGCATTCAAGTGACACAAAAAACCCACACTGTTTAGCTAATGTGCATTAAAATAGGCTAATACATATTTTTCTAGTACTTCACCATGGAAGTACTAAATTTAATGTGCATTACCTAAAGCACATTAATTGAATGTGTAGATATGCCCAGGATTTCCAGAGAGGCTGCAAAGCATGTGAGCAAGAGCTAGAGAACTTGAATGCTGGTATAAACCAGGGACTAGGGTTGGCTGGGTAGGCCTTATGGTCAAAAAGTGGAACAAACAAGTCCAGGCAGAAGGGGAGAGTGATGAATGGAGGGAATCAGCAACTGTATCAGTGGAAGAAAAGGAGGGGAGAGTTGAGAACAGATAAGAAGCCATCACCACTGATGAGCTAGTAGTCATGCAAAGGCTGAGTGGTAGGGTGTGGTTGATGTTGAAAGAGATAGGTGGTGATTCTTAATAAGAAATGCCTTGCATCCATTTTTTTCATAATAACCATCACTTCAGCTGTTTCCTACATCTGAAATAAAAAAAGATAATGTGCTCCTTGATCCCACTGTGTTTGGGTACATGCATGTTCCTGTCACCTTAGCATCTGAGCATTTTACTGGCCTTAATATATTTACCTAACAGCACCCTGCAGGGTAGTGATTTGCTGTCATGTCTTTTCTGTTGGCGGTTAACAGAAGCGCCAAGAGACACGTGACTTGGGTGAGGTCACACAAAGGCAGGAGAGCTCGAATTGAGCATGGCTCTCCTGCATCTCAAGCATGTGCCTTCAGCTCTGGATCCCCCATGTTCTGAGCTCTCCACTCAAGCAAGGGACTCCTTTTTAAATTACTACTCTTTTGGAAGACGCTCTAGAGGATTTGATCGTTTCTGAAACCACTTAAAAAAAAACAAAACAACCCTACTCCACTGTGACTCAGTACTGAGATTTTTCTGGCCCAGTAGGCAAAAAGGAAGCCATATAACATTATGGGAGACTGTTTATATCTAATTATATTTCAGTAAGGCTTAGGCGAGACATTGGAGCTAAACAACATGCTGATTTTGTGTTCTGTTTGCCTTTCAGATAAACCGTGAAAGCTGGTGTCCAATAGAGCCTTGTTCCGATCCTTCACTGCTGGAGTCTAAGCGGACTCGTAAATCTACAGGTAAGCACCATATTGTTTGCAGACAGCCTGTTCACCGGGAAACTGATGCATCTGTCTTTCCAAAAATCCCCAGGCTTCCTTCCATGGGTTTGCCCTTCTCCCCTGCCCTTTTCTCTTTCCTGTTTATCATCCCCTTAACATATGTTTGCAAATGGAGGTAAAAGACGCGTGTAATCACCATATTTATTTAAATACAAGATGAGATCTCTCCCCCCACCCCAATCAGCACGGGGGGGAAAGCCACGTCTTACATTTGTATATGAGGAAGCCTGATTAAATAAATTGTCTAGCATTAAACTGCTGCCAAAAGCTGCATGTGCTCAGTAATGGAAATCAACTATGAAGTTCATTAAATGCAGCCAACATTGAGCCTGACTATAAAACACAGGACCCATATTGGGTAGACATGCTGATGAGGACTTTTTATTGTGGCCTTTAAAAAAAAAAAAAAAAAAAAAAAAGGGCAGTTGCTTCCCCCAGGATGGATCGAGCACCTGGCCTAGAGGTGCTGCAATACCAGGCTAGCACTCGGAGAGGCCGAAGCAAGTTTTGACGCCCTTCCCTGGTGCCAATAATGCTAATGGCAGCCTAGCACAAAGACAGATTACCACAGCCCATCTGACTAAGACGTATGGCACTGCCCATTAAACACAACCTTCTCCTCCCTCCCCCCAAGGTCTGACTCTTTCAAGTCTTAGTGAACTACTGCATTGCATATATTTCAATCTACACTCCTACAGCTGAGCTGCATCTTTCTTTCCCATTTCCAATTATTCCTGTTTTTTCACCAGCCTTATGCCTGGCAAACACAACCCACTGAGATCCTAAACGGTTCACCCAGCATCACTGTATGTCCCCCTCCCCAGCCCCCAACCTGTTGCACATGATTAGTGTGTCCGTACCCTATATGAGGTGGAGACCGACCAGGTTGTCCCGCACCTCATCTGCGTATACATTTTTGGAGGATCCCAGGACTCAACACGCGGTTCCAGACACGAGCGGAGGGTTAATTAGCACGACACCTTTGTTGGGGGAATATCTGGAGTATACACACATACTGAGCAGTGTTGAGCTGTGGGGTCCCCATGGCTTGACTTCGCTGGGGACTAGTCCAATGAACTGCGTAGTAAATCATGAGCCTCTTGGCTCTGGATTAATATCATGTATAGTTTATACTCTATATAAAGCAGGTACAAAAAGGCCACTTAAAGTGTGTTTATCGAGTACCTATGCTAACTTGTATCGGTTTCAAAAAATGTAAAATGCTTCAATTCTGGGTGAGCTAAGTCTGTGGGTACTACGTGCAAATTACTGCAGGTATGTTTATTTCAAGGTCATTTTTTTTCAAATGTGTCCCTCACTTCCATCTGCTTAGGGATAGCAGGGTCTGACAGTAAGGAGCTGTGGGAAGGGGCTGCAGGGGGAAGACTTTAGGGAGAGGCAATGGGTAAGGGACCTGAACCCCCCCAGATTTATTTTCCCTGCCATAGCAGTCGGAGGGGAACAAATTCAAGGCAGACCTCCAATACGATTCCATACCCAGAAAGTTATAACAAACTTTTACATTTTCTGCATAGAGAATCTCATTATTGGGGGTTGTCTTGTATTCAGGGTCATCTTGCATTCAAGTAAATATGGTATTAGCTTGTGGTTCCAGTGCTTGTATGATTGGTACTGAGCAATGTTATAACTGTCTTCTTATTAATTGATTTGGCATAGCTGTATTTTGGGCATTGTTTTGCTTAGTGAAATACAGGGGGACCATGAGTGTGTGGATAACACCCCTGCTTATAAAAGGCAAACTTTAGAAGGCACATTTTGATATTCAGAAGTGCTGCGAACCTGGGAGCCTCCGCTGATCCACAGGATTAAAGAAGCAGAAAGTTTGTGCAGAGCCATCTTTTCCACACCCCTTCCCTCAGTCATAATGAACTTAAGGCCGTTTATGCTGTTTAGTATTTGCCTTTTCTTTGACATGGACAGAAAAACTAGCCTGGCCAGTTTCAAAGAGGGCTTGATGTGCGAGATAAGAAAAAAATGTTTCCTCTCTCCAATATCTAGTGTCTGAGCTAGTGTGAGTTGGGGTAACTTGCTTAGACTCTTAATGGTAGCTTTGAATTGGGCTTTCCACACAGTAGCCTCTTTTTCCTTTGTTTTCATGAAAGGAATCGCTTCAGCAGTGGTGAAAGATGGAGTTACCTGTTGATGAATTGGAAGCTAAAGGTTAGCTCGCCTGAACGTACATTATTGGCTAACAGCATTGTTGGCTTTTGAGCGTTCA
>NW_005842439.1:872366-883218 GCF_000455745.1 Alligator sinensis | reverse complement strand
CCTGCTGAATAATGCAGACAAGCATGTACATCAGGATACTCTCCCCCCCGCATCAGACCATATTGCCTAATAAGTTAAATGTGTTGGAGCCGACTAGTAAGCTAAGCTGACTGGCTGCCTATAGCCATGCTGAACGAGGAGTGACTAAGTGTCCTCTACAAACGAATATTATGTCTGAATTCTTGTGGGGTGGCAACAGTAACTGTCCCAATAATGTGTTCACATGACATCATCTCCTAGTGTTTGCTTCTTTAAAAATGCACCAGAGGTTTTGGTGCAATTCATCAAATTTGTTCAAGTTTTTCAGAATAACTCATTGAGGGTGCCCACCCGAGTCTCACCTCTTTGTGGGGGAAACTCAGAAAAGCATGGATTGAATCAGCAATGGGCCCCAGATGTGAAGTTCAGATACAGCCTCACACAAGTACAGTTTAGGAGGTAGTGGTGTGGAGATCTGTCTTGCATTTCAGTTCTGGTTCTTCTGTAGCTAGAATAGATCTCTAAACAAAATTTGGCATAGTCTGGGGAAATGTCTGAGAACAGCGTACAATATGCTGGTTTCTGGCTTGCTCCCTCCCAAAGCACCTCTCAGCAAGCCTTTCCTGATTGAACAAACTCCCATTGGTTCAGGATCTTCACCTGGCCTGCCCACCTGTTCAAGAGCTTCCATTCTGGGGGCATCCATCTATGTCCTTCCTGCTCCCACTTCACATGGATATCCCTCTTTGAGTCCTGGCCTTTTCCTTGGGCATGCTGAAGAGGTTAATCCTTGTCCTTCCACATCTGTTCCTCTTCCTTTTCTCGGTCCCTCTTGCTGGGATCCCCTTCCAACCCTTCTTCTGGAGAGAGGTTGCATCTGCTTCTCCCTCATCTCACCCTGCCAACAGCTGGTACAGATCAAATCTGCCAGGCCTTCAAGGTGTCCATCCGGCACCAGTTACAATTTAGGCTTCCCTAAGCAGCCCTGGCCCAAATGAATCACCCCCGTACTTCAGTCCCATTCAGCATTTCAAACTCATGACAATCAGGGAGCTAATAAGCTCTGTGTAAACAATTATATTATTTTTGAGTTCGTCCAGACCAGGGGTGGGCAAAATACAACACACAGGCTGAATCCGGCCCACGAAGGGGCTTTGTCCAGCCTGGTGCAGGTCCCACCTGGCCGAGGCGCTGCCTGCCACCCCCTGGGCATGCAGCAGGGATGGGGCGGCTCCGTGGTGGGACTGCCTTTCTAGGCAGCCCAGGCTGCTGCCACTGGCCCCAGCCTCACGGTACAGGCGGGGACCAGCGTGCACAGCCCCAACCCCACGCTGGCTCCAGGTTCACCTGTCTGGGCTGAGCAGCAGCAGCACGGGACAAATTGCTGCTCAGTGCAGGGCAAAAGTGGCTTCTCCCCTGCCCCCTACCCCTTGCCGGCTCTACTTTAATAGTTTAATAGTGGACTGGCTGATTTCCGTGCACTAAACCATCTCTTGTAGGACTAGAACCCCCAAATTCTATAGGAGGCTATAGACAATGTCAGACGTTCTTTCTGTTAACTTTATCAGATTCTTCATGAAGGCTGTTGAATACTTTGCAAACTGTGGTTTTCCCTATGGATCATAGGGCAGCCAAGTCTACCCCTTCTCCTTCTCTTTGAGAAGATGATCTTGTAGTAATTGAATGTAGTGAACTGCCTGGAATTTTCTTTCCCAGGGTTTTTTAGTCTGGAATTGTGTTTGTCTCTCCATATGCTCATAAAAATGTGCCCCTTATTTTATTTTCATGTGCATCTTGGAGAAGGGGAGAGAGAGCAAGTTGAGCAGTAAATCATGCGTGCATAGTAACTGCATGATATCTGTGTAAGGAAGAATCATCCGTCTACCTCTGTTGTTGCGAGATAGTCGTCATCGGGGCTTATCAGGTCACGAGTGCAAGAGACTGGAGTCCCGTATTGTGCAACGTACACACTGGTTTGTTTTTTTAAAAAAAAGAGCAAATGAAAACAAGCAAAGCCTCCGTGAAAAGGTGGGGGGGGGGGTAGTTATTTCGAACAGATCTTGGATTTGGACAGTTCTCAGCACAGATGGGATGAGGTATGTGTGAGGGCTTTTTCTACCCCCCTCCATTGTGTCTTGAAAGAAAGAAACTCCTTCTTCCTCTTCCACCCTGTCATGCCCCTCTGCTGGTCCTGCGATTCCTTTCAGTGCCTGCGGTGATTTATTATCTGGGCGAGGTATCCGTCCATTGGTGAATCTGGAGCTTCCCTGTGAAGTTTCCATCAGACCGTCGCTGAGCCAGTTTGTTTTTCAGGCTGGAATGTGGACATGCTCTGTTAATTTGCCAGCTGGATTGTCATGATGCTGGCTCACAAGCTATTTTGTTTTTGGGGTTTCTTTTTTTTTCATTTTCTTTCTTTCTTTTCTTTTCCCTCCTCTGCCCCTCTCACTTACGGAAAAGAGGTTCAGATTTTCCAGGTTTCTTGAAAGGGGAGAAAGAGCAGGGAATAACCACACCTCGTACAGTAAGTGCTTTTCCTATTCTCTGCGGTGTGGAAACTCAGTGGAATATCGGTGTTTCCAATATGCCTCTTTTGTGAGCATAATTACAGTACCACAGGGAGCAACCTAACTCTCCACCAGTGGAAGGCAGTTTTCTAGCGAAGCGTCCAGTGCATTCGAGAGCATTATTTTTATTCTCTTTGCGCTTTCCGCTATTCTTGTTCTATCCAGCAACTCCCAAGCCGTCTGCTTTTTGCGCTAGCCAACGGATGCGGATGGAAAGTGGGTGGATCCAAGCTGTTCCTAGACATAATGGCTTAGTGCTGTTTCCAAGTGTCAGTGGTTGGCCAGTTAGCTCTTACTCGCTACCTTAACGAAAGGCAAGGGCATGACACATCCACAGTGTAGTCCTCGGTGACTCAGTGGACCGTGCGTTGCAGCCAGTCTTCCTAGCAGTTTCTTCTCTCGTCAAGATGTGCACCCTGAACTCCCTTAGCTCAGCTGAGTCTGCTCTTCCTACATTTGTGTCTCCTTGGCCAGGGTTGACGTTTCAGCGAGGAAGGACTATGGTAACTTGGGCTTCTGGGAAACCTTAGCAGTAGAACCTGCTTGGAAGTTATTTCTCCTGGCAACAGGCTCAATCCTTAACCCTTCATCTGAGCTTTACTAACTAGCTGACTACAGCTGATATCTTAGAGCTCCCGTCAGAGATCATTTGGACCATTGAAAAGTCGACCTCTTTTAGAGCTACCTCTCTCCTTCCACTCTAGATTTGTCCAAGTTGTACAGTTTGTAAGCTTCACACAGCTGAAGATGCAAACATGAGCAAACGCTATATGGTATTTTTCCCTTTTTTAGGTTCCAAAAACTGTTTCTCTCTCACACTTGTGAGCCAGTCTTGATGGGGGGGAAATGGGGGTCTGATCAAATGAAAATTATCGTGGAAAAAAGCCGTGTTCTTAAACACTTTATTTTTTTTCTAGGAAAGCTAAATGTTTTTAGCTGAAAAATAAAAATGTTCAGTTTTTTCATTAAAAAAAAAATAAAAAATTGGCAGTCAAACTTGGTCAGCTCACACTCAATTTTAAAACTCGTCAAACATGGCATTTCTGTTTTACCCAGACCATACACCGGCACCACTTGCCAAGCCCTCAAAACAATTTCTGGACTGTTGGCCAAATTGTTTAAAATCCCGCATTAATGTTTTACAGGGGTGCACACATGATGCTAAACAAATGAGGTTTCTAAAGTGCATTGCATGCTAATTAGACCCTGCAGATAAATCTGGAGCAATTACCTGCCATTATTGGTGCAGTTATAGGCCTACAACTAGCTCCAGGTCTAGTGATGCCATCTGCAGTTGATTTCATTGAATTTGTTTCAGGCACCTCATGCTGCAGCGCTTGAAACTCGGCATCTGTCTGCAGAAGAAAAGGCTGGATTGTAACTCTTTTTGTGCCCTCTGTTTCTTCAGAATGTGAACATTTCCTGGAGGATGGGCTGAGCGGAGTCTGCACCTCATCGCAGGGTATCCTTAAAAGAGAATCCGGGAGCGAGTCTGAATTCTTCTCCTTGCCTGGGGATGGGATGGATGACATAGTCTTTGGAAAGGTAAGCTGACAGCACGAGGCCTGGTTCAAACTCCAAGAGCTGGTCCTACAAATGCCACAGAGAAACAACTCCCATTGATATCAGAAGGAAATGGCCTCCTGTTTCGATACAGCGATAAGAGGGACATGTTTGTGGTTATTTTCTACAAGGTGTTATTTTTTCAGAGACTGTAATCCCTCCTGCATTGAAGAGAAGATTTCTATTTTAGCAGTCTGTAGATAGATCAGCCACAAAGGGCAGAACTGACAAAACCACACTTTCTTGTAGGGCCTCTGATAAGGGCTGCACAAAGGCTTTAAAATTTGGAGGTAGTCGGTGTTTCTCAAAGACATTTTCTCCTGCAGACAGGGACCCCCTGGAAAACACGTTGCTATCCATTGGCATCCTCTGCATTGTAGACTGTAGGAGAACCAGTGCGAGCCTGCTACCAGGAAAAAAAACCCCTGATTCTTCAGCCCAATTCTGCTGTACAGAGTAGCACAGTTTTGTTTCCTAAGGTAGCAAAATATTAAGCAGTAATACTTCTAGGGCCTTGCATTTTGAGAGAGAAACTGAAGAAAATGTTTTTACACTTGCTAAGGATAGCAGAAAAGTGGAAAAAAAACCAAACCCTACCCCTTTTCACTGTTCTCATCCATCTACATGTAGTATCATGCTTTGCATTGCTTACTGATGATAAGGAAAGTCAAAATTGAGATTTGGAACCAGGCTTTTAAATTTACTTCAGACTTCGTCGTAAGCCTGTCGCTCTCTGTACAAGTACAGCTTAGACCTGTCTTAATGGTAATTGATTTCTCCTCCTTGAATGTCCATACAGTCTGAGAATAAAATTAGGGCAACAAATAGTTGAAAAAACAGCTGGAAAAAAATGGTGCTCCATAATAATGGGGTCACTTGATTCCTGTGAACAATCATCATAAGCCTTGGGACAGGCTCTGGGTGTGGTTCCTGCACATCTTGTCCAAGCATAATAGGGCATGTAGTCATCTCATGCTTACCTGGGGCATAGACATGTTTTTCCTTTAGAAAATGGAATTGGGCATGGTTTCCATGCACACTTGCAGAGAAATGTGTTTGACAAACTGAATTTATCTTCAGTTAAATCAAGTCAGATGATGGTGAATGTTTTCCAGCAGGATGGGATAGACCACAGCCTGGACTTGGTGATCTCATGCGCTATAAATGAACTGGAAAGTCATCCGTAATGAACGTGGGAGGGCACAGAGCTTACCAGCCTCACCCTTTCCTATCTCACGTGCTCAGCACTGGGGGAGCCCTTGCCTCTGAGAATGCTGCAGGGCTTTTATCCTGGCCAGGCAAAGTAAAGCATGTCTTCCCATTTGTACAAGTTACAGAATCAGTCTTTGTTTATTATAAGTCTGATTCTAAGGAGGGTAGTTGGGAGAAAGCAAAGGGGAGCATATATTAAATTATATATGGGCCAGAAGTTTTGCTTTTCCATCTTTTTAGAGGGAGAGAACATTTCCCAACATAGAAACAGCAAAATGGAGGTCTGTAAAGGAAGTCCACGTGCCAAGGTTGTCCCTGGGGAAGAAATGTCAAGGTGCAGGATGCGTGATTCTTCCATGGCCCCATTTCAGTTACAGGACAGATTGACAAAACTGTTTTATTTGAAAAATGAAAAGCTCTTATCAACTCTGTGTTCTCTGACAGCAGAGAGAAGGATAATTCTTGACGCATTCAGGGATATAGTTTGGAAGGTTATGCAAAGCTAAAACATGCAGGTGATTTCAGCCTTCCTGGCACTTTCATCTTTCTTCACATTACTAATCTTCTATCTTTAACAGGTTAGTTCCCTGTCTCTGTTCCCCTCCTGACCCCTACTTCCTGCAGTTGTGCATCCATTCATTATATAATTGTCAATACCAAATTAGCTTAATTAGGGGTTTCATTTGATTTTTTTTTTTTTCCTATGGGCTCAGTTAGACCTGGCAAAATCAGCTTAAAAAAGCAAGGAACACTGAACTCGATCTGATGGACCCTGGGATTTTTGTTTGGTTTTCACAGACACTGGTACAAACCCATTTTTGTTTGAAAGTAAGCTTGCAAAGAGGAAACTGCTGCTGGTACTTATGCAAATATGTATTTCAGACAAATGCTTATGAAATACGTGTATTTAGCATAATCATAGATGCTGGCTGTGTTTGAACGGACATCTTGAAATTTCTTGTGGGTTTGGAAGGCATTCAGTTCCAAAGCATGGCCAGTGTCATATAACTGAGGTGACCAAGCACATAGCAAACTGTGAACAGGCTGTAATGTTCACATTGACCAATTTATCAAGCAGTTCAAAACAACAAGCATGTTTGCAAAGATCAAAATCTGCCAGCTTATCTGGCTTTTTCACTGACATTTGCTGAATAAATCACAAGCAGCTTTCTCAGTTCTAGTCCCAATACTGATAAGATGGACTTTGTAAACCCAAAAAACTAGTCTGTTCAAGGAAGAAGAGCTATTGGACTAAAAATATTACCTATGCACTTTAGGTCACGTGCATTGATGTTTGCATTACTTAATGTGTAGGACAGGCAGTCAAAACTTAGGGGAAAATGAGAGAGATAGAGAAACTAGGCTGTCTAAAAAATAAATGTAGAGATAATATGAAAAAGAACAACAGTGGAAAACCCACTGAATAAATAGTGATACTGCTGTAGGATACCTATGTACAGTACCATGTTTACTTAAATCCAAGACAAGGTTTTGGCCCCCCCATTTAACATGGGGCAGGGGCAAGGGACAGGGCATTTGACTCCCTCTGCCCCCTGCCCCTATCCCACTGTTTCTCCAACTGCAGCAATGGGGGAGGGCATGAATTCAAGACAACCCTCCAATAATTAGATTCTCAACATGGAAAATTATAACAAATGTATACATGTTCCATGTCTAGAATCTAATTACTGGGGGGGGAGGGGGCATCTTAAATTTCACCTGGCATGCTGCAATTCGACCCATCCCTGCTGATTATTGTTGTTATAAAAGTTCCCATTTCCCCCTTGGGTGGAGTTACACTTCAACTGTCTGTTGCTGCAGCTGTTAGCTGCAGAGAACACCTACTCCCATTAACAGAGGAGTTATGAAGAGTGAAGTGAGTGATGGGTCTGCTCTAGGAAATCCAATAGTACTTATGAAATATATTTAGGAAACTGTAGGCAGATCAAGCCTGTACCTATATTGAGCTTCATCGGGAATTCTTGCCACCTCCACAGAATTGCTAAAATTTCATCCATTTTAAGCCCTCCTTCTGTTTAGGGACCCTAGAGAATTGAGGAGCACCAGGGTCTGCAGGTGCCTGAGATGGGACCTGATGATAGGCATGTACGTTCTCATTACTAGGTACTGTGCCATATTGTTCTGAACAGCACAGACTGAGTTGAGCATCTTGTACCAAAGAGAGGAGAGCCCCACAATCATTAATACCCTGCTTAGACACTTCCTTCAGATACTTTTGGGGCAGCTGCTGGAATCCAAGTCACTTACAGCCGAGTTCCAAGATTTCAGCAGAATTTCATGCTCTGTTTCAGTGTTTATTCCCATGTCTAGTCATCCTCCTGGTTCCCTAAAGAGCTATCTGTTTAGTGGACAGGCTTTGCCACACCCTCTTCTCGATGATTAATGCTTTGTACGGTCATTTCCTGTGATGAGTTGCGTAGCACTGCCTCCCTGGGGCATAGCTAGTAACATTCACTCTGCTTAGCTTTTAGGTTTAAGATTCATATTCTCTGCTAAACTTCTGATGTTGCAGATACTCTAAAGCAGATCTATATCTCTGAAAACCATGGGTTTTGCCTGACACTGTCGTCTTTTACTTTGTGAGCTACATCACCCTTACCAATTAAGCTATGATGTATTTTGTGCAGCTGGAGAAAAGAGAAGCTCTATGGATTCACATATATAAATTGTAGGTGGATAAGGAGAGGAGGATATAAAGAGATAAATAATTATTTTCATGAGTAAATAGTGTATCCTCCACTATCCACAATGCAAAAATGATTCAGGATTTGCCTAATGATCTCTTAATTAGTGCTTGCGTGGTTACACACATTGGTTCCTTCATCTTTGTCCTCCCCAGAAACTTTTGCACACCCCTTTCTAATAGCATGAAAGCAACCAATAGTGGTGGTGTTAGCTTGACACTCCAATGGGACTCCAAGCTATAATGACACTCCAAGCTGTAGGCATATAACACCCCCTTGTGACAACACCTTCTCCAGTTGCTTGTACTTTTAAGGAATTTTATTATCTAATCTCTTTTCCTTAAAAATTTCCAAGGAACTAGCATATGGATGTGAATGTAATGATCATCAGCAGTGCTTAAGGACAATTCTCTCTCACTCATGCAGGAGGATCTCATTAGCTAGAAAAAATAGCAGCTATGAATTGTGGACCAGGCACTATAGTGGGGATTCGTACTAGAGGTTATAGGATATATTAACATATATATTTAGTTGTACAGTAATGGAAGAATTGCTAAGCTTAAAAATAACCCTATGCAGTGATGCTGATGAGTGGTTTATGACTAGCAGGACTTGTGATGTGAAGAGGCTGCGGTCTTGTGTTGTGAGTTTTGCTTTCAGCATTTTGGTCATTACTTAGGTGAGATCTCCAAGCAGGGTAAAAAATGAGTTTTCTTAAGGAGTTTTTAATCACTGATTTTTTTCTTAACGCAGTTTTTACTGGTTTTATAATTAACTAGGTAAATTAGGGAGAAGAGACATAGTAGGTCACATTGAGCATTTTTACATGTGCTGAAGATTTGGGGGGGAGGAGTCCTTTAATTAGAACAGTTCCGAGAGCTGCTGTAATTAAAGCACCCACAATGTCTTGTGTACAGGCAGTCCTTGACTCGCAACGCTTTGAGTTACAAAGTTTTGCACTTAAAGGGCTTATAAATTGACACCCTGTTTCAACTTTCTGACGTCAATTTTGACCTTACAACGCTTGATCCGACGCCACGCCACAGGCATCACCCATCTCCCTGGAGAACATCTGTCCAAACTTCCTTGGACACTTTCTTTAAGAAAGCAGGCAAGACTCCAGAAAAACCTGCAGACAAAAACCCTTCAAAACATCCAGCAAAGTCACCTCAAAGAAGTCCTTCCAAATCAATGATTGCTATTTACAATATAAATACATTAATGTAGCTATATTACTCATCTATAATTGATTGAGTACAAAACTCTGGGTTATTTTTGGTGAAAATAGGGTATCAGGGCCTTGGTTCAGGAACCAATCCCCCATTGATAACATTGTTTCCTATGGCAGAATTGATTCTGAGTTATAATATTTCGACTTAAGATGCGGTTTTCAGGAACCCGTTGTCATAAGTCTGAGGACTGCCTGTCTCCGTGTCCCTGCGCTTTAAAATGGTGTTGGGGGAGTTTAATTAAAGCTCATCGAACAAACTTTAATTCAAGCACCCCCACTGCCATTTTGAAGTGCAGGGACACTG
The DNA here is from genome assembly GCF_000455745.1 of Alligator sinensis. Classification (NCBI taxonomy): domain Eukaryota; kingdom Metazoa; phylum Chordata; order Crocodylia; family Alligatoridae; genus Alligator; species Alligator sinensis. Next base: position 873,657 of record NW_005842439.1, on the reverse strand, counting down.
TTACATGAAACATGGAGGCTGCTGGAGGTATGCTAATTAGCTTGCTCCAACAGACTCGATTAATTGAGCCTGCTCCGACGTGCTGTAATAACGTGCCCCCACGTCTGCAGACACCCATCTACAGTAAGAGAATAATTTCAGAGGATTCAACATTGTATTTACTGAAGTATGTTTGTGCTCATTATCAGATTTAATTGAAAGGTACAGATTTCCAGCTATATTTTGACTGTGAATCAGGATTAATTTGAAACCTTCAAGTAAAATGCCAGTTTGTGTAATCTGGGGACCAAGGACCATTCTGCAATTGCTGTTGGGCAACCCTACAATAATGTACCCACGCATATATACAGCTGCCATAGCAACCCCATACCAACAGACCAGAGTCCCCCTCATAAAAGGGGGCGAAATGCGAAGAATAATGATTGTACTTGTTCATACTGATGCAAAAAAGTAGGGAAAAGACATTTTATGTGTGCGTGGCAGAGTACAAAGGCCTCAGTTGTTTTTCACCAAGCGAAGCATTAGCATCCAGTTCGATTTAGGAAGCGAGGCCCGGTTAAGTTCCCCAAACCTCTCAGAACAGCTAGTTAAAAGGAGAGGAAAGCCTTTGAAAACTGGAATCCCATGCTCCCTTGTCGCAGGGTTGGGCTGGGCTGGGCCTCAGACTTGTTTTTCTGCTTTTTTCCTTGTTTATGTCAAAAACATTTCTTGTTCTCTTTTGTAACGTTTACCCTCAAAAACCTCAGAAAAGAAAGCTCGAGGAGGAGGAAAGATTTCTCACTGGAACACTTTTTTTTCTTGTTCTTTCATTACTGAGCTGAACTGCCCACTGCATGAAATAATAACACTGGTAATAAAAAAGCTAACAGGATAACACCACTGAGATTAATTTTGAGGTTGCCTGAAGCTGCAAAACTGAACATCCCTAAATAAAAAGTGACTCCTTTTCAATTCACTTATTACAGTCAGTTGAGTATCACAAATCTATTAGCAGAAACAGAATGGCAGGTACCTTCAGAAACGCAGTTTTTGGAGATTTTCTTTTCATTCTTAATACGTTCTAAAATCTTCAGTGCCCTTTTCAACTAGAGAGATTAGTCTATATTACCTGCCTACCACTAAAACTTCACTTACATCATTTTGCATGTTTTCTTAAAAAAAAAAAAAAAATAGTCTTTGACAGAATTTAACTAGTATTCCTTTTTCAGGGCCTTCCAAGGTGAAGTCATGCAGGTAGGGGAAAATAGTTGTCATCTTTCAAACAAAAGGGTTTATGGTTCCTTGAGAGGCC
>NW_005842439.1:856313-872335 GCF_000455745.1 Alligator sinensis | reverse complement strand
ATTCCTGCTCCGAATGAGCAGGTACTGCCAGCACAATGCATCTCAAGAAACTCTGGTTACAGGCGATTTAACTTCAGTTTTCCTTCACTAGCTCCATGTATCATCTCTCTGAATAAGGACTGATATTGATGGCCAGTTGGACCAGACTATCAATATCAGTCCTTATTCTTGATTGCACCACTGATGGCATTTTTTGGCAGTTAGCTTTATGATCGTGATTGGATCGATACAACTTAAGGTGAAGGTGCAAGGCAGCAATTCTAACTTAAAGAAAAAATGATCTTTTTACAATTTTTTTGACTTCTGTTTTAGCAGAAGAGTAAGTCAGGACTCTCTTCTGCTGTCCCAAGCGGGTGTTTAACATGGATTGGATTATAAACATTACATTGGGTTACAATCATTATACTATTTTTGGCATTTAGTAACCAAGTGTTCTAAATGAACATCTAAATGAATATCCAGGGGTCAAAAAAACCTGCCAGAAAAAAACGCAGAGCGATGCACACTTGACCAGTGTGCACTTCTGAAAATTGGAGCAGGCTTCCCGGAGCCACGCTCCGATGCCAGCCAGGCTCCACGTGGCATAATTGTCGTGACTGCAGCCCTCAGAGGCTCCCAAAGCCCCAGGTAAGGCTGCTGGGGCCAGTGCAGTGCTGGCCCCAGCTGCCCCTACCCCACTTGGAGCAATTTGCTGTGTGCCAAAGCACGCATGGCTTGGGTGTTCCCCAGGGACAAGTAGCAGTGGTTCAAGATGCACCGTTGCTACTCGTTCCCAGAAAACCAAACGTCTATGCACGTCTGGACACACCCTTTGAATCCAATAACAGACTTACCACTGACACTAAATTAGCAGCATTAAGTCCTCCCATTCTCTATGCTGGGTATTTTTACATTAGTGCATCTACACCCATATAAATCTTCGCTATACTGTTATTATTATCTCTGTTGCAGTACTTCCTGGAGAGCTCACCCACTCAAGTATTGTGACATGTTCTGTGCCAGAAGAATCTGCATTTCAGCCCTGTTGCATATAGGCAATTTGTAAAGCACCCTCAGCTGTGTATACCATTTAAAATACAGTTGTTTGCATTCAATGCATGTAGACAGACCTGAACTCACATCTGACCTAGAGATGGCTCAAGGTGTTGGGCCCTTGCGTACAAATCAGCTATGGAGTTGAAGGCAAAAGTATAAACAGAGCAGATTATTTCATATTTTTTAGTTGCATTTTGGTTAGATTAACTGTAATTTAAGAAACAAACAAGCTCCTATGTGAGTGAAATGAATTCTGTTTTGTTTTAGAGAATTAAAATCCCTCTTCCTATTTAGGAGTTAGTGTGCCAGCAGCAAAACACATTTAATTTGGCAGTTCTGCTCCACATCCACTGCATTCACGTCCAAGATAGATGTTCCCAAACTGACACACCCGTGTGCTATTCTGATGAAGGACGTTCTTAATTCCCAGCAGGGATACTCCAGTATCTGTAACAATAGCTGCCTGTGTCCCAAAAGAGAAGCAGACTGTTTCCTTTTTGATAGAGTTTTGTCCATGGAATGACTACTTAATTTGTCTGAATTTAGGCAATTTTGCCTAAAACTGTCAGCGTGACTCATGCATATTGTCAGACTATCTTCTACTATGTCAAAAATAAAATCAGTGTGACTTAACGGGGCTATTTTGTCTAGCGCGCGCCCTGCCCCCCCCCTTTTATTTGTCATATTCTAAACCTTCTATTTAAATATACCCTAAAGTGTTGTTCTTGTTTGGGGTTTTTTTTTCCACATTAGAGCATAATTTCATCACGGAGTATATTTACACAAAAGGTATCTTTAATAACTGATCAACCTTACCGTGACACGCATACAAATCATTAAATGGTTTTGACTCCAAAATATATATTGGGGGTGGGGAAGTTTTATTGTGTGTAAGTATTAAGCTCATTCTGACCATTCCCTTCATTCCCCCCACCCCCTTATGGATGAGGTTGGGAGAATGATGTGGAATCTTTTATTTAAAACACGCAGTATACATTCAGTTCTGCACCTCTTAAATCAGCATAAGAATTAAAAACAGAGATACTTTCAGTGACCACCAAACTCGACTAAGGTTTCTCCTTAATTTAGGAAGTATTTCACTGAAGGCCATTTAACAAGAAAAAGAAAGAAAACTTCCAAATTTCTTTGCTATATAAACACAGTAGTAGATTGTACTTATAATTTTGTTCCAGGACAAACAACGCCCAGAATGTACATGATTTTAGATTTCTAATCTATTGATTTTGAAAGACCGCGGACTTTTGGACCTTGCCATGGTAGTGAGTTGTGTGGCAAAAGGCTTCACGCTGTGTTTCTGCCTCGCTAAAAGCTTCTGGCGATTTGAATTCTGTATCCTCAGCAAAGGAGAGTTGACAGACTACAGCTCCTTGGATGCTCATGTCCTGTTGAGTATCACCGAGTCTAGTAGCTGAAGACAGTTATTTGCCCTGGCGTTCTTGAATAGCCTATTATATATAATCTAACCGATCACCGGGCATATCACTATTTTAAATGACATTGTGCAGGGCTCTGCAGAAGGATGAACTGAAACTTCGCACAACAGTCCCAGAAGGCAAACACCATTCCTGTCATAAGGTGATGTCATGAACGTACTTGTGTGTTTTATACAAGCCACCAGGAACACAGAATAATCATAGACTCTCTTTAGGATGTATTGTCAGCATGTGGCATGTAGCCAGACAGAACCAGCTTGAATTCCACTTATTGCTTTTGGAGCAAACTAAACCCAAAATTACAGTATGAATCAAGACTTGTAATACAGTGTGGTTGATCCTGTGGAACAGTCTTTTTCAATTACAGTCAGATTAAAAAAAAAAATGCTGAAAGCCCTGACGTTAACTTTTTGCTAAATGGAAATTGGATGGGGGAAGGGACTTTGTCTTGATTTTTGTGTGTTTCATGCAACCCAATCATGTTCAGTTTGTGTGGGACAATGCAGTGCAACACTGTGTCAGCTTTTCAGCTGTAATGGCTAGAAGTTACCAATCTAGCTTAGGTCACACAGCAAGGACTGAACTTCCCGACTTAAGTCATGGTGACCCTGTCCCCACTTACTAGGTCTCCAGCAGTAAAACCAGGTAAGTACTTGGCAGGTTCACAAATGTTGGCCTCGTTGGAGGTCAGGGTTAGACTTGCAGGTGACACTATGTTAGACATAAGGCATGTTGTGTGAAGGAAACACTGAAGGGAGAGACTTGGGATGCATCAGCACACCTGAGCGGGAGTCCAGGTTAACAGTAGCTGGGATGAGGTATAAATTTGGATAAAGTAACAGGGTGTAATCTGCTATGAAAAGAAGGAACAGATTTAGCCTCTCTGATCGGATTGCACACATGGTTAGTTGCTACCAACTGAGTTTGTGTTTTTTGCTTTTGCCGCAGCAGCCAGAAGAGGAGCAGTCTGCTTGCGATATCACCAGTTCCAGCTCTTCAGCAGATGACACGGTGTCTTTAGAGAGGAACTCATCTCTCGGAAGTGACATTTCCCTTCCACACGTCTTAAGCTCCAATAGGCATAAGGATAGGCACAGTCTGGATGGGAGCTGCATCAATATGGCCAATGCAGAGGGAAGGGACAGTGAACCTGCTGGCTCAGGCGAGACAGAAGAAGAGATGGATAGTATCACAGAAGTGCCTGCCCATTCCTCTGTCTTAAGAAACTCAATGCGACCACTGTCGCCTTTTCGTCGGCACAGTTGGGGGCCAGGGAAAAATGCTGCTAATGAGGCAGAAATCAATCACAGGAGGTGAGTTAGAAGGCTGTTTGTAGGTATTTATGCCTACACACGTATATTCATGTGAGCTTTGAATGTGATATTTGAAAGGTGTGATGAAATGCAGAGAAGTGGGTTCATTTTTTATTATTCTGTGATCATGGGGAGGCAGAAAAAAAACAACTTTCCTACAAAAGACCTCCATGACTAGCATGTTTTAGCTTTCCAGCATAATACCTGACCCAACGCCCATTAAAGTGAACTGAAATATTGTCAACCAGGTCTTTAATTTGAATTATCACCACGCATTTCCACAGGGAGGTTTTTGGTAGAGAAGCTTTTGGAGTATTAAGCCTAGGAGATTAGGGAATAAATGCAGCCACTACTAGTTTTGCAGTCAGATGTTTTATGGCCTACAAGGACTTTAACAGAGATGTACAGGTCTCTAGTCTCAGGTTGATTCATGGTGGGTGTGCAAGGGACTGGTCTCACCTCAGTCTCACGTGGACCGTACCTCATAAAATAGTCACCAGGGCAGTTGACAGCTCTGCAGGCACACTCCCAGTTTTTCCCCATGGCTTCTCACCTTTTAGAAAAGGAGAGAAAGTCATAGCAGCAAGGCTTTCAGTGTGACAATTCACATCAGCCACTTGAGAAGACCAAGATATGCTCTTTTCCAAAGTCACTCATATCTTGATCTCCACTTACACAAAAATTGCACCTATAAAGTAGCTTGCTCAGATGTAAGCCCTCTGCCTCTTGAGCATCATGGTCCCCAAATTCCCGTCATACCCAGCATGTTCTTCTGCAAATCGAATTTCTCTTTCAGTGATGTGGTACAAAACTTAACATTGTTTTACTGAAGTCATTTTGAGCCAAATCCTGATTCTTTTCAAATCAATGGAGGCTTGGTCAGAGACTGAAGAGCAGGCATCTGGCTCTCAAAATAAGTGTGGGCAGTTTGTTTCAGAAGTCCCACAGTGTGTGCAGCCATCCTCATCTTCAGCATGGGTGCGTGGCTTATAAAAGCTAAGTCCAGGCCTGCAGTTTTGCATTACGCTCTGAGTGTTATTGCCACAGTGAATGCTGAGAATTTGTCTTCATGGGTCACTGCCCTCTATTAAAGATTAATTTGGCCATCATTAGATCCATTATACTCAAACCAGCAGTATCTTTTGATTTTTCCAGTCACATGCATGAACCAAAGTGAGACTTTAGATCCTTCCTGTTATAAGGTTTATCTTGCTGAAAGCCAAAGTTGGGGAGAAAAACACACAGCGCTCTAAAAGTTACATAACTGTTGTTGTTAACTGTTTATTTTCCTACATACTCTGTCCTGTTTCTCTGGATGTGATTCCCAGTCCCATGGGGGGTGCATACATAAATAAAGCAGCAGCAATACTCTAAAGCTGCATGAGAGGCAACTTCAGAAATAAAAAGCTGGTCTGACAAGAGTTTATAAGCTCATAAACTCATTTAGAAAGATTTATTTTTTAAGTGCAGAACCTGTTATGTAAGGATTTCTGAGGGTAATAAACTCTGCATAGCTGGCAATTACTTCTAATGCTAAACAGATGGAGGTAAAGACTTCTGCTTCAGGGGTTGGATGGTTCTGTTTATGGTACGGGAAAATATTCCTACTGTAAATGAATGATACATTTCTTTAAAGTAAAGGAACACAAGAATTATTCTCTTATGTCCTTAGGCTCAGCTGCCACTGGACAAGAACCATGGCTGTCCTAAAGGTGGCTTGCAAAGGAAGACAGTTTGGTCTTTGCCCTTTCTGCTTTACAGTACCTGAAGACCTGACATTTTTTGTACTTGTTTTTTCCATTAGAAGTTTGTTTTGTATACCCGTAAAGGTTGGTTTAATGGGTAGGGAACTGCAAATACAAAGGAAGTAAAATTTGAATGATTGCTTTTTTTATTCAAACTGGTTCAAAGTCTTCCTAATATCCGTTTAGCTAGACCATTTGTGAGAGGAAGGGTTTTTATTGGAAGCCACTTCCCTTTGGCCTTCTGTTAAGGACTGAGGGCTTGATCCAACTTCCAGTCAAGCTATTGGGAAGCTTTCTGTTCATTACAATGGAAAATGGATCATGCTCTGGGGCAGCTGTCGGTGCAAGAAGCAGGGAAGCCCACAAAGCAGGACAAACCTTTTTGTTTTTAAAGAACAACAAAATATGGATCGGGAATTAAAACACACGCTTGGTTTTTCCTCCTCCTGCACTGCTTTACCTATAAATGCCTACATTTTTTCTTAAAATACTTATTCTTCATAAACCTCATAACAAAAAGGTACACAGCTTCAGTTTATCATGTTCACCCTCAGCAATTCTTACAGTTCATGCTGGGTTTCCAGCCTCTTTTGCCCTGCAGACGACAGCCCTTTTCACGACAGGAAAGAAAAGACTGAATATTTCAATGATATCTATACAGACCTTGCTTACAGTACGCAACTAGAGCCTTTGCTAGTGGTGGTTGGTAGCGATGGCTGCTTTTGAACCGCTGAGGCACAGTTTGTCCCCCTACAATTAGCTGACCCATGTTCAGCATCAGCTCTAAGTAACCTTGAATCTTTGTTCGGTAAAAAAGGCCATAGTACAAAAGAGAGAGAAGAGAGCTTTTATGGATGGGGCATTGGTGCTGATGCCACAGGTTTCATTTTCCCATTTTTTTCATGCAACTGCCATATGTTCATTTTATTCCGTTCTAATTGCTGACCACTGTCCATGATTCATTTTCAGTTCAATGCAAGTTCTGGGGGATGGTATAAGGAAGCCTCCCATTCATAGGAGAAGGTACAGCGCCAACTAATTTAACTAACCCTTTTGCATTTGAATGTCTACTAACTTCATACTCTCATGGTAGCTAATATGAGGTTAGCACCTGTGCTCCTCAAAACATACATCTCATCCAGGAACAGATACCCAGCTCCATTGCTTTCCCTCTTGATCTGTTACAGTCCAAGCCCAATGACTTTCAAAGCACGCTGCAAGGCAGTTTTCTCCAGGACAGCTTGTTCATGAGGTGGTTTGAAGGTTATTGGATGCTGCAGATTATTCTATTGGATATTTGTTCCTTCTTTGGGATGTACAGTTAAATTAAGAATGGATATGTCATTATTTGTTTGCCTATGTATCCTTAACTGTTATTTAAAACGTATCAAATTCAAATGCCAAGATATTCACGATTGGCAGTTGAGGGAACATAATTGAAAACGATGCATAAGATAAATAATATGCCATCTCCTGAAAAGCTGAAAAATAAGCAGTGCTTTTATAGCCGTGTTTACTCCTTTCCATCTGGCAGGAATTTGATTTCTAATCCCGCATGCATACAAGATATATATGTATACCTACATGGGCACACCTAAGGATAAGGCGTACTTGTCTTGAATTCCTTGTCAAAGCATCAGCATGATTAGCCTGTATGAGCAACAATGGGCCCAGCTCTTTAAAAAGGTTTTGAGCTCTGGTTCTGCACGAGTCTATAGAAACAGCCTCTTGTTCTCCTCACAGCTGTAGGATAAGCTGTCAGCCCTAGACAAGCCTTGTATAAGGCTATTAAACCTTGTCTTTCAGCTCCAGTGAAGACCTGCTTTGTTTGATTTGCACCTTGCTGTAACATGCAGAATGCTTGGTCCCCAAGCACAGCCTCGAGGAGTGGATACTACACACACCTAATACAGCATCTTCCTTTTGTATTGTAACACCTACTAGAGAGGGAAATCTCACTTGAGTACTTAACTGATTTCATCATGCCGTTAAGGAAAAAAAAGCATGTGACCATGGAAGAGGAAATGGTGATATTATTCTGTCCTTTCCCATGAGTTTTTCAGCTGAGTGCTGCCTACTTTCTGACACCTACATCTGTCTTAATCACTGCCGACAGATTAGACTTTGAGTGATGTTGCTTGTTGTGAATGAATTTGCCGGCTCCGTGTTCACTTTGTGAGCTAGCCACTTAACTAATACGTAGTGGATCTACCCGACTTCTACAGATCAGCAGCGAGTCTACAGTGTCCTGGGAGAGGACACTGGTCATCATAATGGTAACTTCTTTCAAGCAGGCCACTCAAACCCCTAGTTACCTTTTGAAAATTTAGATCAGATTCTTTAGAAAACATACTTATTCCCTGCATGAAAATTTAGATCAGATTCTTTAGAAAACATGTTTATTCCCTGCCCCTCTTTTCTAGGGCCCCAGCCATTTTGGTAGCCTAGAAATGGCACTGTAGAGAGGACAATGGAAATCAGTTCTAGTCAGCAGTCTCGCACACAATAGCCTTGTTCTCCACCCAGATCTTTCTGTAAAGGATTTGTACATGTTGTACAATGATCCACTCTCAAGTTTTGCATAGTGTTGCCAGCAGATGGTGGGTGGCTCACCAGCAAGATTATAATTCTATACATTTCTCTTTCCAGCGTGCTTGCCAAGAGTTTTTATCCCTCTCTGGGACATTCTGTCATTTCCTCTGTGCCGCCTGCTCGATGCTGCTCCTCTGTTTTCCTGCCCTGCCATTTTAAAGTCCCAAATTGTCACTATAAATTTTCAATAGAAAATTTTCTATTTTCATATATGTCTGTTTCTTGTTCCTTTTACTTCACTATTGTCCACTGAAAGTTAATTTTAACCATTCAAGAGCATATATGCTGAACCCCCTTTCACCGCAAAGCACACACAACTCTGAGTAGCATAGGATCTTCATGGCATAGGACACACGGGTCCTTCGGGAAGATTCAACACAATTTTGTAGGTGAGAACAGCTACAAGCGATAGGAGCTATTTGTAGTCAAGCAGCACACCGGTTCCTGTGACTTCAAACAAGTTTCTTTTCTTGTTCTCAGATTTCCCAGCTGTAAAATGGGGCTAATACTTCCCTGCTCCACGCTAGTTTAAGAAAATAATGGCTTTAAAGAGTGTAAAAGGTCTTCATGTTACAGTAAGGTGCTTGTCACAATGGCTATTTATGGCGATGTTCTGGAAGCCTTCAGAAAAGAGCTTACGTATCTGAAGGGAGAGGAGCTTCACTGGAGGTGTCACAGGTTAATTAGGCATCTCAACCAAAACCAAACAGAAATGAATATAACTCCTGGCCTCGCAGTTGCTGGTCATATCTACAGCAACTCGTTAATCTTCCAACAAAATGCCATGCTTCATTCAGCGAATTGCTTTTACCATTCCATTCATCTCGACTGCTTTGACACTTTTCGGAAGACCCTTTTCCCCGTTTTGCTGTGAGCGCTAGAACCGCGTATAGGAGAGAGAAAAGGCAGGAGGCGAGGATGACTTGTTCATGTGTGACTTCAGAGACTGGTGGCTGGTATTTTGAAAGTCTGCATTTGACTTCATCCTAAGGGGACTGAAAAAAAATGAGTATTGTCTTGTGATTTTAAATACAGGACTAGGAGTCGGGAGACGTAGCTTCTGTTTCTGACTGACAGTGACTTTCTGTGCAACCTTGGGCAAATTGCCTATGCTCCTGCCTCCTTTTTCCCTATTTGCAAAAACGAGATTAATAATTAAACTCCTTGGAGTGGGGTTTATTCCATTAAATGCTTTAAAGCTGGGCTGTCCTACTGGCACTGTTCCCCCCTATTGCTCCTGTTTCCACTCCCTGCCCCTGCCCGTGGGCAGGGTTGTAGAGCCTGTTGGAGCAGCTGGAGCCTGGGGGTGCGATATGCAGTATGTAGCCCCTGGCTGCTCAGAAGTTGGACGGCCCTGCTTTAAAGCACTGTTCAGGTCCTTTGATGGCAGGTGCCATTCATTATTACCAGTAACAGACCAGGTACCTCAATGCTGCCCCATGGTTTGTAACATATTGGCTTGGTGGGTCCCAGTTCCACGTTTGTAAAAGCACGTTCACAGCTGACACCAACTCCCGTTCAGTGGGCACGAAGTGTGAGCTCTGCTGTCACTCACAGAAGTGCTCACGGCCGTTCACTGTTGGTGCTCACTGATACAGCCAGCTTGAGGGAGGCTTGAACTGTCCTGCAACCTGTTGTCTGGTAATAAAGGGGGCTGTGTTCTTTCTTAGGGCAGACAAGCTGGTCTGCTTTATTGACCACAAACTTGCATCAAAAGTTTTGTGTTTTTTTTTAAAATGACATTCCTAAAAAGAAGCAAGGGTCTTTAAACATTCCCTTTCTGTGCCAATCCAATAATTGCTGCCCTTTTCCTTTCTCTGCCTTTGATGTTCCTAGCTTGAGTTGGTGTCCTTCTGGCGTACAGTACATTGCCACGGGTGCTGACTTTAATTTTAGAAGGTATGGTATAAATAAGTGTGCAGCAGTGAAAGAGCACTGCAGAGTCTTGTCAGCTTTGTGCGTGTAGTCTGTTTTTCTGCTGTGGTGGCCTGAATATGTTTGCCTTGTCTGTTTTGGGGTTTTTTTTGTTCCACTTGGTAAAAGGTCTTCTACAGGGTAGGATGCTAGAAGAGGTGATGGCTGCTTGTGTCTGTGTTGGTCTCGAGTGTTGGCGAAGTTGCATTATTCGTCCTGAGCTCTTTTTTTCTCTGACTTTCTCTGATTTTTCCACAAAACGTATGATCCTAGCAGCAAAAGAAACCAGTGAGAGCTAACGAGATGCATCACTGCATTGCTCCAGAATGACTGATTTTTTTTTTATAGGCGTTGACATTCATATAGACTTGTCCCTGGTAAAATGAGGGTTCTTTTCTCTCCAGCAGAGGCAAAATATGTAAAGTGTCAAAGAGTAAAACTGTGGGATAAGTCTAGATTCAAGATCCCTAGTGATTTAAAACTATCAGTAAGACGTCCAAAGCTGGGGTTGATGATCTCGGCTCAGATTCTCAACTGAAGTGAAATAACATCTGAAGATCTGGTCCCAAATTTCATAGCTACTGTTCTTTTTTTTTTTTTCCTTCCCAGTAATTAATGGCTCAGGAGAGAATCTTAGAGATCACTTGCGGGGAAGGGGAGTGGGTGGGAACTAGATAGCTCTGAAATTTAGGCACAGGTTATTTTACTTTGGTCCATTTGGGCATGGTCCAGATACAGCAGGTTGTAACCATATGTCACATTACTAGCCAATGACTGTCTGACCTGTGTGAATCGCATTGCTGTTTTGAGCCCAGCTGTTGGTAGGTAGGTAGGTAATATTAGTATCACAGCAAGCTACCATGTACATAAACATGATTTGGATCTGGGAAGAAGTGCCTTTCTGCTCCTAGATAATCAATAGAAATGGGACAGATTTCTCCTTGCAGATGTTTGGAAGTGTACTGTTCAAGCTGTTGGACACAATACAGTCAAAGACTTCTATAAACTAATAGAATCTCAAGTACCCAAGCATGCCTGCCTTCTCATTTACTAACCTAAAATCAATCTTTAAAAACCAGAAGCCTGAATTTTCTGACTTATAACTGCATTTTACACTAACAGCAGCTTTTGCTTTGTGGATTCTGTGCATTTGTCATCTATCTAGCACCTCCAACAAAATATCAAATGCTAGCATCTATTATGTGCGTCTTTGTGAAAGTTTGTCCAGTTGGGAAAATATACTGTGCCATGCGGATTTATATTTTGAACATGTTATGAATAATAACTCACCAGCCAGCTAGATGTCATGATTAGCTTTGATTCTAGATATCTTGCGCATAGCTAGGCTTTGTTCTGTAAAACATTTGGCCCTCATCAGGTCACCACAAACTGTGATCCAACGTGGGAAAGCTGAAATTGCTAATATGCTGGACATTTTAGCTCAAGTTGCTCAGGTTCAGTGCTTGTCTTGCCCCAAAGTTTACAAAAAGTATTAGAAGTGCTGAAGTAATGTAGCAGGATTCCTTCCCCAAAATGAAAACCTATGCACTGGTATCACCTGAGTTCCTATAGCAGATTAGACCATCATGAGTCTGCCCTCTCAGAAACACTTTGATTTAACTGGCAGTTTGCTGCGTAGCAGGAGGGAGCTTCACTGATAGAGCTGAGCTGGGAACCTAGGATTTTCATAGCTGGGGGTATTTCAGGTCACAAATAAGGTACATCTTGGTGACTGTGGCATTGATGCCTACACAGTCAGATGGGTGGCAAATTGGCTAGATGGTTGCACCCAGAGAGTTGTGGTGGATGGGTCATTTTCGACCTGGAGGGATGTGGGCAGTGGAGTCCCCCAGGGCTCAGTCCTGGGGCCTGCACTGTTCAACATCTTTATCACCGATTTGGATGTGGGTGTAGAAAGCACGCTGTCCAAATTCAGTGACAACACCAAGTTGTGGGGCGAGGTGGGCATGCTGGAGGGGAGGGACAGAATACAACTAGATCTGGACAGGTTACAGAGGTGGGCAGATGAGAATAGGATGCACTTCAACACAGACAAGTGCAAGGTGCTGCATCTAGAGAGAAGGAACCAGCAACACGCCTATAGGCTGGGGAACACCCTTCTTGTCAACACGGTGGCAGAAAGGGATTTTGGAGGTATTGTTGACTCCAGGATGAACATGAGCAGCCAACGCAAGGAAGCAGTCAGTAAGGCTTAACTGTACCTTGTCGTGCATCTACAGATGCATCACGAGCAGGTCCAGGGAGGTGATCCTTCCCCTCTGTGGCGCTGGTCAGGCCACAGTTGGAGTACTGCATCCAGTTCTGGGCGCCACACTTCAAGAGGGCTATGGCTAGCATTGAAAGGGTCCAGAGAAGAGGCGCTTGCATGGTCAAGGGGCAGCAGGGCAGGCCATATGAAGAGAGGCTAAAGGGCCTGAACCTGTTCAGCCTCCAGAAGAGAAGGCTGAGAGGGGATCTGGTGGCTGTTTACAAACTCACCAGGGAGGACCAGCGGGAATTGGGTGAGGCTCTGTTCCCCAGGGCACCACCCGGGGTGACTAGGAATAACAGCCACAAATTGTTAGAGAGAAGGTTCAGGCTGGACATCAGGAGACATTACTTTACAGTTAGGGCTGCCAGTGTTGTGTGAGAGCCAAGATTTGGAAGAGTAGGGAAGATAGTGGTAGGTCTGGATGGGTCGCACAATATATGGAGGAGAGGGTAGTGTTGTAGGCAAGAATTGAGCTGTACTAGTATGGTTTTGTGCAAGAAAAACTTGCTTTTCAGCAGCCATAACTATAGCTGGGTCCAGCTAATCCCTTTAGAAGCACTATTATGCACACAAGTGCTTTTTGTTTGGTTTGGCTTTAAATGGTTTTGTTTGGCTCATTGGGATGGATCTGGTTAAATTAAAAAAAAATGATAAAAATGTGAGTCATTGTCTGATGAGGATTGCTTAATAATTAAACTCTGTCACTAGTGCCCTGCATTCTGCCAAGCCCTTCTGAAGTATTGAATAATGAGCAGCATCAACGAGCATATCTGCAAAGACAAGTGTTAACATTACATATATTGCTCTCTATAAACAACAGCTTCACTGGAAGGTGTAAAACCTTTCACTGTAGAACATCTGTTCAGGTGCAAACAGCTTCAGGTTAGACTAGGTAAATAGAGCTGCATCTCAGAGGTGTAAGCAGGCATACTGTGCAAGGCAAAGAACAAGTGAGCCTTCAAATTAATGTTCCATGTTTTGTATTGATCCATTAATGGGAGAAAGAGAGCAAATCCAGTAATACGTTCACATATTCATCCATTATTCTTAGGCAACTATTTGCCTGATGGTACCAAGACACTGTTGTCTGCACTGAAGGAAATATAACCAGGAGCTGCTACCTGAATTAGGTCACATTGCAAAGTGACACAGAGGGAATAACATCCCTGTTTTCACTTTACTGTTAGCTTAGGGGTGGTGTCCCACTGGTATTAGAAGGTGGTTCATGAATGCAGTTCAGACACAAGGTTATATGTTAAGAACGTTAAGGGTCTAATCTTTGCAAAATGTCTTCAGTTACAGCCTCGAAGGCCTTGCGGGCGACTCTGATGATATCAAGAAGCCCCCCTCAAATTTAGAAACATCCTCCCTGAGCTCCAAAGACCTGAGACGTAGCCCACTCGCCAGTGATGAACAAGGGTCCTCAGTCCTGCTCACTGAAGAAGAACTTGAAGATGAGCATGGGGAACTCAGAGGGTTTGATCGTCAGGTAAAGGCCTATTTCTGTTCATATTTGGTAAATCAAGGGACACCGCGTATGTCCCAGGTGTGGATCTCACTGCTAGGGCTTCACTTTGTGTTCATAATAAATGACAGATGGCCTCTCTTAGCCCAGAGACCCACAACATGGAAGCTGAAAGACTCCCCTGACTTTGCTTCTTCTAGAACAGCCTAACTCCTCAGTTGTAGCGGAGTCATTGATGGGCTAGAAAGTAAAACTGGGAAACAAGAAATTCTTAAGTGCTCTGCCACTGACTGCCTGAGCATCTCTGGGAAGATTATTACTTCTGCCTAGTAAAGATGATGATAATTCTTCCATAGGGGTCTTAGGAGATTTAAACATTTAGTGTTTGTGCCCCCCCTTAAAAATATGAGGCATATAAAGGGGCCAAGCATCATTTTATCTGTTAAAGTGGTCAAGTTTATACCTGTGTCATAAGGAAAGGGGAGGTCCTTTTCTCTTTTCATACCATGTGTACTCCATTTACTTCTGTAACCAACAGAGAGTAGTAAAGAAAATGGAGGATTACACAGGTTTGTTAATACTTTCTTGGGGAGCGGGGAATTAATGGTTCAATCAGAAGAGGTGGGCCAGATGTACGGCCTTCTATCTTTGGTCATTTTTCAAAGGCACTGGGAGCCGTAAACCCTTTAAATACACAAAATGTTCTGCTTTTCACCATAGTTCTCCAGCATGTGTGACAGAGCATCTCTTTCTCCAGAATGAAAGGGTTGCTGAGTGGGATGATTGGATAGAGTCTCATTGCCCATGGTCAGAAGATAAAGGCAGGTCTCATGAGAGCTGAGCTACAGGAGGTGGCATTACTGTGCCACAGTCAGTGTTTTGTTGAATGGTGTTCATTGAAAGTACACTACTACTACCACCTATCCTAATAGCTGGATCTGCATCGCATACAATCAGCTCCCTTTCATTAGAGGGGTTGAAATCAGAGCATTCATCTAACTGGTCATCAGTCAAAGTCATACATGTTAGTTGCCTGCCAGAGGAGGAAGGAGCCTGTGCTTAGCTCCAATTTTCATTGCATTCTCATATTTCTCTCCCAGTTGAAAAAATAATACTACATTTCACTCTTACAACTCCTCATGTCTGTCATACTCCAGTTCCCCATGTTTCTGTCATACCATCTTACCTTGGACCAGATCCTCTTGGGGGTTTTAATGTTGCACAATTTAAAGGGATGGCCTGCTGCTGCTGGGCCACCAGTAAACTTGAGTGCCAGGCCTGTAGCCTGTGGTTGGACAGAGAGCCTTGTACTTGACTTGTCTGTTGTTCTCTATTCCACAGATACGCCAAAGATCACAGCCTCATGGATTTAATTTCTGTAGTTCTGCCATGCCTTCTCCACTGACCAAATCCATATCGCTGATGACAATCAGTCAACCAGGACTGGACAGTGAGTAAATGTGACTTTCAGTCTTCCTTGTCCTCCCATTTAAGTTCTTATTGCTTTCTTTCAAGAAAAAAAAAAAGCAAACCTTCAACATTTTGTTTGCTTCCTCTTATTTTATGGAATGCATACACTTGTGTGCCATACTTAATCACGGGCCTAACTCGCTTCAGAATACCGTGCTCTACATGTACCTGGTATTTTTTACTCTTGCCTCAATCATTGCTATCAGAATAGCAGTTTCTTGAGAGAGTGCGTGTTTGTGATTAGTCCGACATCGTTTGGGGGTTTCTTCCTTTGCTATTAGTGTAATGGTCCATCTTTGAAGTCTTGTCTGTCTTGGATCCAAGATAGTTGAGATGAAGAAAGAGGATCAAAGTGCAAAGGTGAAATGTAAGAAGGCCAGAGTACATTTCTCAAGTTATTTTCAGTGAACGTTTCACTTATCCTTCTGTTTGAGCTCGTATTTTTTGCAAGGTACAGCTACATGTTCAAGGAGAGAGCAGTCTTACACCCATCTTCCTCTTATTAACTGTCAGTCAGACACCCGGTATGATCTTTTATATAGATCATCACCAGCTGTATGAGTGCATCAGCTTTTTCATGTTACTGAATACATGGTATGTAGTTAATCTTATTTGTTAACCTTTACCTACGGTAAGTAACATTTTTATTGGAAAGGGGAAAAATGTCCTTTTTTGACTAATCAACCAGGTTCTTCCCAATAAAGTTAATGGAGTGATGGTTGATTAGTTTGACTTGAAAAACTCGGCACCCAATTCTGTTCC
>NW_005842439.1:820506-856303 GCF_000455745.1 Alligator sinensis | reverse complement strand
TCAGTGCCAGAAATCCATTACCTTCAGTAGAAGCATGCGGTAGAAAATGAGCTGTATTTCAGAACAAATGTTTGCACTCCCTAGTAAAAAGGTTCTTTTGAAGGAAGGAGTTTGAGTAGGTTCTCCCATCCAAGCTTCCAAACCTAACAGAGAGGGTGCTTTTAAGTGCCATTTTTAAGTTCATTTCCCTGTTTCTTCCATGAAATAATAAGTATGTGGTCTACGGATGTGTCCCCCAGCAACAGTAACCAAAACACCAGCAAATCCACCCAGTAAAAAGGACTGCATCTTACTCTATTTTGTCACACTTTCTTCCCTCCTTTTGCTGAAGCCCTTCATTTTTTTGAAGCAAACAGTTTATTGGCATCATTTTCAGTTGCTAACCAAACACTATAAATAACATGGTTACTCCCAGAATACAGGCTTGTTCAGTGGGTGAGGAAGGTTGGCAGCCTAGTGCTAGTCTCCCATTACTTGGAAACGTTCTGTCAGGCTCATAGAGTGGGGATTGCATTTGAGGGACACTTATGCCACTGTTTCAAATTCATGTAAACTGCAGCCCACTTTATAAAGAATTTGCTCTTCTTATAGTGCACTCTACAACCACCACCTAGGCCTGAATTAGTAATAGATCAATTTGATCAGAAACCTTTTTCCCCAAATCTTTCATCTACTTAATGTCAGCTGAGCCAGTGGTCTCTGTCTTAAATGCTCAGGAGTGGAAACAGTAACTCAAACAGAAGGAGCTGGAGCACGTAGCGCTTGACAGCCAGTTCAGGGTGGACTACTGAGACTAGTTTAGCAACTCAAATTGGGGACAGGGAATCATGAGTTATGAGTCCTAATTACTTGGGTGACCAATTTGAGAGACGGCCTGATTTTGAAAGCATGAGTGTTCCATGCTTTTTGAAAACCTAGGGTCTTTTTTGAGCTGTGAAGGGTTTGCAGTGGCATACCCCAAAAATGAGGCCTCCGAAATCATTAGCCCTTTTGAAACTTTGGGTCATAGGTTCTGTTCCCAATCCTGACACTCGCATTGAAAACTTGGGTAACTCATTTTGCTTTTCCTCATCTTCAAGTTGCTCTGAACCTTTTGGATAGTGGGATATAATTTATTAGTATATTTATAATATTTGAATGTTATTACTTATTTGTCCAGTGGGACGGTGTACCCTTATTTTGCATGATGTCCTTTAGAGCCTGTCACTGGAAAATGTCACAGCATAACATATAACACCTGTTGTATTCTCAGAATTGGGCATTCATCTTTTCACAGTGCAATGCTTACAGTTATACCAGATACCAAATCTCAATGATTTTGATTTTAGAGTAGATGATATAAAAGAACACTTCCCAAACATTGCAAGTTAGCCCAGGTGAGAAGAGAGGAATTTATGTCCACAGCCATAACTGAACTCCCAAGTTTTTAAATGTCGGGGGAGTATTGGCCTTTCTCTGTCTCTCCATGTGCATCATCATGCCTGTTGGAATAGTTAGTGGCTGTTTCTAGAATTGAACATCTTCTAATCCCTCCTAATTTGATGTCCCTGGTCTTCCCAAAGGGAATTGGCTGGTGGTACTGTGACCATTCACAGTTTTTGATGCTTCAGCATTTTATGCAGTTAGAGAGTTCACAACAGTTGTTGGCTGGAAAGTTCGAAAGGCTCCCACTGGCTTTGGAAAAACAAAATAACAGTTACGGAAATGGAGGAATTAAAGCTTTCTGAGGAGTTTTGGGTTTTCTACATTAAAATAACGCTGCTATTTAAGAACCATCTGAGCAGATGGTAACCTAAAAAGGAGAAAAAATAGTGCTTTGCAATCCTGTTGTTCAGAACCGTGACAGTGAGAGGGACTGTGATGGGGTTGGGTTTTTTTTGCTTGTTTGCCAGTTAGCACGTGTAATAGGAATAGTAACAACACAAAAACTGCACGCTGTCGCTTGCAAACATTTCAGAGAGATTCTTTCAATTGGGTAACATGTCTCTAGGATTGTTTCACATTAAGTGGTGGCATTGGTCTTCAGATGCACCACAGAACCATAACCATTTCACATGCGGACGTTTTGACCCAAGGAAGAGGTATGGTTGCAAGGGATTTTGCAAGATAAGGTGTTCCGCACCTCATTCCTTATAGTCCCATTTGCAGTTATACCATACAGTAGAGCTACAAAATTACATCGTGTACTTTATACATGGTCAAAATACCCTTCATATTAAGTATTTCTGTTTTTTTCCAATTTTCTCTTGGAAGCATGAACCTGGATTGTGTGTTTCTTTGGTATTTTCCTCTAAAGTGCATGCACGTTGATTTGTTTGTGCAAAGGTATTTCTCACAAGCTCTTGGATGTGCTCATTGATTTAGTTGTGAGGGCCGAGTTTTACTATAGGCATTTCTGGCCTGCGTTAGAAAATAGTCCATTAAAACATCTATTGTTTTGTGAGTAAACAGCCTGAGGACTCAACAGAATGCCATGAATCCTGCAAAAATATTTTTTAAAAGGTAGGTCACATTTTTGGCTAACCAGCGATATGGATGAGTTCCTATATTAGCTTCCCATTTCCTTTGGTGCCTTTTTTCAGCTAACCATACTGCTCCAAGTGTATGTGCTGTCTTATGTCTATTTAGTTGTCTCAAGAAGCAAAAGCTGCTCTTGAATTCACTGAAGAGAAATTACTTCTACTCTAGGGTCCAGATGCAAAAAGATATAGAGGTGCCTAACTCATTTCCATTTCCAGATCCCTAACTCTCCTACTGGTTTCACCTTAGGCTCCTAAATACCTTTCTGGCTCTGGCCTGCATTCTTAAAACTATGTTCATTTCAAGGAGGGAGTACCCATCTTCCTATTTTCCCTTTTGCCTTTATCCTCTCAAAAAAAAATCCTTATCTAATTTCATCCTTATTAAGCCTTCCCCCTTCTCCTCTCCCCAAGGTTACAGTGTGAGTGCAGCTTCTAGAGGCTGGACTGGGTTGGAGGGTGAGCAGACAGGCAGAGAGAAGCAGCAGCAGTGCAGAAGCACCTTCCAGCTCCCCAGCCCCAGAGCAGCTCCCTTCCAGGTGGAAGCTCCACTCACGTCGGCCAAGGGGCTGCCGGGTTGGGAGAAGCAGTGGTCGCACGGGCACAGCTCCCTAGCTGCCAGGGCTGCGGAGGCATCCAGGAAAAGGTCGCTAGCCCCTGTCACGTAGCCTAAAACCCCTGGTATAGACCGGAGAATATTTATTTTAAGATTTCAAGATATCCATTGTAAGATCCTAAGAGAATTTTCCTCTATTTAAGAAACCTATTACATTCATATTGTTTTTCAATCCTATTGAATTCTGTGGGATTTTTTCTGTGCTAGCCATCAGGGCTCATATGTCACCCTGTTCAAGAAAACTGCACTTTGGTTTAATTAAGAGAGATCACTGCTCTCAAGGCACTTCTCTTAAAAATTAATTGAAAATGCCAGTACAACCGAGTGCCCTTCATTTGGATAGATTTCAAAAGACACTGGAATGTGCCATCCATGTTGGCT
This sequence comes from Alligator sinensis, assembly GCF_000455745.1. NCBI lineage: Eukaryota > Metazoa > Chordata > Crocodylia > Alligatoridae > Alligator > Alligator sinensis. Next base: position 852,787 of record NW_005842439.1, on the reverse strand, counting down.
CTTCTCCTGATTTCAGGGAAGATGCATAGCACTGGGAGGTGAAATTATGATTCCACAAGGTGAATTAAAATAAGTAAAACATAGTTTACACTTGTGCGTTGGTAGCCTAAGACCTGTTAATAGAAGATAGGGGTGTCGATATTACAAAATCATCCCCAAATTTGGTACATGAGTTGGCAGATTCCTTAAAGTAAAGACTGATTTGATTACAGAAATGCTGGTTCCAGGAAGAGCACACACCAACTGCTGCAGCTTCCTGAGCCTGACGAAGGGTTGTTGAACCCGAAAGCTTGCTTAATAACTATTCTCCAACCATTTGGGTTGGTCTAATAAAAGATATCAGATTCACCCAAGGAACCTTGTTGGTCCCAGCTATAGGTATTTCCTTTTCAACAAGTGTTATGTACATTGGAAGAGAACAGGAGGAAAGAGGCTCCTGTCAATGCTGTATTTGTTGGAAAGAAAAGCAGGGGATTTTAAGTCTCCCAGGGCTTTCAGTTCAGCAGCTTTCACAGGCAGTAAATTCACTGGGTTTTTTTTTTTTTTGAAGTTTGGGAATGGTAGAAACTTTGAAAGTAAAAAGTCAAAAGTTCAGGTGAAGTAGATTGACTGCAAGTAGCACCTGCTGTGCCATTTGAAATGGACACGGTATGCTCTCTAGCCCTGGTGGGGAGTCTCTGGAACACATTGCACTGAGTAGGTTCCTTGACAGTTCTCCCAATGAAGAAGGTGCTGTTTGTCCAGAGACCCGTTATGTAAATTCTTCTATATTTGGAAACATAATTGTTCAAATACAAAATCCTAGGAAGAGCTGCTAGCAAAATCTGCCAATGAAAATAAGAGACTCCTTGAACTCAAAAGTTATGCACGGAATGAAACCTGCATCTTTTGGAATAAACACGCTGAATTCTTTGCCGCTTATGCCTTTTCTGAAGCCAGCTGCTTTGCAGACATCTACTTTGCTTTGTTTTTGTGTGCTTTTCGCTCCTTTCCTTTCCTTTTTTATTATTAAATGCATTTTCAAGCATGCTCTAATGTCTGCTGTTAACCCACTTCTCAGCCCAGGGACGGACCCGGCCATCCAGACGAATCTCCTTCTCCTTCAACATCTCTCCGCTCATTCCTAAGTCTAAAACTCTCTTTTCTATTGGCTCTTCTTCCAGTGATGAGGAGGAGGAGTCGGATAGTAAGTAGCTTACATGTAACACAACCTTTGTGGGTGGAGGTAATGGGTAGCCTGTGTTTCCGCTTTAGACTGTGCCTTTTTACTGTACTAACCACTCCACTGCATGACTCCTAACAGCATTTCTGTAGGCATGTGTCTGGATGTTTCACTAACAGCAGAATAAAAGGATTTTGTTTTCAGATCCAGCACCTTGCCTTCTCAGTTTGTGTTTGATGAATTCTAAATATTCTTCCTGTTGGACCCATGAAGGAGGCGTTTTCAGTGTTGATTGTATCAGTTGTTTCGGGGATATGATTTACTGCCACGTGCGCTAGAGATTTTTGTCATGGCTTTGTAAAAACAAAGAATTGATTGCAGCTCTCAAAATTTGCCAGTGAAAGTAAGATTTCAAACCAAGCTTATCAGTCTAATTGCACTGACCCTCCATGTGTGTAGTCACTGGAGGACTTGTGATACCTGAATGTTGATCCACATTAGCATTTCGTAGTTGCCTCTGCAACCTAGAGAGTTAAACGTGCATTTTCTAGCCTCAGGGTGTTCCACACCCAGTCCACATTCTCTAGTCAAGGCAGTTCTGCAGGACACAGCTGTTCATGTGTTAGCTTTCTCCCTCTGCAGTAGAAGGACTTCACCACTAGCCAATTTTATTCTTTATTATTTTAAATCATCCTGCCAGCTTTGCAGTGTCTAGTCATCACATTAAATAATCAGTCTACCTTGTATTTTTCCCTCAACAGTACCGCTATTATCAGTGAACACTTACATTGGAATTTTAATGTCACAAAGCATAAAAATGTTACTTCCCTGGTGTTTATTTTCCTCATTCAAACAGTCCTGTGATGGCTTTATAAAAAGGCTGGCTTCATCCCAGCCACTCACCCAGCTGCTTTCACCACAGGTATTCCTGGATTCACTAAAACTTGCCTTGATTTATTTTCTTACTTCTCCAAGGTCCAGCTCTCATTGAGAAGAGATGGATGCATTTGCATTGAAATCAAGCATGCATTTTAATTGCCTTTCTCCAACCTCTTCAAACCCCAGCTTTTCCCCTGGACTGGGCTGCAGTTAGTCTGACACAATTGTGTATTTGAATTGCCTTTTTTTTTTCCATTTGACAAGCTGCAGATTTCAAGTGCCTAAATTATTACCTGACAAGTTGGTCTGTACATATTACCAAATGGTAGATGGCTGTTATCAGGCTCTTGGAATTCCCTGGCCCCCTTCAGTTTAATTACCGGCTGTCTTGGGGAGCTGCAAGCTGTTTTCTGTCATTGAGAAGTTCTATTTGGAATGTGCCAATGCCGTTGCTGCTTTCTGTATCACGGAGGCGATGAATTATTTTAAGTCCATCGATCACATGAAATAATGGTTGGCGGGTAAAGCTCACAAGATTGAGATTTTTCAGATAACACCCAGAAGTTTGGCTGCTAATCCAAACTCATTGGAGTTGCACAGCAGGGCTGGAAACCTTCCAAAAACAAGATTTTTCATGAACTATCAAGTCAGGCTGCAGATCAGGGTTTCTTGCTGTTTCCCAGCACGTGAGCTTTCGGTGCCAGACAGGGCCAAGACACAATTTGGGAGGAAATATCACCCTGTTGTTTTCATGACCAATATAACCAATATTAGACTGCTGGCCTTACAACTCTTTTTGCACCTTAGAAATCAGTTTAATTCAGAAGTCAGGTTAGTTTTGATTTTTCTCTGAATCGTTTTGTCCATCACTGTCATTTGCATTTAAATGACTATATTCTTTTCAGTTTAGTACCCCTGCAAGTCCATTTATAGCACCTGGCAAAGTAGGCTGTAGCCTGCACAAGCTCATGCCTCTCTGAATGAGTTACTCTGTTAGGTGCCACCTGGACTGCCTTCTATTCAAGATAAAATATTTTCCACGGTTCAAAGTAGATCATTAATGCCAGCACAGTGCAGCTTCTGGGCATTCCCAGGGGAGCAGAAAACCAGAATAGGAACACTAAATTGTTATGGATCTTGATTTAACATTGTTTAATGCTACTTGTTCTGCTGGCTGTGTAGAACAGTCAGGACTTCATAGGAGATGTGGGATGTTCAAATTCAGTCAAGGCAAGCAATCAATAGCAGAAATATTGATCAACGACTCCTAACCTGTGTTTAAAAGTCAATTGAAGCTCATGCAAAGACCAGACCTGCTATGTTGTTAACAAGGGACAGCAGCTTGAGCCTGTGGCTTACCTTTTCAGTGCTTAGATATTTATGTAATAGTCATTAGTATAGTATATGCAAACCTGAGCTAGACAGTAAATTTGTTTGAATAACTATCATTGTCATGGGGGATAGATTTGGAGCAGAAAAGTTGCTAAACAAAAGACTCAATGAAGGATATACAGACACAGCCTATCAAATCATGCCCAGGTGATCAGCTCATTCCAGTATATAATGTTTGAATATCAAAGAAGAAGGGTAAAAGAGAGCATCTTTTCTTTCATGCTGTTCTAAGCACTGTGGTCAATAATTGCAAATGTATTTTAGAACTGAGGGAGGCATCGTGCTATATAAAAGCATCTTGTAATACACTTACAGCGCTTTGTACTAGCTTGCATTTTGCTTCTGATGCCAAGGACTAAGGCCTTTTCGGCATCAGCTCTCAGCTCTAACTTCTGTTAACACAGTTGGAAGCCAAAGTGCTGCTGTTATTACATTGGAAGAACAAAATGCTTATAAGCTCAGTTACACTGCCTGTTGTCCTTGTGGCATGGTCAAATATAAAAGTTGTAATGAGGTCTTTCAACTTGTGACAAGCCCTGTTAGCTTCTGAAGGAATGATCAGGCATCGTTTTGCATCAAAATTGCTCTCTCTTGCTTTTCTAGCATTTCCAGACACTCCTTGCAAATAGTGGCGGCTACGTAATCCACTCCAAGTAGGCTATGTAGGCGGGCTTCTTTAGTGTGAAAAGGAAGTTGTATCATGGGTAGGATGTTGAAAATCATTTTTTCCTAAAGCTGCTTTTGAGTGACTAAGCTCTGTAAGTTTGTATAGACATTACTATAGAAAAATGAATAAGGCTCCTTTTGTTTTCCATATTTCTTCATGCCATGCTTGGAGATTGTGACAGGAAAATGAGCTATAATTTTATCAACTAGAAATCTGCTTCAGATATGAAAGCAGGATTTCTTTTACAACAGATGGATTCTGTTGGTACATAAGTAAAAGTATTGTGACAACATGTTTCTCATTTTCACATACTGAAATTAAATTACCGGGTCAGAATTGCGCACCCCGATATGTCAGTGAAAATAATACATTTGCATCTTTTGCTTAGCAGCTGATGAGTGATAAAACTGCTAAGCAAGCCATCTCTCTTTTTTTTTCCCCACCTGATCTACTAATTTGGAATCCCCTAGGAAATATGAACAGTCTTCCCCTGGGCACAAGAAGGCACCTGTACTACACCTTAGCTTTTGCTAAGCAGTTGCTTCTCTTCCTTTAACTATCAGAATCTACACGCTAAGTAAAATCCTTGGTGGCCAAGACTTTGCAGTCTAACATTTTCCCCCATCTTTTCCAGGCACGCGATCGTTCAGTGGTACCAGCAGTTCCCTGGCTCAGAGGTATAGTACATTGACCTTTTCTTTGTTGAAACCCCTCATTCTGATTTTTGTCTCCAGCAATAGTTAATTCTGGATGCTTCTGGTTAATGCAACATAAGAAAAATTTTAGACAACGATTTCAGTTGTTTTTCAATGTAAAGCTTCTCAGGTTTACGTAACCGTGGTGCAACATAAAGCACCATAATGTAAGGTCGTTCTGATTGGTTCCCTTTCCCTTTTGTCATGATGGCAAGGGGTTTTTGTGTTTTTAGACATACTTTATTCTTCCTTGCATGGCTGGAGGCTTTAATTCATCTTTTCTAATGTGAGGGAAAGATATCATTTGTGGCGTTGAGGGAACTGGATCTTTGATTGCTGCCTGGTATACACTGCTACTTTTCCTGATAATTGTAGCTTGTATCTCTGTCCCAGAAAGCTCTTGAACATGTTTTATAGCTGTTTTCTCTTCCCCTTAGTTTCCTCAGCTGACTAACATTTCACCTGAGGTTTGCATTCTGCCTCTTCTTGGAAAGATTGCAGCCTTTCCTAGAGTCATTTTTTTTCATGGAAATGCATGTTGTTAGTGGATATTTCACTTCTTCTCTGACGCCATATTCTTTAAATGGATATGGATGGAAAGTCATCCTGATGCAAGTGGGGGGGTGCTTCTGAAGGACATATCTTAATAAGTTAATGTATACTATGGATTGTTAGCATGGCTATTGGTTTGAGCCCCATTGCACTAGATCAGTGCTTTTCAACCTTTTTAAGTGCTTTTCAACCTTTTAAAATTTGTGGACCCCTAAAAAAAATTGAGTGGAGGTGCCCCCCTTTGGGAATTTAGAATGGAGGTGCAGACCCCTTTGAACTGGAAGTGTACGTATTCACATAGTTTTGACTGATCATAGTAATCTTGTGCAAACTCCGTAGACGTAGTCTGCGGGCCCCCGGCGTCCATAAACAATTGTGCTAGATGATGTAACAAAAAGATGGCCCCTGCTGCTCTGTTTTCATGGTAATAGAGCATGTGCAGTGGGTTTTTGTGCAGAGCGTTTTGGCATCTTTATAAAATCTCTGTCATCTTCCCATTTGAGAAGCTCCAGGACAGTTATTTTATCTACGGTTACCATCAATCTGGCTTGCTGTCTTGCCTCTGAGGTCTGTTTCACCAGCCCCTCTGAAATTCTTGATGGCTTGGAGCATGGTGCATTGTGTGCCAGTAGATGAACAAATAAAAAGAACCAGTTCCTGTTTGATCTGCATGAAAGGCACCAGGAAAAATCTGTTGTCTATCAAAGATTGTTTTTAACTAAACCACCAGTTAAACTGCATCAAAACTATTGGGGATACTTTCCAGACAGAGTGCTTCCTACTGGAGGCTGTCCTGCATGCAGAGTTCATCGTATATCTTCCTCTATAACAGTCTGATCCAAGTAAATAATAGCAGACGCTAATAATTAAGCATGGAGACTGAGAGTATACATGTGTAGTCATACTGACTTGGCTGTCTCGATGGAAAAATGCTGACAAACATTGAGTTCACAGCTATTTCTCCCCTGCAGCAGCAGAGGGCACTATGACTTGGTTTGTGAATATAAAGTACCAAAAAAATTACTATGGAAATGTTTGTGCAGCTGACTACGTAACACTTTCTCATTAGCTTGCCATTTTCTTTGACATAACACCCATTGACCGATGAATCTATTCGGTACCTACAGTAACTGGAAGAAATGTGTTTGGCCTTTTAAAAAAATCTAAGAGTGTTTCCTCTTCGATCTTCTTCATCTTCTGATATTCAGCAGAAAAGAAAAATAAATGTCTGTCCGTCTCTCTTGGCTTTAGTATCTCTGAAGAGAGCTGCAACTTCCCACCTAACAGCCCCTCTAGGAAAGATTTAGAGTGGAAAAGTGGAACAAAAGTCAGTCGCACCTTCAGCTACCTCAAGAACAAGATGTCCAGCAGCAAGAAGAGCAAAGTAAGTGGCATCAGCTATTTGTGTATTCTCTCTCTTTTGTGTTCACCTTCTTGAGAGTAAGAAAACTTCTTGTGCTGATAAGAGCCCTTTGGTCTTTTGGGCAGCAGAGTGCCGTTCTGTTCAGTGCGGGTCCAGGACCCGCTAAGAGCGTGCTTTCGTACTTCTCTTACTCCTGTGCTCATGTGCTTAGTCAAGTAGATGAACCGGCCAAATGAGCCAAAGCCTTTTCATTCTTAAAGAGATGCTGCCTCGCAAGACGTGATGTATTTTACTGAGCAAAGGGGACTTTCTCTGTATGGTATGCCTTTTATGGCAAATTGTTAACAGGCTTAATTGCAGATTTGAAATATTCACAGCTTCCTTTAAATATGAATCTGTAAATCCAGTCATAACTGGATCTGTTTTCTGATCTTCTGAAGTATGTGAGTCTTCAGTAACACCAGAAGTTGTCATCGGCTGCTTGCGTGGCATTAGTAATCGGTGCCAGTTAATTGCGGGGAAGGACTCTGCCAGACAGTGCTTGAAGCATCTGCACATTCTTCACGTGCTTCTTCTTACTTTACGGCTGTGCCTAATTACCAGTAACTGTGCCAGACTGGTATCGTTTGGGTTGACTTTTTGTAAAGCAGACCGTTTCAGTCGCTCATGAAAACAAAATTGGGGAATGACATTGTTTGGTGATGCTAAAAATTCTCTGTCTCAACCTCCCAGCTCCCTGCTCCAGAACAAGATCTTGAAATTGGGCAGGGGGTTGCCTTTTCATCAGCAGTGTGCCATTTGCTTTCCTCCTAGGAAAAGTGCCTACATTTGGCCATGCTGTAAGCCTTCAGAAAATCTCGGTTTGCATATATGCTCAGTAGAGCCCTGTGAACATGGCTGCATCATCCATCGTGGCTAGGGGGCTACCCAACTTGAGGCGGCTGCAAGCCAATGTCACAGGCAGATTGTGGGGCTGGCTTGCCGTTTTTGTTGGTTCATCATGGTGACCCAACGCCCCCCCTTTCCCCATACCTCCTGATTGGTTGAAGGGTATTTCCCCCACACACACGTACACTGCTGATTGGTGGCAAGGGCTGTCCATCGTATGGTTCTACCCCTCGCTGCTGATTTACCGAGGTCTGTCCATCATGAGGGGGGGGAACCAGAAGGGTTTGGGGGAGACGCTGTTTCCCCTAGCCCCCGCTGGCATAACAAGGAGTAATGGGCACAAGTTGATGGAGAGGAGGTACAGATTGGACATCCGAAAAAACTACTTCACAGTTAGGGCGGCTAGGAGCTGGAACCAACTTCCAAGGGAGGTGGTGCTGGCCCCTACCCTGGGGATCTTTAAGAAGAGGCTGGATACCTACCTGGCTGGACTCATTTGAGTCCCGTTTTTTGTTTTTAGGGTTCTTTTGTTGTTCTCCCGCCCTGGCGGGGGGTCGGGCTAGAAGATCTATTAGGTCCCTTCCGACCCTAAAACTATGAAACTATGAAACTGAGGCCCTGTTCCTCATATTGATTGGTGGAGGGGACGGGACTGTAAAACAGGCAGCCCTCTCAACCAATGCCTGCTTGCCTTGGTGCCAGCAGCCCCCTTTGTGCCGGGGTTGTGTAGCCAGGAGGACTGTTGGCTCCCATTGGGGAGCCAGCATTTTATTTTTGGTAAGTTTTTTTTCTTTTTCTGCTGATTTTTGCAGAGATTGCCCCATTTCACACAATCCGCAAAATGGAAATTTGAGTAGGTCCCTAATCATGGCTTCTTTCTTGCTGATGAAGCGATTTCACGCAGCCTTGCCAAGGAGGGTCGAGATGGAGGTGGGTTTCCTCTTCACTTGGTGATGAGGTAGGACTAGGCAGTAGACCTGACAGCAGTGAGACCATCTTGGCTCTCTGAACCCCAGTGGGTCCAGACATCCTAGAAGAGGAACCATCCTGACTGAAGTGAAAAGGGGCAAGGGCCAGATTTACAGGGGCAGATAAGACCCTGGGAGGGAAATGGGGTAACTAAGGCTATAGACAGATATAACCAGTGCAGTGATATCAGAGGATACTGGGACAAGTGATTGCAGTCTAATTGTTCTGTCTTCATGATTCTGTACTGATAAAGTTTTCCTAAACTGCTCCAACTTTAAACCTGTGTTACCCAGGGTCAAATTTTAGGTGAAAAAACCAACTTGCATCACCATAGGATCATGCAGACATAGCATCATAGCATCTACTTGCATACTCCCAATCAGCAGCAGCTCCTTCCTTTTTAAAGCAGCTAAAATGTCCATACTCTGAGATAAGACAGAGGGATGGTGGAGGAGGGGTGGTAGCAAAGACAGCCTGTGACACTGCTTTTTGGCAATAACTCTGTGTTATTGTGGACGGACTGCGTGTGATCCCCAGGTAGCTACACTATGGTACAGTGTAGCTACTTGTGGATCTCATGATGATCTATGGTCACCATGTAGACACACCCTGAGTACAGAAGATGAGAGAAGAGGTGGGATGGCAAAGGACTGTGGTGAGGAGTCTGTAGCCTATAGAGAGACCTTCCTACCAGACTTAATGTGGAGCCCAAGTTTTTTAAAGCTTAATTTTGCTCTTAGTGCATAACTGGGGAACACACTAGCACATTGTTGTCTCCCTCTCTTGTCTGGTTTTCATGGGGTACGTCTGCTCTGCAGTGGCGGTGTATCCCAGGCAGGACAACCCTGAGCACACGCCACCTACCCAAACTTGGAAGTACACCAGTGAAACTGCTCCAGGGTCCTTCCCAGGAGTAGCTCCCAAACATGTTGGAGACCCAGTTCTCAAAAGCTGCTGCAGAGGGACACCTTTGAGCATCTTTTGTTGTCATATTTCTGGACTTGAAGCATGCATTTTGAGAACAGGTGGGCAGGACTTAAGAACTTCTCACCCAAGGCTTGCTGCCGTGGTGTGCTTATGCCCACAGAGCTTGGCAACCTGCTACTTGTACCTGTTAATCGCTTTGTTCAAGGGGCAGAGATCTACTTTCTCATTCTAGGGCCCTGTATGCCTCCACATCTCATTACTGGTTTTGCAGTTACCCTTTTTTAAAAAAGAACCTAGGAAATAGCACGTGCATAAACACAGTCATGCTGGGATCATGTGTACACAGTACTTTATAATGACATGGTCATGTGCTGTTTCTCCCATGGTTTCTTCTACCATTCAGTGGACACAGTGGACTATGGTCTGGTTCTCTAGGGAGTGAGGCTGCAGATTGTAAGACTCTTATGTCATTTATTATGTAAGTTGGAAGGTATGTAATGAAATCAGGCAGGGTCTATAGGATTACAGCAATTGTGGGCTGCCCTAGAGAACAGGAATGGTGGCAGTAGTAGGTGTAACCTCCAACAGGACATTGCACAAGTTACTTCAACCCAACTTACCAGCAGGGACCAATAATTGTGTGTCTCATTTTCTGAGTTACCCAGCTTGAAACCCTAGCATCTAACTTGCAGAACTGCTGAGCACTCAGTAGTGTCGCTGAAGTCGGTAGTCAGAAGCTCTTTGAAAAATCAGCCCTTAGGCATCTCGGAGTGGGCATCCAAAATCTGTGGACCCTTTTGACCTTCATCTGTCTCTCTGCCATGTGTGGTTTGTAGAAAACAATGTCTTCCCATCATGCCTGGTTGTGAGAGACTAAATGGCTGCAAAGCATTGAAATAGTTTAGCAGTGAGCACCATTGGAAAGCCTTCAAGGAACATGATACTGCAGCTTGTTTGAATCAAGTGCAGAAAATGAAGCATAATGCCATTTACCAAACTCAACCCATATATTGCAGAACGACCTAGTGAGCATTCTCCTCACTGAATCCTGTGGAGAAACTAGTAAGTTGTGCAGTAAAGATTGTATCAAAATTGCCATATGCTCAAGTGAAATTTTACTGCTGGTATTTGCTATCTTGACATCTCAACCTCAGTGTCTCTTTAACAAAGTTGTTTTTGTGTAATGTGGTGAACATACAACAGCAAGGTCATCCCTGATGGGTATCTTCTAGGGATTGCAACACATTCAGTCCCTTATGCAAGGGAGACCAGTTCCCTTTTCCGTGGATCTGTCTCTACAGGATGCATGTGGTCATTGGCAACTCAGCTGGCTTAGACTCTGGGAAATTTTAAAATAAAATGGAGCAGTAAATATCCTTATTCACCACTGCAAAGTGCCACATCGTGGCATTTATTAACATAGAGTCCTTTATACCAGCTGCTTCAGAGAATTGAGTAGAGCCTGTGTAACAAGTTGGGGGATTTACTGACTGTTCTTGCTGATACAAATGCCATACAGCAAGAACTAGGGGCTCGTAGCAATCAGGGTTATCTGCAGAAGGAGATTATTTTAGGATGAAAGGTAAGGTTGCGTTATAAATTGGGAAGAAGTCTCTACCCCGGCCTGTTAAACTGGAGATCACAGATTGGCACATACACTGACTTCTATGATAGCTTTGAAACCTTGGTAAAGCCAAGCTCATTGCAAAACACTGGATGTGAAGTGTATTTTTTTTAATAAAAAGTCACAATACCACCTAGCAGCCCTTGACATTTTTACTACCTGGCAATGCAGCGTGTCAGATCTTCAGGAATGTTTGTGTGGGATGTGGTTGAGTTGAAGCTCCTAGGTGCAGTGAATCATTCCAGAGAGAAATAATTCTTCAGTATTAAAACAAGCAAGAGTTAAAAAGAAAAAGAAAAAAACCCTTGAAAGAGGAAGTAGAACAGGAAGGCTGGTTTCTGCTTCTGTCCCTGCCTCTGTTCCTTGTAGGGTTAGAGATACAAAGATGCAGCTGCTTCTTACCAGCTTCTGCTGTCCTCAGAGCTGAGTAACAAGCTGTGAAATTAAGCGCTGTTTCGAAAGTTTGAAAAGCAGCGACCAATATTTAAAAGAACAGTAACATTAAGTACAATGCAGAGGAGACAAAGGCCCATGGAAGGAAATTTAAACATGGAGAAGGGAGGAGTAAAAAGTTTGCTACGTGCACCATCACGTTACTCCAGTTTTACATGCATGCGGGTCTGGTGCAGGTTCTGGTCTACACATACCCTTTCTCTGATATTGGATAGGGAGATCTTATGTCTGATGCTGTAGATGTATAAAAGAAACCTCTCCAGAAATCTGTATGGGAACTACCTGGATAACCAAAATGGTATTATAACAGCAAGTATAATAACATCATAATGAAATATGATGTGTACTTCTGTTTTGAACGGAATAAAATGTGCTTTTTATAATTACCCCCAACATGAAAAATTATTTTAAAAAATATTTTATTAAATCTTTCAGTCTTTTAAAATAATAGACTTGGTTTTAATGCAGCTGTCCTTTTCATATTCAGCTCTTGCCACTGTGATTTCTATAAATGGCCATAGCAAGGGTAAAACGTGATAGAAGCAGCAACAAAATAGTTAACTGCGTCATCAAGGAAGCCAACAGCCGTTCCTCCCTCCCTCCCTCCCTCCCTTGCTCAAGTAGTCTCTGACTTCCTCTCCCAGCTCTATCATGGCAGCTTGAACGGATCAGTTTGCTCTCACTATGGACAACTGCATGTAGAGAACAGCTCTCCTGCCCCTGGGGAACTATGTCGATAAAACGGAATAGGTTTAGTGAAATACCCCAGATAACGGTGAGGCTGGCAGGACTTTCATACTGGGAGGTAAGAGCTTGCCTGTTGTCTTACGCTGGAACCTGATGTTAAAAAATATACAGGAAAAATGAAGTTGTGTAATATATGAGGCCTTAAGAGAGAGATTGCTTTGTGTCTAGGTTATACAGTCCTGCATGCTGTTGGGGTTTGGGGGGATTCAGTCAAGTGGTTCCTTTGACCAAACTGGTTGTTAGTGTGTGGCTGAAAAGCATTTTTATTTTCACTTGTTTTTTGGCGATCTCTTCCGTAGCTTGTAGTGTAGAAAGAACATTTTGTTTCATGGTAACACTTTTTTTTTTTTTTTTTTTTGGTGCAGTTTCTGTACCAGTATGAGCACCTGACATACGAAAGTTGCTGTTTGGCTCACTGAAGGTGGTACATCATTTCCTGTTTTTAACTGAAGTATTCTGAACTTTTAAAAGCATTTTAAAAAATGTCCTTACGATTTTACAAAGAATGCTTTCTTTTATTCCCCAGCTGTCAGAAACACCAAATTGCCCAAGCTAGTCTTTAAACACCAGATGCATTCGTGGCGTAGTTCTGAAGGTGTTCAGGTCTTCCAATGTCTGGTTTGGGCCTAGGAAGATCCTGGTGTTCAGTGTCTGAATTCATCCAATTCTGACTGTCAAGCAAGTAGGTTGTCAAGCTCCCGTCCCGTAAGAACTAGTCCGCAGCATTTAATTCCTGAACTGAACGCTGCTTGAGTCATCTAGTGCAGTGGATTTTGAATAGGCAGATATAGAGCCTTTCACTAGCAGGTCACAGTTCTAGATCAAAGGTTTGGTAGCTGACAGCACTGGGAATGAGCTACAGACAGGAGTGACAGCTTTAAATAGGACTTTCATAGTCTTGTAATGCTCTCTTGCATTTTATGGATGACACTAAGATGTGGGGAGAAGTGGGCACACAAGAAGGGAGGGACAGGTTGCAATTGGATCTGGACACGTTACAGGGGTGGGCAGATGAGAACAAGATGGGATTCAATACTGACAAGTGTTGCACCTGGGGAGGAAGATCCAGCAGTATGTCTACAGGCTGCTGTAGGATCCCTTCTTGTCAGCACAGAGGCAGAGAAGGATCTTGGAGTCTCTATTGATTCCAAAATGAACATGGGCCGCCAATGTGAGGACACGGTCTGGAAGGCTAACCGCACCGTGTCATGCATCCACAGATGCATCTCGAGCAGGTCCAAGAAGGTGATCCTCCCCCTCTATATGACACTAGTCAGACCACAGTTGGAGTACTGCGTCCAGTTCTGGGCGCCACACTTCAGGATGGATGTAGGCAACATGGAGAGGGTCCAGAGGAGGGCCACCCGCATGATCAGGGGTCAGCAAGGCAGGCCCTACGAGAAGAAGCTGAGGGACCTGAACCCATTCAGCCTCCACAAGAGAAGGCTGAGAGGGGATCTGGTGGCCGTCTATAAACTGGCCAAGAGAGACCAGCAGGCAATGGGAGGGTCCCTGTTCCCCTGAGCACTGCCAGGAGTAACGAGGAATAACGGCCATAAGTTGACAGAGAGTAGATTCAGGCTAGACATCAGGAGGCACTACTTCACAGTCAGGGTGGCTAGGAGCTGGAACCAACTTCCAAGGAAAGTGGTGCTCACTTCTACCCTGAGGGTCTTTAAAAGGAGGCTGGATAGACACCTTGCCAGGGTCGTTTGACCCCAGCATCCTTTCCTGTCCAGGGCAGGGGGTCAGACTTGATGATCTGCTCAGGTCCCTTCCAACCCTAGCTACTATGAAACTATGGATGCTGTAGAAAGAAGGGCTTTGGGGCAGCAGCTGATAATCTGGAGGGGTTCTTTATCAGACACTGTTGGGATGGACTCAGGTCTTGGCATTCAGCCTTGGGTTCATAGAGAGAAGCAGAAATGTTATAATGTTAGTGTTACTAATTATTTGCGTGGGTTATCAAAGGCTCTGAAGTTTTTTTCTTGGTGATTGCAGAAGTTGCCACCCCAGCATTAACTACTTCATTGCCATTGTCCAGCTCAGCTGCCAAGCAGCAGGAGGGCTGACTTTTTTGTTTGTTTGCTTAGACCTCTGTTGCAAAAATATTTAGTCCCTGGCACATTGCGTGCAGTTAACAACGTGCAAATAAAAGCCACCAAAATCCATCCTAATTTCACTTCAGGCTTGGTTGTGATTTCTTTGTCACAAGACCTCATGGCTGCAGTCATCAATTGAAATTAAAAAAAAAAAAAAGCATGATATAACAATAGTTAGTTTGGTAAGTGCTAGTGTTGGGGGCGGGTATTGCTCAGATTTGGAATTTGTGAGTGAGGAAGCACAGCAGGGACTAGGAGCTAAAACTCCAGTGCTGGCCGTCCTGTATTTAAAAGGACTTCCAGGCACATAAGAAACCAGTGAGTCTCACTTCCTTTATTTTTCAGTATCTTCGTATTTAAGGGTTTTCAACCAGATCACGAGTGATATGAGAATCTTTGTGTCTTCTGTGACGTAGCTTTTGAGTTACCAATTAACCTGTAAAATTGGTATCCGGTTTTAAATCGATATTTTAGAGGAGTGTGACCTTACCGATTTTGTATGTTATCTTCAGGGTAGGAAGGGGAGACAGTTTTTTTTTTTTCTGGCACGGTTGGCTTTGCTAATCAGCCTGCCAAAAACTACCAAGCCTCGGAGGTTATGCCCTTCCTTCTCCAAGCGGAGACCAACTATTGGGACTTTTTTTAGCTTAGCCAGTCTCTTGTCTGTCTTCACTCTCTCTGGTTAACAGTGGAGCCACACTGAAGATAGCACCAGAGATGACTCAGAGAACATTTAACCAGTGTATAGCAAATTATCAGTTGTGCTGTGGATAAAAAATTTGTGAAAAACATTTCTCAACAGTTATTTGCAGCCAATTGCATGAAATGGTAACCATTGAGGTAAGTGACACCAAGTTAGAAGGGAAACCAGAGGCCGCTAAGCCAGCTTTATGTCCTAGAGCACACTCTATAAACACAGGGTGTTTATAAAGTCCTTGTGCAACTTTAAACTTTAATAACTTTAAATACACACATAATACAAGCAAACTGTGAACGGCAATTGAAAGCAAAATTCATTAAGTTTTTTAGCATAGTGTAAGCTTTCTGTGAGTTGGAAAATCTGATTGAACGATGCGTCATGAAAGATGGCGGTTATGGTGAAGTCTAGAAATTTGAGCTGTGCTGTCTTAAAACTTGATGAATTCTGCTTTTAGTCGCCGTTCACAGTTTGCTTCATGTGTACATCCAAAGTTATTAAAGTTTAAAGCTGCGAAAGGACTTTATAAACACTCAGTATAGTTCTGTTTCTCAATTTAAGATGAAATTGCAAAATCTAAGTCCTGTACAACGGCCTTACAAGTTTGGTCCATGTAGAAACTGTTGGTTTAGTTATCCTGTAGTTTGTTGAAAGTTGTGCAGAACTTTGTTTTCCCCAGTTACTATTGAGTTATGATCAGGGCTAAGGTATTTGCCTGAAGCCAGAAATGAAAAGAAACACAAATGTTTGGAGAAGAAACCTCCGGTCTTGAGCAACTGTACTTGTAAAATGCCAGTGTAGCATGATAATTCCTTTCTGTGTAGGCCATAAATTTGGTTCCTAACCAAGGCTTGGAAAGACCTATGATTACATGTGAAGGTGTTCATGGGTCAGTAGAGCTGTGGCACTGAGGGCAAACAATATTGTCTTCAACAAAGTAACAAAGAGCTGCCTCGTTTTTCTTTGGCA
Organism: Alligator sinensis; assembly: GCF_000455745.1. NCBI lineage: Eukaryota > Metazoa > Chordata > Crocodylia > Alligatoridae > Alligator > Alligator sinensis. The sequence goes on along the minus strand of NW_005842439.1, from coordinate 836,701 downwards.
GGAAAAAGAGAAAGATAAGGAGAAGATTAAAGAGAAAGACAAAGATTCCAAGGAGAAAGAAAAAGACAAGAAGTTGTTAAATGGGCACCTCTTCAACACAACCCCTGTTGTGGGTCCCATCACCTGTCACCACTGTATGAAACCTTTCAACAAGGATTCGTACCTCTGTGCAAGTAAGTGGTTTTGCCTTTGTGTTGCACTGCAGGGAGAAAATTTGTCATCTGTCAGGATGGCTTATGGTTGATTTTCTTCTTTATTTAGCCCTTCACTTTGAGAGTTTTAGCACTTGATGAAGGGAGAACTAAATGGGGTTTCCATGCATCAGTTTTTTTTTTTATCTCAAGTAGCTTGGATTCAAATAAAAAACTAAAATGAAATTGAACTCGACTTTCAACCTAGTTTGCGACTGAGGATTGGCTCAGTTCAGAGGTATAATGTGATCTGGTGTATTCATCCACGCTCAGCTTGGTTGCAGCAAATTAGGACTGAAAGATGCTACTGAAGCTGTGTAAAGGCTTGGGACTGAAGTACCTTGGTCTCAGCTTTGCATTTCCACTGCAGGAAGAAAAAGTGTTCAGTCCCATGTATACTTAGAGTGCTGCGTTAGCTCCATCAGATACTGGCTCAGTGTTTCAGTGAGCTCTTGGAGGGGCAGTGCTGCAGTCTGAAATGAGCATGCCCTCTTTGTGTTCCTGTGCACGTGCACGATGATGAGACTTCACATCAGATCAGATATCAGCCATAGTTCTTTTCAGGATTACCAGCAGGAGTAAATCTTAACTCTTGAAAGGTGAGAGTAGTTGTCTCAATTGTTGTAGCATCTTCCCATGCTTTCAGGTGCTTTTGATAAGGTGGGGGGCTGGGCTCTCAGAAACCTGATTCTGGTTTTGTTATCAAGTCAGGCAGAAATATGGCTGGTTTGGGGCAGAAAAAGGGAAGGTGCGTTCTCTGGTTCCCAGTCTATAGTGGCTGTTAGCTTAGATTAACAGTGTCTCAGAGGAAAATATTAGCCATTTAACGTTGAAAAGACTGTGTGAGTGATAGATAATTATGGATGCATGTATGTGGGGGGAACATTAGTGAGGAAAGTGTGCAAGTTTGCACTGTTATCACTGAGGACTTAAGCAGTGCTCAGGATATGTTGTGTAGCATAGACAGCAAACTGGGCACTGGCTGGGAGACGGTTTCCTGTTAAAATGAGCCTGGGCATCTTGCTCTCGCTTCTGTTGAACAGTTATTCATATGACAAAGTAGTGCATGTCATTGATAAGGCTGGAAGGTTGAGCTCAGCAGAAACCAGAGAACTGGGGGTGCTTTAGAGTATTGAGTGCAGAGCTGCAAGATGGGTAAAGAGCTGCACAGCAATGCTTTCCCCACTCCTGCCTGGCACTTTCAATCCTTAGTATCTAATCCATGATGGTTTCCATACCCAAATTTAACTAGTGCAGAGTATTTGCAAGTACCTCTTCCAGTTAGAAGTGGAGGCCACTTTCTCACTTGGATCCTAAATGGTTTATGGATTATGCACAGTTCTGCACGTTCTGCCTTCCCATTAGTGGGGAGTTCTCCAGCCTCGAGCTATTGTAAAGCAAAGGGCTGTGAATGGTCTGTTCTGCTGCAGGGTGGGAGCTACTGCTGTTTCCAGCCTTCTGCCATCTAGCAAGAAGGATAAGGATGGTCAGCTTCAACAGACAACCAGTGTCCACAGCTGTTATGGAGAGAGGCAGAAAGGACAATAGCCAGTTTGTGTCCCCAGAGTCGGAGGCAGCTTTGGAGTTTCCTGGAGGAGAAGGGACTGCGGCAAGATTGTTTGCATGAAGCAGTCTGACAGGAAGTGGAAAATGTTAATAATTACAGACTCTTAAATGTGTCCTCTCTCTTCCCTGTTTACTTTTTTGGGGGGAAAGAAATCTTCTCAATCCACTTAAGAAACCACATGTCTCTGTGTTTAACTTTCTTTACATCCCAGTGAACTTCAGTTTTTTTTTAAATACCTTTTGTCAATAAAGACCCAGCAGCTTTTGGGCTTGCCAAGATCGGGATTCACTTACCAAGCCTCTCTAATTAGCATTGTTCAAGATGTACATTGGTTTGTGACATTTCCTTTCACTTCATGCGTGAAGCTATACAAAGGTTTAAAGAGTTAAAAGACATGCACGCAGTGTAGGGACTTTTTACCACGCTCCAGTGCCTAGACTGCTGTCCTCACGGTGATAGACACAAGAGGAAGTCAATTATAATCATAAAGACACCATATAATACTTATGCTGAACAACAACAGCTGCATCTCTGCAATCACCCACTTACGATATCCAGGGACCTGGGGGAGAGCTTTCAGGGATCCCGATGCCAGACTCCCGTATGTGTTCGTTGAAAGCTGGGAACCAGAATATTCTTCTTTCTTTCAAAATCCGTTCTTATACATGTGTGTGACCTCTCTAACTTGCACATTATGAATGGATGTACTTCTAAGGAAAGAGTAGATGTTACCCTGTGAGAGAGCCACTCACTGTAGCTGCATAAGATGCTGCAACAAATTTATAAGCGTATGCTAGACTGCTCTAATTTAGCTAGTCTATAAAGCTGCAAAGCTGCCCTTTCTTCTGCTTGTATATAATCCAGCTATACTTGGAAGAGTCACTGCAAAAATTACAGGAGCATGCAGTGTGCATTGGCCCTCTCCATAAGGTGGAATCGGAAGGGAAAACAACCAAGCGCTGTTTGTTTCAATGTCCCGCATCAAATCAGAGCCCCGCGGGTTGTAGGAAGAGAGGGTGCCTTGCTGCTTTAGTGTTTGAAACCCATGCAGCTCACCACTGAGAGGGGGTGCGTTGTGTGGGAAAAGGGATGCATCACATCAGGGTGCAAACCGTTCAAACCAAGTGGCAGTCTAATTTGTGAAGCAAAACAGGAAGGTGGTCATAATGGAGGTGGCAGTTGCAGCTCCTAGATAAAGCCGAGTTGAGCTCTGCACTTAAAGCAGATACCCAGCCCACATTTCAAACGGCTGCTCTGAATTGTTGCCTGGATGCTTTGGCACTGTTTTGTGGCTTCCCCCATTGTTTCATTCCTCCTTTGTGAGACGAATCCTTTGGCACGTGCCCAGGGGCTGGGGGAGGGCGTGAGGGGCTGGAGGAGGTTCGTATTTCACTGGAGAACGAGTGCCACTCGTACTCCATCCTGCTGCATAGCAGAGGCTTCCAGGCAGTTCCTGTATCTCAGAAATGAAACCCATATCAGCATAATCTAGGATCTGGAACAAACTCCCCCCGAGAAGTGGTGCAAGCACCTACTCTGGACTCTTTCAAAAAACAGGTGGATATATTTCTTGCTGGGGTCGCTTGATCCCAGCTGACTTCCTTCCTATGGCAGGGGGGGCTGGACCCGATGATCTCATGAGGTCCCTTCCAGCCCCTAATGTCTATGAAATCTATAATGTTATATTCAAAAGGTCAAAGGTCCTTCAAAGTCCAGTGCCCCTTAGGGTTAGCACAGTTGAGGTGCTCCAGGTTGAGAAGCCAATTAGGAGCCCCGTGCCCCACAGTCTTCGACTCCCCCACCTGAATGACAGGTACAGCTGGGTCAGCTGGCTGAACTTCAGCACAAACCTGGCATGGGGCTCAAGCTGAAGCCTCTAGAGCAGCAGCAAAATATCTTAACCTTATGCCCCCAAGACTCTTGTGATGCACATCCTTTTTGCGAATGACCAGCACTGAGCAGCAGTCATGGTATTTGCATCAGCTGGCCATAGCCGGTGGTTATTGCTTCAGCTGGCCATGGCTTCCTGCAGCGTTGGCCAACATTTTCACAGACATGTCACCACTGTGACTTTTTTTGTCATCTCTAAGACTGTGGTTTAAAAAAAAAAGTAAATTGAGAGGTTTGGGTCCTATTAAGTCAATGGATTTATGAACCGTTGAGATTATTTTTCCAACTGAGTAGTTCAAATTATTAAACGCTGCAAGAATTAACACGATCCTTTTTAAAATTGGAGACACTGCAGGTGTATTGAAAGGTCACTGTTGAGTAACTCTGGCATTTCTCTGTAATTTAGAATGCCAGCTGGAGCAAAGCAGAACTTCTTTCTTCCCTAATTATTATTAATGGTTTGGTTAATGGAGGGAAAAGTTGAAGGCTAGGGCTGGAACTATTTTTGGAAGCAATATTGTTGGAATCAGAATTTCCATATAAAATATGATGGTGGGGTTTTTGCATCAGTTAAAGCCAACATATTAGTGCTGTCTGGCCAGCTCCTTGGTCCTATCTTGACATAAGCACTTTATTTTTTTATTGCAGATCCAGCTGAGGAAGTGACACTTGGCTCTAGATGAAGTGTAGATTAGGGTTTGAGAGTCAGGTCCTGAAACAAGATTGAGGCTTGAGTTTGAATTCAAATAGCACTGACATCTCTCAAGTGGTTGTCAAATGATTTTTGCTTCAGATACCTGAAATCTTTTGAATGTGGCTGATAATGCATCAGAGCCTTTTGTCTTCTCAAAGTGTGGAAAAATCACAATATTATCCATTACTCTAGGCCAGGCCAGGAAAAGAAGGAATTTTTCACTCTTCTGTAACATCCCAGCACTCACTAAATGTGGATCTCACTGGTTGAGTGGTGAGATTCGGTATTCTTGGTCTTTTGTGGCTGCAAGGGTTGATAGCAAATATTATTAAAATTACAAGCAAGGAAGAGTATATGTAGTGGTCTGTGGGGGGAGAGTTAGGGCCTTATTTAGAAAGCATTTGGGTTTTCTAAAGAATTTGCTTGTGTTTAAATCTGTCCCTACTTCTGCCTGCCTCTGGTTATAAGCTTTTAATCATGTCTACACATGTTAATTGGCTTCTGAGTCTCCCCCTCCCCCTTTCCATGCCTCCTTTATTTGTCATTGAAAGCATAACAGGCATCTTTGTATCTTTTGGGACTCTGCATGCCTTAGATGTTTTACACAGATCTTCCAAAAAAACCCCAAACCATACGGGATTTTGTTAATGATTGATGCCATTATGTGGCCTAATTATTATGGAGCAGGGCTTTTAGTAATATGTAGAATTTCTTCCTGTTTATGACCAGAAGTCAAACTCCTGAAGTATTCAAAGTCTCAATTAGAAATGTAAATGGTGTTCAGTGGACAAATGAACAGAAATGAAATGATGTTCTGACCTGGCTTGTGTGTATGTTTTTCCCATTTTGCAGACTGCAATGCAATTGTTCACAAAGGCTGCAAGGAGAGCCTGGCTTCCTGTGCAAAGGTCAAAATGAAGGTAAGAGGTGTCATGTTATCTGCTGAATGGGAGGGCTATGTTAAAATGCAGGTATGGAGCGTCTCCCCTACTAGTCCCAGGAATTTCCAGTTTGCTGGGCAGAAACTTCAGTACCTAGCATTACAGGGATGGATTTCCCTAGGCTCTCCTAAAATTTATAATCATTATCCAGAGTGAGAGCTGATGTGTAAATGGGAGAAGTCTTAAGGCAGTTTGAGGGATCTGCACAAAGGGTGAGGGTAAGGATTAAGATGCAGAGCCAAGCAAAGAAATAGGTGGGTATGCCATCTTCCTCTGGTGATGGTCTCCAGAAATAGTGACGTTCTGCTAGTGCTGTCGTGACTGTGGGTGCCTGAGTGGCAGATGTCTGGTGCAGAGCTAAAGGATCCAGCGATGCTGATGAATTCCACCTGGTAGAATATCTATTTTGGGAGGGGGAGAGCTCATTTGTAATAACTTTTAGAAGATGCACACACAAGTCCACACTCACTAAAAGAGCATTAATGTTACAAAGTGAGGGGCTCAAGAATTTGGAAATGCCAAGGTTCATGTGGTCTGTCCAATTTGATCATCTTGAGTATATGAGTTATAACAGTCCTTTACAGTTGCAAACCTCTTTAAAAATCGCTGTGTCTGTGTTCTGGTTGGATGGTGCTCAATGAGTGAATGAATGCCACATAGCCAAAGTGGATGCATTTCTGCCTTGTTTGTTCTAGAAATAACATAGTGAATGAGGCATGGGATTGTAGGAAGAGAACAGATTGTTTCAAGCTGCTTTAAGCATTAGGGGTACCTATACACGAGCAGCGAGGCTGCTCCAACACACTGTAATTACAGCACATCAGAGCAAACTCGATTAATCGAGTCTGCTGGAGCGTGGTGATTAATTACCGTGCTCCAGCAGCCTCCACTGTCTCCTGTATCAGCATCTCCATGTTTAAAAATGGCCATTTTGAGGCACATGGATGCTGATACACAAGATGCTTCAGGTGCTGGGCTTTTCCAGTGTGGTCACTGCCTTTCTTCAGAATACAGATGTGGAGCATCTTCTGCACAAGGCCTTCCCTGTAATTGGTCCTCCCCAGCCAGAGGAACAGGAGGCCTGCTGGTACAGGCACTGAGAGCAGGAAGACTGGGAAAGCGGTGGCTTGTTTGCTCTCAACACTCTCCAGGCTGGTGAACAGTCAGCCTGGAGAAAGAGGTAGCAGGCCATGTGGAGTGCATCAGGGTGAAAAGCAGGGCTTAGAAGGGGATGAGCAAGGAGATAAAATAAAACAAAATGCTGATCAGAAAAGGGATCACAGTCTGTCTGTCATTGAATGAAGCAGAGATCTTTGGGAAATAGTAGTGTGTGATGATGTAGTTAAAGACAGAAGTATAACACACATCTACAATAGGGCACATTCCCCCTTAATTGTGGCACTTCTTAACTGTGGAGTGCTTGATTTTGCTGCTTAGAGTTTCTTTTAAAATAGTGGTTTGTGCAATATATAATGGTTCTTGATGAATATCGTTGTCCAATATACAGACAGCCTTTATCCAAGTTCATCAGCCTACCATGCTTTTCTCATTTAAGTTTTTCGTTTCTTTTTTTAAACAGGTGAGCTGTGGTTGGGGAGAAGTCTCTTTTTTGTGTTATGATTAGAGTTAAAAAATAATAACCCTGCCGGTTATGTATAATGCTACCTCCATGAATTTTTAATAGACTTTTTAATAATCTTGCAGTATCAGCCCTTCCTTTTGTTTTCTTTCCTTTGTGTTGCAAGTGCTTCTCTGCCTGTCATTATGTACAGTCCAATGACTTGGATTTCACCCCCAAGCTAACAGCAATGCCATATGCCAATGCCCAGTGTGCCGTGTCCAAACTCTAAGCAGTTCTGAGAAAATTCAGATCTTGGTAGCTATATAATGAAAACTAAAAAGTATCTATAGATAAGCAAAGGCCTCTACTCCTGTTAAGTGAGGAAGTTAAGTCTATTTTCTTTTTCTTTCAGCCACAAAAAGGGATGCTGCAGGCACATGATACCTCATCATTACCCGCAGTAATTATGAGAAACAAACGTAAGCCTTTCCTTCTTTTTTTTTTCCTTAATGTTCCTCCTTAAAAGCTGCCAATTTTTTATCATTATCTTTAATTATTGTGATCAAGCAATATTGCACACTTTAGTACGATGAAAAACATTTTATGATACAGGGAAGAGTTATCTATTCTGTGCACAGAAAGCAGTGCTCAGGATTTTAGAGGTGGTGACTGTAACGAGCAAACGGCTTATACTTTTCTGTGTTATCTGTATAATCTTAAATTGATTTAAGGCTGTGATGAAGTGTTGGAGATGCGGTGCTTTCTAGTTATCCAGTTCCATTTAGGTGATTTGGAGAAGCTGGAATCTAGTCATGGCTGCTCAACTGAAAATGTCCCTGGGTTAGTGAGTTCTTAACTGGATCAGAGGCATCATAGTTGTTGTGTGAGCCAACTAATATCTCACCATAGTGGAAGGGGAAAATTAAGGATGGAGCAAAGCAGCAGAACTCTGCAACTGTTTAAGTGGTATAGGGACAATATCCACTCAGGTGTAATTTTAAAATAGCCCATAGGCTCCTCTGGCTCGCATTGAAGCTAACATCATTTGAAACAAGAATGGCTGCCAATAACTTCTTGACACTGGAAAGAGTGAGCATTAGTGTTTTGTTAGTGTAGATTGCTAGGTTATTCAGGACCAAAGAAAATGTATAAAACAATGGTTAAACTGAGTGTTTTATTCAAAGGCCAAGTTAAAAAGAATAGGATCATTCCAAACTGTGCCATTGGAAGGAGCTGTTCCTTGTTGCTACTGCCAGGCAGAGCAACAACACCCCACTAAGCACCAGAAAAGCTGAACAGGGAGAAAAAGAAATGGGTACATCCTCAGACACCTTTCCTAGTTCCTATATTCCAAGTCCTTCAGCATAACTGGAGTGAGGATGACATAGGATGGATATTTCTGTCTGTTGTGCAAGCAGAAAGTCAAAGAACCCACTCCGAGAGAGTTCAGGGCATATCAGGGGTGAGAAGAGCTGTGCACTCAAGGAAGTACAGGTCGTGTTGCTCATTCAGTTGAACTGAATAAAGTTCTCCACTTCCCAAGAGAGTGGTTAAGGGCTTGTGTATTCTACCCAGCTCTCCATCAGGCCACGGGTAGCACAGGCAGAACAGGGAAGAGTTCAAAGGTGTTCCTGTGTCCCTTTTGGAAAGCATGGGTGTTCAGTGTAGTAACAGTGTGGTCACTACTTCCCTGCATAGGAATATGAAGAAACAAACTGGGTCACAAAAAATAATGGCTGGCAGTGCATCATCTTTTTTCATTTTCTTTCCCCAGTATCACATTAGAATTTAATTATACTCAAGTGCTTTCTCTCTCAAGAGGCCGGAACCAATACAAACCATCTTGCCACGCCGTGTAGGCTCCATACTTTTCCAAAGATATTGGTGGGGGGTAGGAGGGAGGAACTTGTAATAAGTGGCCATCTCGGGGCTGGTCGACTCGGCCCACCCGCTTGTTTCTGGGCTAACCGCCCTCCTATCTTGCCTGCTACGCCTTTGGTGAAACATTTGAAAGTTGATAACAAGGCAGGAAGCTGCCCATTTACTTGCCCTGGTGCCAAGGGCCTATACATGGCTCCGACCTCCTCTTATACCGTATTTCATGCCTCACAGATGGCATCCATGGCCTAACACCCAGCCTAAATTTGCATGGCCTAATACCCAACATATAATCCTGTGCCCTCACACTGGGACCTGTGCTGCAGTGCCTCACATTGGGACTCTCACTCCCATGCCCTCACACTGGGGTCACAATCGCACTCATTTGGGGCTCCCAGCCCCTTGCTTTTCCTTGGGCTCCCTGCCTGGTTTGGGACCCTCTTGGTCCCCTCACGCCCCCCACACTGGGGTCTTAATCCCCTTGCCCGACACTGGGCCTCAATCCCCTTGCTCCTGGAGCCTCACGCCCAGCTCCTTCTTAGGGCTCAGAATCCCACCCCCCTTGGAGCCTCAGACCTGGCTCCTTTTGTATGCCTCAGACCTCACTGTGGATCTGAGCCATCAGGCCCCTTCATGACCTGGACCCTGCCTCAAGCTCCACACGGTTAACCTGCGCCCTTGCTTTGTCTTTCGGGGTGTGCTCCCCTAGCCTTTCCTCTCCACGGGGTAACCTGCAAGGCAGCGGGGGCTGAGACTTTCTGGCACCCCATACTCACCCTTCACTGGAGAGGCATAGGTGTGGCATTTCTTGGAGACAGCCCCACCACACCATCCAGCCCCAGCAGGGTGTAGCTTTAGGTCGTGCCCCAGGAGCCACCACCTTCCCCATAGCTTCTTCCCTGTACCTCCAAGATGTTGCATGATCAGCAGCTCCAGCTAGGTGATGTTTTCCCCTTGGCTGCTAGAAGCAAACTGTGGGCTCTGTGGCTCAGAGCCTGCTTTTATCACCTACGGTTGGGCCCCATTCCCAATCAGGCGGCTGTGCCTGATTGGGAGTGCAGCCACCTGCAGGCTGCTCTGCTGCTCCCATGCCCCTGTGACTAACAGAGCACAACTTGTGCTTGCTTACAGAAGTCTAACCCTAAAATTCAGCAAAATTGTCAAAGTGAATGGAAAAGTTACCTTGATTAGGATTTTTTAATGGATCTTATGTTAAAATTGGTTTGAAGGGAGATCAGATTTCAGCGGAGCTATCACCGTGCATAGCTTGGAATCTGCTCCCAAAAGCGGGGGTTCCCAAACTGTGGTCCACGTACCCCTGGGGGTACGCAAGATATGTCTGATGGGTACACGGGAGAAATTGGGTAATAGCGGATTTAATTTTCATTATAATAATACCTAGCATTTATGGGGTTAAAATGTAAAATGTATGCTGGTAGGGGCATGCAGGCAGCTGGAAAATCTGGATGAGGGTATGCAAGAAGAAAACATTTGGGAACTCTTCCATAGAGGAAGTGCATTGTACAAAGCAATTTGGTTGAATCGTCCTGTTGAGGTTAGCAAGGAGGTGGGATGGCATCTAATCAGAAATCTGACTTTTCTCCTCTAGCCTCACAACCTAAGGAGCGCCCCCGCTCTGCAATACTTGCCCCTGATGAAAACACCGTCACCTCACTATTCAATAACAGGAGATCACAACAGAGCACAGCACTTTCAAAAAGCGTTTCGATACAGAACATTGCTGGGTAAGGGTTTTTGTCTCACCGTGAAAAAGCACAGCAACTGCACTGTGAGGATAGTGAAAGCTGTACATTATTTCCTGTTTTTTTTAAGAATAATCTGTGCGCACATTTCTGTATACATAGTTATAAAAGATGTTTTCCTATACAGAAATACAAGTCTTACATTGAGCATGCTCAAAAGGCATAAGATACTGTGAGAAATATAACTTAGATTTCCTGTCTACTGTGAGTTTCAGTTTTCAACAGTTTGCAAGCTATGGACCCATTCAGAGCCCATGATAATAAGAGCTCTATTACCCACACTATCATTATACATACAGAAGGTTGATAAAGAGGAAGCATTTCTACAAAAAAAATTCTCATTTCCATTTTTCTTAACACCAGTGATTTTAAAATATACTCTGGGGTGTGTATTTGTAGAGGTGTGAAAGGGAATATCAAAAGGCTCAATCTGGGAGGGAAAAAATTATCTACAAGTTTAATTTCGTATCCAAATCTTTAGATTGAATGTATTCAGCTAGACATTTGCTTGCATAGGCTCCCTTGGGAAATTTCCAATCTTTCTTAGCATCACTGGAAATGGAAAAACAGTAACTTGAACAGCATTTCATACTATGTTTTGGCTTAAATCCTATCCCAGCTAGAATAAGGAACTGGGTGGCAATACAAATAGGGAAAAATACTTCAAAGATTTGCTGTATGTTTTTAGGAAATGCCCAGTTCGGTTAGAATTTGAGGTTATCTAGTTTACTGAACCCTAATTTGTTGTTATTAGCAATAAACGTACATAACAACACTACATGCATTCAGTACCTACACTTGTGCATAACTAGACAACATTTATGGCAACTTGAAGAACAATTGCCTGGCTGTCAAGAGTCCTGACCAGTCTTCTGTTTTCTTTTTGTCTGCAGAGTTGGCAGTGAGGAAAGCTCAATAAATAATTGGAAATACCTGTCGCAGTCAACAGACTCTTTACATAAAATCAGCCGAGTGAATGAATCCACAGAGTCGCTCATTGATGAGGGTAAGAAATCCTAGTGGTATTCAGATAAACGGAAAAGCATCACCAGCACGTGGAAGGTCTCAGTGTTACTTGCTAGAAATGCAAAATCCATTAACTGCGTTTTGAAATAAGTTTTCTTTGATGGAAAGTTAAAGCCTTTATTTCCTTTTACTTTAGAAAATGTAGACAATAAAATAAAACATGGGCCCATTTAGTAATTTCTTTATAAAAGAGACCATTTTAGCAAGTTCTAATTGGGAGCGGGAGGGGGGAGGGAGACGCAAAGGGTTTCATTTACATTTCAGTGACTTGGCTCTTTATAGTTTAGGAGTGGATCTTTCCTCTCTAGTCTTCTTTCATAGTTCTGCTTTTCTGGTCCATTCATCTACCTGCCCTACACATTTTACATTTTTTCTTGTCAGTATGTTCCAAATAGAGTTTAATTTGTCCTTTTTTAGTTAAAAATAATGCACCTAGTGTAACTCAAACTAAGAAAAGAAGTTAACTTTTAAGCAGAGAGTTTTCTAAGTTATAATTTAGTTTTTAAACAACTCACGTGGTAGCTGACACTGAGCAGCAAAATACAGAATGGACTTAACTCAGGAGGAACCAAACAAGAGAGAGACTTTGGTGGCAGGGAAATTTTCCAGCTGCCTTGAATTCTTGCATATTTTGTTCCAGGCACAAATGCATGATTTCTTTGGAAATAGGTTGCTACTGATGCATATAATCTTCCACTCTAAGCCCATGGTTTTCTTAGCTTCAAACTACAGGCTTTACAAATCTCTCCTTAACAGTTCTGTTAGTTTACTGGTATAAACAAAGGAGGACAAATAGCACTTTAATTATTATGCAATTATTTAGAAAATACAGCTATTTTTTTCTAGTCTTTAAGCTACAGTTCAGTCTACCTGGTAACTGTGGACTTGCGTAGCGCAACTACCATGCAAGCTAGAAAAGTACTTTTCCTTACCAAACTTACTGAGTACAGTTCCACGTAATTATCTCCATGCCAGTAGTCAGAAATGCGTATGATGTTCATGGCACTCATGGCAAAACCTAAAACTGAATACCTAGTAGAAATTTCTAGAATACCTAGTAGAAATTTCAAATAGGGCCAGTCATCTGTGTCTTCATAACTTATTTATGTTGCCTTTATGCAGGTACAGACATGAATGAAGGACAGCTGATGGGGGACTTTGAGTTAGATTCCAAGCAGTTGGAGGCAGAGTCGTGGAGTCAAGTAGTGGACAGCAAGTTCCTGCGTCAGCAAAAGAAAGATGTTGTCAAACGGCAAGACGTCATTTATGGTGAGACATGCAGTCATTATAAGAGACTTTGTTTGACTGCAGGAACCTTCTGTTTTGGAACAGCTATTTTGGTATTGTTTTTTTCAGTTCAAGAATAATTTGGAAACTTTAACTTAATGAAAATGTTGACACTTCATGAGATCCAGAATTGGCTGGAAATGAAGTTCTCCAGTGCCCTTTTGTAAACTTTAGCCACCTATCTCTCACTCGCCTTGAACAGTGCAAACAAACAGCATTCCCCAGTTTCTGTTGCACACCTTTACACTCAGTTACCGGTGTGTTCAGAGTAGTTACTTGTATTTGTTTTTTCACCATCTTGATACAAGAATCCTAATGTGTTGCACACAATCGGATCATTGCAGTGGTTGTTACTGTTATCTGTCCCTCTGCTGTGTTCAGATTCTGTTAACAATATAGATATTCCCAGAAATAAAGAACAGAGATAGATGACTGGCTCCAAGCTATGCCATAAGTAAAATTCATATATTCACGTCTGAAAATTCCTGACATTTGTAAAAGAATTTTCAGAAATGTTCTTGGTCAACCGCTAGCCTCAAGCACTTAGCAGCTGATTTTCTAGTGATCTGTCAGTCATCTTCTTTGAGAAGATCATCAAGGAGCACATCTGTGATGGGCCGGCATCAGGGGTGATGCTGAGGGGCAACCAGCACAGTTTCATTAGGGGCAGGTCATGTCAGACTAACCTGATTGCCTTTTACGATCAGGTCACAAAAGCATTGGATGCAGGTGTCGCTGTGGATGTAGTCTTTCTGGACTTCAGCAAGGCCTTTGACACTGTCTCTCACCCCATCCTCGTTAAACTAGGCGACTGTGGCATCGATGCCTGCATGGTCAGATGGATTGCTAATTGGCTGAAGGGTCGTACTCAGAGGGTGGTGGTGAACGGGTCATATTCGACCTGGGGGGAAGTGGGCAGCGGAGTCCCCCAGGGCTCGGTCCTTGGGCCCGCACTGTTCAATTTCTTTATCAGCGATTTGGACTATGGGGTGAAAAGCAACCTGTTCAAATTCGCTGATGATACCAAAATCTGGGGTGAGGTGGGCACGCTAGCAGGGAGGGAAAGACTGCAGAAAGACCTGGATAGGTTGCAAGGGTGGGCTGACAAAAACAGGATGCGTTTCAATACAGACAAGTGCAGGGTGCTGCACTTGGGCAGCAGTAACCGGCAGCACACTTATGAGATGGGAAACTCCCTTCTTGAGAGCACGGAGGCAGAAAGGGATCTTGGAGTCATCATTGACTCCAAGATGAACATGGGCCGACAATGCGAGGTCACGGTCAGCAGGGCTAACCGGACCCTATCGTGCTTCCACAGGTGCATCACAAGTAGGTCCAAGGAGGTGATCCTCCCCCTCTACACGACACTGGTCAGGCCACAGCTGGAGTACTGTGTCCAGTTCTGGGCGCCCCACTTCAAGAGGGATGTGGACAACATTGAGAGGGTCCAGAGGAGGGCCACCTGCATGATCCAGAGACAGCAGGGCAGACCCTACAACGAGAGGCTACGGGACCTGAACCTGTTCAGCTTTCACAAGAGAAGGCTGAGGGGGGACCTTGTGACCATCTATAAACTCACTGGGGGGGACCAGAAAGGTTTGGGGGAGACCTTGTTTCCCCCAGCACCCCCCGGAATAACAAGAAATAACGGCCACAAGTTGTTGGAGAGTAGGTTCAGATTAGACATCCGTAGGAACTACTTCACAGTTAGGGCGGCTAGGATCTGGAACCAACTTCCAAGGGAAGTGGTGCTGGCTCCTGCTCTGGGGGTCTTTAAGAAGCGGCTCGATGCCTACCTGACTGGGGTCACTTGAGCCCAGTTTCTCTCCTGCCCAGGCAGGGGGTCGGACTTGAAGATCTACAAGGTCCCTTCCGACCCGACTTCTATGATTCTATGATCTATCCGTCTCCTTATTGGTCATATTCTGTTATAATGACAAACCACCAATTCTTCCATGCAGCTATTCTCAAGGTTATTTCTATCTCTATGGGCCAGGACACACAACATGTTTCTACCACTGTGATTGACCTTTAAACCAGTGTTAACAAGGAATAGACAGGTGATATAAACTCCTAAAAGAATCAGGAGTAAAACTACTCTAATGTAAATTATGCCGGGATAGTCGTGAACACATCCACAACTTACCCCAGAGCAGCCATTTGCTCAGTGCAAATAGGTTATAACTGGCTCCCCTGCCACCTAGTGATGAGGTATGGTAGTGGCAGCCTATGGTCTGCTATTTTAGGATAAGCTTATGCATTGTCCCTTCCCTGTCCTCGTGCAGTTTACATTCATGTACAAAACAGATGCGCCAATGTAAATAGCTCGTGTCCAAGCCCTGATGAGATGAACCATGCTGTCCTGTGCTCTTTAAAAATAAAATATGGTTTACATTACTACTCTATGCAGTACCTAGTAAGAGAGGCCAAAACAGTCCAGCTACAGTATGTTGGAGCCCAGTATCCTGTCCTGACTGCATTGTAAGCAGAGTTTTTTCCTGAGTTCACATGTGTACGTCCTTTCAGTACGAGTAATATCAGAATAGGGAAAATGTGTCCTGTGGCACTTAAGTGAACTTAATTCACCAAAAAGATTCCTTCTAACCAGCTTACTCTGACAATGGCATTTCCTTGGTTTTGCAATGTGCTATGGGTAGTACAGCACTCTAGAAGATACTAATAGCGTAGTGCATCATGATGGCACCTCACATGCTTCTTTTGTTGGCCCTGTCCCCATCCTATTCAGAACTGATGCAAACAGAGATGCATCATGTCCGAACGCTGAAGATCATGAGTGACGTCTACAGCAGAGGAATGATGCAGGAACTGCAGTTTGAACAGCAAACAGTAGAAAAGGTCTTTCCTTGCCTGGATGACTTGCTGAACATCCACAACCAGTTCTTCCAGCGGATTCTGGAGAGGAAGAAAGAGTCCCTGGCGGACAAAAGTGAAAAGAACTTTGTCATCAAGAGGATAGGAGATATCCTGGTGAATCAGGTAAGTGATGAAAAACACCTGCGTGTCCTGAGTATGGAGCCAGAAGTTGGGTATTCCCAAGTTCCAGATTCTAGTTTCCCCCTGACCAGCTCTGACCCCGGGCATGTCACTTCACCCCTCTGCGCCTCTGTGTTCCCTCCATCCCTTTGTCTAATTTATCTACTTAGAATATAGCCTCAGTGAGGCAGAGTTTCAGAGTATTAGTACAGTGGGGCCCCAAGCTCAGTTCTTTATGTTCCCTGGTATTACATTTTTCATAACTTAGCTTTAGAAAAGTTCTGATGTGGCCTGCATATGAGCTGACAGCATCCCTTCAGTTGATGGATGCATGATAGCAGGTTGAAATCCCCCAAACCTAGTGGGATCTATCATGTCGCTTGCCTCTTGCAGTTTTCTGGTG
>NW_005842439.1:820264-820475 GCF_000455745.1 Alligator sinensis | reverse complement strand
GCCGAGAGAATGAAGAAGACGTATGGCAAATTCTGCGGGCACCACAATGAGGCCGTGAATTATTTCAAAGACCTACTCTCCAAGGAAAAGCGGTTTCAGGCATTCATCAAGGTAAGAGCCAATGGGAGATGTATTGGCAGGGCCAATAGCATGTCTTTGCTGCACGCTGGTATCCATAACACTTTACTTCTCATCTTTTCTCAGAAAAAAA